>NW_026018611.1:7870528-7968563 GCF_020466585.1 Dendroctonus ponderosae
CGATTACATTTTAAGCAAGTTCTCCTATTACACAGACTATATGTATATAGCCTGTCCCAAGCTATTTGGCAGTGATTGGTTCGAAAGGTTTTCTCTCATATTGGATGGTTGCCGGTTTCAGCGTATGTTCCCGGTGAATTGAGGAAATAATTCTTGTCAAATTAGATATAATTGTTATAGCGCGGTTTTCTAGAAGTTTTAGAAACTATCTTTGCGTTTCATTGTTGCTAAATTAAACATTCGTCATTAGTATTGCTTTAAGTAAGTGTAGAAATTTCATTTTTACAAACGGGAGGTTAAATTTGCAGAATGTAATGTAACAATTAATTGGGAAAATAAATCAGTTTCTGCGGATTCAGTATTAATTTGCCTCAATTTTACAGTACTTGGCGATAAATGTGAGCGCTAAAGTGTGTTATTTTTGTGCTCATATACCTGCAATCAAATTATGAAGAAAATAGAAGAAACAAAAATGAGGAACTAAGCGATGGTAGTGTGAACATATGAGCAAAATGAACTGTTGTTTGCCCTTGCAATATTGCTTAAACAATTTCAGTTCCGAAAAATAACACACGCACAAACAGAAAATGTGCCGGTAAATTGAAATCATTATTTGGAAAAAATTCGCAGCAAACTGCCAACACTAGCCAATAAATTAAATCAATAATTTTAATATTCTTCGCGAATCGTAATAATTTGAGCATCAAAGACATACGCTCATAACATCAAATTTTCCCTCCAGCTCAATGGACCAGTAATGGACAAAGAAGGACAGTTATTGCGCCATTGCCTTCGGAAAGACTATACAATATTTTGGAAAATCAATAATAAATTTTCATCAGTGCCTCATAAATTTTTTGTGAAATTTATTTCAAAATTGAGTTGAACATCTGTTGCGGTGGTCAAATAATAACGATCTGGAAGGAAAACTAGGAGAACCGCTGAGAGAGCAAAGCTTTGAGTACCCACGAGATTTTTTTCAGCTGGAGGGCAAAAATTAATTTCTGAATTAATCATTAACTAAATTTGTGAATTATTATATATAAGGCACATTTTTCAGGCCGCAAAATGTAAAGCGCTTCGACTAATAAATTCTTTACTAGTTGATGCCTCTCGAAAACACTTCTATTGATAAACGTAGCTCACCTGATGATAAGCCGAGTAGTATTTGCCACTAGTATTCGCACTTATTGGACTTCCATTTCTACTCCAAGTGAATCGCGCTAATGGAGAAGCTTGACTTCTGCATATCAGTTTTCCTGTGTCACCTGCATCACTTGCAAACTTCAATAGAGTGGGACCCGCATCAATTTCGGGTTTATCTAAAAAAAAAATTATCATCATGATCTTGAATCCACAAGCAGAACTATTAGTAAATCGTACGTTTGACAATCAGCATCACGTTCTTTGTGGTGGCATTTCCAATTCCATTGTTTGCAATGCATTGAAACATTCCAAGATCCTCCCTGGTCACTTGAGTGATTCTCAAATGCGAAGTTCCATTCTTATCATACATTATGGATGTTCGAGCATCGAAGTCAGGAAAATCATCCCTTTTCCATGTTATTGTGTCGTCGGCCATAGGATTTCCATCGGCCGAGCACGATAAAGTAGCATCTTCTTTAGGATTCACAATGACGGTTTCGCTGGTTTGTAGTATGGATGCAGGATCTTGAAAATTATTTAACATTTAATTTTTCCCTGAGAGAATTAGACACTACCTTACTTACATTGAACAGTAATATTCACTGAAGCCATGGAACTTCCCTGTGAATTTAGAGCCTCACAGTTGTAAGCGCCCGCATCATGTCTGGTCAGTCTTGTGATATTCAAAACAGGTCCATCGGAGACTATTCTTTCTGCTCCATTTGCTGATGATGACTGGGTGATGGGAAGACCATCTCTCGTCCATGTATAAGCCAAACTTTCTGGATTTCCATCCGCTTTCAGGGTGATAATTAGAGGTTCATTCTCTATTCCAGTGACAAACTCTTCGTTGCTTTTATCGAAAACAGGTTTGTCTAGAATCAAGAAACCGCATGCAGTTATTTAACTGTGCATAGACGCACTAAGTAAAAGTAGATGATTATTTAGAGTAGGATACAATGCTTACATAAAACTTGCAAACTGATGGAATCATGAGCACTTCGTTGAAGCGCCTCGTTTTGCGCTTGGCACGCGTACTGAATGCCATTCATTTCCTCCGACACATTAACTTTCAGCTCAATTGTTGATACTGTACCGCCATGGAGGCCTTGTTTGGAGTAATTTTGGTATCCTTGTACTGGAATGCCTTCACGCCACCAGGTCAATGTGGCTGGAGGATTGCTCGAGCTGGAATCGCAAATTAATGTTGCTTCCTCGTTCGGTTTCAGTTCGGCTGGCTCTTGACGAATTCGCACAGTTTCCGGTGGATCTGCAATTGGGAAATTATAGCAAAGGCACAGTTTGGTACCGCTTGAGCCCTTACAATAGACACTCATGGTGATGGTTTTAAACATTGGTATTTCAGTGGCTGAGTTGGCAGCTTCGCATCGGTATTGAGCTTCGTTGTCTGTGACGTTGGTGAGAATTGTGATTTCGGCACTCACAATGTCGTTATTTGTTTTAGTGGTTGAATGAATCTAGATTAAAATGTATTAGATAATATTTTTCAGATTCTGGAATTTTTTCAACATTACCTTTTTGTCGTTTTTGTACCACGTTAAAGTAGCCAAAGGGTTTCCGCCTGCGGAAGAACAGGAAATTTTCTTAACTGTTCCTGCAGTTATATGCAGTCCTTCCTCATAGCCTTGAATGAATGGCTGGCTTGGGGGATCTGGAACATAATCATTATTTGATCGTGGTCATTCATCATGCCGATGTTTAACTTACATAAAACATTGATTGTGTGGGTCGATACTACATTTTCAGTGAGTTGAGCGTTGACTCCATGACAAATCACCACCACGCTTCTTTTATCAGTTTTTACGACTGCTGTGATATTTGAACTGGTAATCCAACCACCTTCTGGAGATACCACCGTTCTTGATGTTGCATTTTGAACTGGCCGGCCTTCAATCTGTTAAGGAATTATTTCATATATTAGCAATGTAGAACAAACAATAGTCTGTTCGTGGGATTTACCATCCATCTGATTTCGGCTGGTGGGTTGGAATTTGCAGTGGAGCAGGTCAATGGCACCGGATCTCCTACTCTAGCTTCAGTCGGTCCAGATATTGATACGTGAGCAGGAGCAACTAGATAGGTTTGAGCATGTTTTCATTCTAGAGATTGTTCAGCTTGTTAAAACTTACACAAAACTGTCATATCTAATTCCGCCTTCAATACGTTTTTCGACATGATATTGCTGGCCTCACATTTGTATCGAGCTTTGTTATCACTCGCATCTGCTGTGAAAGTATACACGTTCTCGGATACTCTTCCTGCTGTCCGGTATGCCATTCGAATTTGTTCCCCGTTTTTGTACCAGATTAGTTGCGCTGGCGGATTACCACCACGACTTCTGCATACTAATTCGACCTAGAAAAAGTGCGGGTTGTTGTAAAAATTGAAAATCATATTCGGGGAAAATTGTGTTATCGTGCATTGGGAATTGATAGGCGTTCGCTCGGCTAATAGTTTCATTTGAATAATTATTATTGCTTGGTTTCTATACGACGGTCACGTTGGCGAAATATAAAAACAATATTTTATGAATTTACAAGAGGATACTATGCCCAATCTGAAAAATTCTTCGTACAAATAAGTCTTGCTGAGAGAATTAAGAAGATAAATGCCCAATATTTTAACCGCAAATTCTAGAACCCCGAACAAGGATTATTTCCTTATATAAACAAAATGGATTATCATCTCAAATTAGTTAGTTAAAGTTACAAACCGCATGAGTTTTTCTGTATTGCCCATTTGAAACATTAAAATAACTTTTTATTTCGCGGAATATGCATAGTCTGTAAACATATCTCAAGGCACTTTTTTGAGAGCGCTTCAGTGGCGACTAATATTTTTTAATTTCCAGAGATGAATCTGATAATCGTATTTTATCTATCTATTTTCAGACATAATATTTCGAAAACGATTGGTCCGAGAAGTTTCGATCGAGTAACTACACATTTTTGATTTTGGATCGTCGGTATATAAGGTAGCAAGATCGTTAAAGTTAATGGAAAGCAAACAAAGTTTAACATGGGCCGTTTTCAAAGGAAATTTAAAAAACAACATAGAAATATGCGTGTAATAAAACAAAACACAGACAAATCAAGGTTTAGGTAAATTGCGCATTTATCAGGTTTAACCTTTTAATAAAATATTAACAAAAATTTAAACTAAATTTACTTTTTATAAGCGTAAGTCAGTTAATTAGCTGCTAATACGCTACGTACATTTGTGCAACATTTCCTTACATTTTCTCTTAAATAAATTGATGAACTCTGAATATGGAGATCCCTCAGTTGATAAAAACTATTAATTCCAGCTATACGAAATGCTTTCCCAATTCAACTTTCAAATTGAACTGCGTTAATGTATATGTTTATTAACTAGGCACAATAATTGACAAGCTGATTTTATTCCATTTGGCTTGTCTGCACTGTATATTTTAGATGAACCGCTGTAAATTGTATCACATTTTAGATTTGCCTCTCGTCCTAGTTGAAACTGCTAATAATTCGATTAACTTTCTTTTCTGTCTACTGTGTACACAAGGGAAATTGCGTCGAAAACCTCTATATATAATATAAATTCGACACAAAGGACTTTCGGCAAGAACCGGAGGTTTCTGACGAAAATAGTATTTTTCTTGGGGATGTCAATATCGAAATGTTAGAAGTGTTTTTCGTAAATTTATAAACTTTTTGTTAAATTCTAATTAGCGCACAATCTATAAAAAACGCGATGATTTAAACTGCCCCACGATTTTCATTGTCAATCGTTTCATAAACGGTTTTTGCACCACGGTGCTTATGATTTTATCCTTTACAAACAGAAAAAACTAATATGCAAAAAGCTTTTACCCCTTTTTATACTGCTCCCAGGAGGACAAAAGTTCCGTTACCCTTCTGCCGTATTGCATAGAGTTAAATGAGGCTCCACGCATGATTTTGTATTATCATTGATCTCTGGGCTTTTAAAATAGCTCTGGCACAATATTAGTTTTTGCTGCCGGCAAAAACTGCATAACGCTAGAGCTCATAATTAAATGAGTCCCATAATATATTGTAATTAGAGCGGGCTTAGTAATAATGTAGATATTTTATTCCGATTAAATGGATTTATGTCATATTTATTTTTCCGAAGTTGGAAATTGCAGCGTGGTTAGTTTATAGTAATTGTCGCGAAAAGGGTGTTTTGTAAATAGTGGTATTTCTGATAACCGTTAATTTGTTTGTCATTCAGTGGGAAAAACCTGAAAATTTGTCGTGTTTGGGAATACGTTATAGGAAAAATGGGGAATTCGTTCAGATCTAAATTACAAATAGATCTGAACAATTATTTAGGAATTCTACTTTCTAATTTATCGCTTTCATATACAAGTTGCGAAGGCTTTGCATCAAAATAAAATTGGAAACGGGGTAAAAAGCCGCTTTATTGTTTTAAGACTTTGGATAGTTGAAGCTGTTTTTGCTTTAAATTTCCATTATACGCTGTATAATTGCTGTATAATATACAGCAATAAATTGCAGATGATTTCAACGTTGAGATCAGTAACAATATTTATATAATAGCAAACTAATTTTTTGTTACATTTGCATACTTTTCATACAGTCGACGTAATGGATAAAAGTAAACAAAAAAAATCGGTATTTCAAAACAATAGCGCCAATTATGATTATTTTATTACACATTGCTAAAGTTTGTAGTATCTATAAAATTGGTTGTGTTTTCTCTCTTATATCAACGCTGTATCCGATTCTTTTATGGACTACCATAAAACAATCCTAGAAACATAAAAATAATGGGGGATATTTACGATGGAGATTATTTCCTCTTAATACACGCTATGTATTAATAGGGAAACATTTTCCGAATGTTTCTTGCCAAACCACTCTGTTACTTTTCACATCATTCCATTTAAAGCCGTCCTACTTGACCAAGTTTTTATGTTCAAACTCACCGTTTGTCCTCTTTTGATGGTTTCTCCTTCGGTATAACCTTCAATATAAGGCAATCCAGGTGGATATAAAACACTAAGTTGAACGGTAGCTCTCATGGGTATGCTAGAAACTAGAGCCTCGTGTCTAGCTTCACAGGTGTAACTAGCAAAATCATCTTCAGCAGTTGGTTTCAGTGATATTCGAGAGTGGGTATCGTAGCGAGTTACTCTTTTATCGCCGGTTTTGCCAGGAATTTCGATTGTTTGGTCTTCACGACTCGCTAGAATAAAACATTTTTGGTAATCTGGGTAGTAGATTTTACGAATAGAAACGCATTTTTTTAAATTATTGTGTTTTCTCAACTCTTTAATCTCTATCGGTTACACAATAGTCTGATTTTGTCATTTTCTCATCGGTAAAGTTTCCTTTCTGTCAGTACATATCAGCATGCTAAAATCTGAAAGAACATTTTTGGCCGAATGTTCTTACATTAAAACTACATTTTGCATTCACATATTTATAATTTGCTGAGGGTTTGGAATCGCTAATTTCAGACATTTAGTGATGACTGTATTATTAGAATGTTTTCAATAATAAAAATTTATTTTTACCGAACTGCATGAAAGCCGACGACAAAGTTTTGCCTTTCACTCCCATTATAAAGACGACATAATAACAAAGTGGATCGGTTCAAAAAGAAGATAAAAACGACGAAACTCTTATTACATCTGTCCTGAATGAATGAAACAAAGGGCCGCTTCAGCGAAATGAAAGTGTAGGCGAAAGAATAGATAACGCCATTTTCTCTATGCCTTTGCAAGACGCTTTGTAATCCAGGAAATATGACATTTAATGGTAAAGGTAAAATCGCAATGAAAAAACCCATCACGCCTTTCGGGTCCCAGCATTCAGCGCCAAACATAGTGCTAAAGTAAAACGGCTAATAATTGCGAATGTTGCAGTGTTTACCATATTTTTTGTATCGGTGCTTTGAGCGCTCTAATAAAATCCATAAAACTTGCCGTTTTGTGTTCTGAATTTTAAGTAACCTCTGTTTTGCTACGTTTGCCAACGGTTTCGAATGAATATTTTCAGCGGACTTATTGGGAGGAATCCGCTTTTCTATACCGGTTTATAGCAAACAGTTCGCACCTCTTAAAGAAATATACAATCGGTGAAACTGCTAACTAGGAAAATTAGTCAAATTTTAATTAAAGTTACACCTTGGTAGAATGTCAAGTCACCTCTAGTAAGTTTTTGAAAAAAAGCCTTTGAAAAAAATGTTACCAACTGAAGCGCCAAATTTAGCTTATTTATGTAAACTGTTTTATTTCTTTCTACTCAATTTTTAGTTGTATTATGCACTTTAAAAATAGACAAAATAGCATTGAATTCAATGAATTATTATTTTTGAGTCAATTTCGTTTCTTATTAAGATTTTTAGTTGCTGACGTATTTTAAACGGGCACTTATTTAAATATCAACACTAAAACAAAACATATTAAAATATTTCTTAAATTCTTTAACATGCTTTAAAGTCAGAGTAACAAACACATTAACCGTTTTTTGTTTAATTTATCGTTTGGCTTTCGTCTTGCGTTTTCATTAATAACAAATTAGTTTAATTAGCAAAGTACTAACATGCAAGAATATCACTAAAACAAAACTGTTTATTTAAGGAAAATGTGAACAATTTTATTTGAAGAAAGCTGAAGCAACCCTTAAAGGATTCAAGACAAATTTTTCGTTCAAATTTGATTAAAAACTCTTATTTGAGATTTGTCTCACCGTACGCGTTTTGAAAACTTCTAGTCTTTCGCTCCAGTTTTAAAATTAATACTGGAAAAATCGTGTATTTTTCAAACTACGAAATTTCGTATTATTCATAATCCTATCTATAGTCAGCAACAATTAATTTCGTTAATGGAGTTAATACAAAATCAGATTTAATTTATACATGAATAAGCAAATCGCTTCCAAAATGCCATTACATTTAACCATTACGGATCTACCCCTACATTAGTAGAGAATTGCTATTGGGACTTACGTATGTTAATTTCCACATTGCCTCTATACCAAATAATCTTAGCGGCAGGTTTTGCATTACGGACTCGGCACTCCAAATGAAACTCTTGATTTTCCTTTATTTCTATTTTCGAGTTGTGCCTGTGGTCGAGAATTTCCACCGAGGATGGAGGAGCTGAAACAAAAGAATTATTGCTTAATGTTAAAAGAAAAATGAAACTGGGAATTGTACTTGTTCTTCGAGTAGCTTAAGTCATTCTGCTCGTTTACGTAATCTGGAAACGTGCCTTCGTTTTCTCTACTACTCTCGTATTGTTTCTTTTTTAAACAACCCTTAATCATAGTAGATTTATTGGCCTGCTTTCTTAATAATGCTTTCATTCAGCAACAATGTTATTAATTGAGGGAATCGTATTGTTTTTAGCAAAATTAAATATAAATAATGTAACTATTTATGATTGAATTCGGCAATAAATTCTCATATCTGCATTTGCTTTTGGAAGTTTCAATTTTAGAGCAATAATTGCAATAAAACAATATCGGCATATGGTAGTTTTGGACGAAAATAAAATTCCGCTGAAACAAACGAAACCATTATACTCGTTTATTTTATAAAGCTTTACGGCCAGTGATTCACTTTGATCTCATCGTTTTCATATTGCATGCATTTTTGTTTCAGCGTTTTATATTTATATGATTTCGGTTAAAGTTTAGGCAATTACAGAATTCAGCGTTATCATGCAATTCCGAAACGTCGATATGGACCAATAAAACTTATACTCGATTTAGGAAAAAGTATGGTACCATTTTGCTGATTTAAAATTTGAGCTTTGTTGCCTTTGAACTTTTGATAAATGACATTTTCAAACAATCTTTATTCCATCTGTGAAATGAAATTATGTAAACAGTTGTTTCGTTGGATTTAACTGGAGCTTTCAATAAAAACCGTAACTTGTTGAGTTGAAAGAACCACCACAAACGATCCGATTAATTGTTCATTAAATATTAATTTCAAATGATCAACATCGTATTTAAAAAATGCAAACAATTCGCTAAATGATGTAGGATTGTAGATGCGTTTTACTGCTATTTACATAGGTTTTGTAGTCCATTAACCAAATTGCAATTCCAGAAAGTACTGAGATAGCTGAATTTAAATAATGTTTTTGATTTAATTTTCTTTAAACTATTTAATATAGTAATGGATGGAAAATAGGAAATCTAATGTTGCAATTCGGCCGCATCCGATTTTGATACAAACTCGCGTGTTTGTTTAGCCACTGTGCAATTTGATTCATTTTGCAACATTCTCTAATCACACACACATATAGTACCTCATATTTAGATTTATTCCTGTGGGATTGCAATTTCAGCTATTATCTACGTAAATGCTATTAAACATACCCGATTGAAAACACGATATGCTCTAATCCCTATTTCAAATTCGTTTATTTTAGCTTTTAATCATTTGATTTTTAAACCGCGTAGTAAGGTTGGTACGCAATAACACAAGTAATTGGGATTTCGCATTTTGAATATTTGCAATCTGTCTAGTTAAGCAGAACAAAAGAAATTAATTCGAAAAATTTCATATTAAGCTTTGCTGGTTTATGCAAGCCAATGTAAACAAACCGAAAAATAAAATAAACTACCTTGCTAAGATCTCTAAGAAGATGCTTGAGCACAGCTATCACATCATCACATCAACAATTAATTCTTTTTTTTTACGAGTACACATACTTCCAAAGGGTCTGAGACCGTTTATATAAGGCGCCAGCCTTCAAACGAAAAACAACAGAAAATAAAGTAGGCAGGTCTGAAGGCATTTTCCATTTGCCAACCGAAGGAGGGTTTTCTTGCCGAGTCGAGTAAGAAATAGCCTTAATTTTGTTTTGTAATTTCCCTCCTTAAATTAAATTCGGCGAATTGCTATGGGGGACGTGTCTTCCTGCTGCAGTCGACATTCCGTATTGTGCAACGGCCCTCAAATGTTGCGTGCTTTCCAGGCAACTGCAAACCCTTAATAGCGCCATGTCCACGTTTCACCCTTCGAATATATTTTACACAAATGAGAATTTTGATACACGTTTTCAGTAAAATCGGATTTTCGTTTGCTTGAATTTTCCGTTTAATTCTAGCGCTGATAAAGGCTCTCCTGGTTAAACATTTCTACTCGTATCTTTGCGTACACTATTGCAGAAATAGCACTCACGGTTTTGGAATAATTGATAAATCATGGACTATTGTGAATATCGGGTATTGTGGCAGTTTCTGAATAGGAAATATTGTAGTTTAGATTCGAAGCTTCTATTAAGTACGATTTAGTGGTAATATGATTTGCAGTCGTTGGTTCAAAAGAAATTATTAGAATGGTAAATGATAACGTTTGTTGCTGCTTTCACTTAAGTTGAAAAACATTTTCCAAATTGATTTCCGAAGCAGTTTATAAGGACAAAAACTGTAATTTTGCATTTTATTCTATGTAAATTTTATGCCAATAAATTACGATGACTGTTCCAAATATCCAAATGGCTTATTATGTATAATGCCGAGATGGTAATGTTCAAACTTCTCTCTTACAAAGTTTCCATAAAGTTGAGATGAATTTCCGATCGAGCTCGTCTTCTGAATAGCACTCGAAAAGGCACAAAACCGGTTATAATCGAACAAAGCTCCTAACCGTGCCGAAAATATATTTTTTTGATATTGTTTTATGATAAGAATATTTTATTTACAAAAGAACATTCTTTTTTACATAACAATTAGGGCTGGTGTTTCTGTTTTCATTAGGACTTATTAGGTTGGTTAATATCTTTTTTCTTACTTAGAAATGTGCTTCGTTTTCCTTAAGAAACTTTGAAAAATATTTTGTAGTTTTGGGATTATATGACATTAAATGACTTTATTTCAGCGATGGCAGATTTGTTACTCGATTTTATATAATGTAAATTACATTTTAAAAACAACAAGCTGTGAAATCGCTTCAGCCATATTTTATTGATTTCAGGTCCTAGTGACATACAATCCGTTGCTGGTTGGATTAAACCTTTATTGTTTCTAAATGCTGAGGAAGTTTAGGTCAGCAATCTTACTCATTGTAAATATTAAGTATCCGGCACATATAGTCATGGATCTAATATTTTCGCGTGCGTATCAATTTATTTATCTGAGATTTCATAGTTTGGTTTTTCGTTCATCTTCACTATACTTATACTATCTCACTTTCATCATGTTTCTTTTTCAGGCATTTTCTTATATTAATTTGCTAGTGACAAAAATAATTATATTTTCCCATGACCTGTACGAACAAACCCAAATTATTAATCGCCTGATATTTCTGAGATTTTAGGTGCAAATCGATCGAGTCGGTTTCACCCTGGCATCATCTTGAAAGAAATGCTCTTAAGTTGGCAAACATACGAACTGAGAAGCGCTTCCACGAATAATATTGGTTTAGTAAGTGCCAAGCATTGAGACCCCGATGCACACTTTATAGTCCGACAAAACGGTCGCCATTTCGAGATCTGAATAAAGTTCGTTATTAGTCGGGTTCATTTTACATTTAGAAGGAATATGGAACGATTTCTCCGATATTCGCCCTTCGTTGCGGCTAAATTCTTGTTTTGCATTTTCGGGGGTTGAATTTATGATTATGGCTTGTTTAGGAATACGTAAAGACGGAAAATGCGATAAGCGCTCCTTGCGAGTAACGTGTATGGAAGAAACAAACTGGTAAAAAAAAATTGACCTAAGATGTGAGGGAGGAGGGAGTGGATCGATAAATTTAACATTTATTTGAAAAAAAAATCATCTAACAACTAGCTGTTTGATAATTTGTTATCCATTTATCGACTGCTTTCAGCATTCGATTTCTATATCAATTCAGATGTGGGATGCTTAAATATATTATGCCCGTTAGGATTGTTTCAACACCAAAGCATAAAATTATTGGAATCTTCACTTAACATTCCAATATGCTCGACATTCCTGGGCATTCTCAGAATGGGTGAAACATCGGGTGATAGGGGTATAATTCGTTCCAATACGGCCAATTGACAATAAATTATTGATGTAAATGACCATTTTTATAAGCACATAAACCACATTTTAGAAGCTCAAATGTTCTGCTTGACTTGTTTGTTTGCTATTGTCACTTAACACTTTTTTACTTCCACCACACATACTTGGCACTGCCAAGACCAGATAAATCTTGTACAGATATAGATTTTAGACAGGTATATTTCCTGTAGCAAAATGAATGTTTTCTTAAAGCAACTTCAAGATTTTGCAATTCATGATGCTGATTTGACTTTGTAAAATGCCCGACTTTTCCGGTATCAGTTTTGATTCATGAAATATTACCTGGTTTTTGTGTTGCAGTTCAGCTCAAGTTGATCAACCATTCAGTTCAAAGTAAAACCATCAACTTTTTGCTTACTGAAGGGTTAATCTAAATTTTCGTTTAGATTTCGATTACCATGCGACAGAAAAATGTAAATAAAAAACTTATTTTAGGCCAAGTCACTAAAACTACAGCATTATTTTTATGGGTTTTCATTGTCTATTTACCATTTTATGAATATAAGAGAATTTCAATAAACAAACAAAACTCATTAAAAGCCCGACATAGACGCAATATATTTAGTATCTTTACATAACTGTGAATTCCGCACTGGAAAACCTGACCGGAATATTCTATGGTTGATCCTCTAAACACGAACAAAAGCATTAAGGGAGATTTAGAGGCTACTTTTTGCATTTTTCCTTTTGCCAGAGCTCTTATGTCGGTTATGTAAATTAGACCCAAACGTAGAAATGTTACGTCAAAATGTATACATTTAGATGCAGGATGCCGGAAACAGAACACGATCAATTTTTGTGTAAATATTTAGGTTTTCGGCATTTTTTTGAGAAAATATAAATTGCATTTTTCCTATCCAACATATTGCACAGACCATAAAAGTTCTTTATAATTAAGGTGCTAGGTCAATTAGAGACGTGCATATAAATGTGATTTATACCTATTATCTGGGATTATAGCTAACATATCAGATGCATGCATTAATAAATCGCTTTAATTTTGCCCAAGCAAAATTCCCGAGAGATATTTCTATATTTCTGAAGAGTTGACATATTGGGCTGACAGAGACAACGATTTTAGTAAGAATTTAATGGAGCAAAACTACTGACTCAGACATTTGAAAAGCTTTAGCGAATACGATACTCTTAATTCAATATTGAAGATAGACGTTTTCATTTATACGTAATTTTCCTTCATCATTTTTATGTAGAAAGTAGCGACGTTTTAACACAACTCAATTTCAAAACGGTTTCACGACGTAAAATTTATTAAATGATTAAAATGTTTTTTAGCAGTGAAATATAAATAGTGTAACATGTTGCATCTAACAGAAGTCGATAATTATTGGACATTTTTAAGATGCAGTCAAGTTATTGAAAAAGTAACGTATAAGGTTATAAGAGTAAAAGCTTTATTAGCACTTAGATAAAAATAACCAATTTGATGGGCATAGTGAATCCAAAAAAATAGCTGAACAATTGAAAATTGCCAACTATTATTAAATATACTTTTTGAGGAACAAAGAGAAACGATTAATTAATTGTATTGGAAGAAAAATTTTATGATGATAGTGACATTTATCAATAAAACTCGAACCTAAATCTATTTAAATATTTAAGGTTAAAGTTTTGAATTGGTTTTTTCCAAATTTTTAAGTAAAAAACAACAAGCGACATAATTCCAAAAGTAAAATATTATCTGGAAGACATAATTATATTGGATTATAATAAGATTTAAATTAATCAGACTTTCCTTAAAAACCCATTATCCGGATATTATTATTAGAAATAATAATTATTTTCCCCTTTTATTTGATTTGAATTCCCCAACTTCAATCGGAAATATTCGAATTGTGAATCGTTCGAAGTAGCCGACAGATAGATACCGAAAAGAAATTGCAACAAATTTGTCAGAGTTAGTTAAAACTTAAAATTTCAGCAAGGTGCCAAAGTTATCTAAGATTTGGGTACTGAATAATAAATCAGGCTGTAGAAGAGGACGGATGTTTGAAAGTTTTATAATTCCGGAAACGGAGTAACATCTATAATTTATAAGACGCACTCGGGCTAAATGAAACTTTCGGGTACGAGAAAAATTTCTGGAAGTTTGCAACTTTAAAAGGGTTCGGATAAAATTTTAATTCGATGGGGACAGGAATATTATTTTCGCTTGATGACCGTTCGAAAAAAAACGGAAACAATTTGTTTAAGAAATTAATTTCGGCCGACGTCAAAGTGGTTGTAAAATACTCTTGAAATTAAAACATTTAACTCGTACTTTTAAAAGAGAGATAGAAATGTCAAAGAAACCTATAAGATGTAGTTCAGATCGTTAATGATATTAGAATTATAGTCATGAAATTCTAATAAACTTAAAATTTAACAACAGTAATTTCCGAAAGTCTATAGCTATAAGTAAAACGAAGCAAAGATCTAACAGTAGAGAAAGATATTTAGCATCAAACTTTACCGAGTTCCAAGCAAGACATTATAATGGAGTTCCAACGTTCCAAGTCGGTTTCTGCGTTGCATACAGCCTGGTATTAGTTGCACAAATTGACTTTAATTTTATCGAAACTTTATGTCTTTGTATGAATCTGTTTCTGCTGCCGCCATAAATTAAATACGTTGCTCTCAGTAATTATAAGGAAAAGCTTTCTTCCCAGTAATTTCCAAATTTTAATTAGCCAAAGAAGGAATTTCCAACTTTAATTGGCTGCTAACATGCATATACATAGTTAGTTTTCTTCAAGAACCAAAACTTTTACCATATGTCTATAATCTCAAAGAGAATCTGGAATAATAGTTGATTCAACGAAAAGCGAAGTAATAAATTTTGTGTGACAAATTCGGAAATGTTCGTGCAGTCGTTGCATTTTGTTTTGGATCTCCAAATAAAGCACAAAATATAACCGCTAAGATAAACATCAGCTATTCAGCGAGAATCTTCCATCAGAGGAAAAAAACCACGAAACATAGATCTATCACTTTTTACAAAACTTCAGAATAAATCGTTTAAAAATGCTATAAATCCATCAGACCTAATAGAAAAAGATATACGTCTGCGTCTCCGCCTGTAAATTGTTTGTTCTGTATATTTTTGTTGGCACTTCTCGAAACGAGATGTCTTCCAGAGATATTAAACTTTCTACTCTTGTTCTCCTAGCTTTTCAAAGTTTCGCATTTCAGATTAAATCTAATAAAATAGTGCCGTAAAATTATTTGAAAATACGCGTTGTTGACTGGCGCGCCGGATAGTGAGATTTGATAAAACATAAAATATGTCTTAAATTGTTTGTCGCGGATTTCCGCTCGTACTGTTGAACAGATTTGCTTCAAATTGACTAACCCAGATATAGAGAAGTATATTTGAGAAAAATATAACATCTGGACTATTTAAGAGAAGTCAGTTGAATTTTGAATTGAAGCAGAATAATTCATCAGGACAAACTGTTTTATTTTGTCTGCTAAAACGTCAATAATACTTCATATCTGTTTTCCTTTTTTTTTAAATAAAATGTTTCATTAAACATTTTTAAAAATTATTCGACAATGGTTACAGACAGCTACGGCGAAAATAAAAAGTATCTAATTTGAACGTGAAATCCAAATGTTTACAAAAAAGCGGGTATTGGCATACCATGACAATGCGGCAAAGGGTATACAAAATGAACATTTTCACTTTCTGTTTCTCAAAAACGAAGCACGTTTCGGCCTAGCTTTAGAAGAGAAAATTAATTGAAAAACGTGTTTTCACTTCTACTAGTACAAACTGACTCAATCTGCATATATTGTATCATATTTTGATAAAACTGAACCCAAAAATATTATCATAATTATTAATTCGCAACTAGGCAGTACAGTTACTTATTACAATTCGTGTATTTATATGAGTACGTTTGAGTAAAGCTTCGGCATATTTACTGAATTTGGTTCAATTTGAATATTGTAATTATTTATATAAATTTATAATATTTTGCAAATTACTTAATTGAAAAAAACCGGCACTTGAAAGGATATTTTGGCCTGTTCACAGGACATTCATAGTAAGACCTAGTATTAAGTGACTAAATTAGAATAGATTACGTAATAAGTGAAAAATCCTCGTGGCCCACAGCTAATTAATTTAAATTATGCTGTTTTGCTCAATTATGAACTCGCCGAGCTTTCAACCAACAAGACATGCTGAATATGAAAGATATATTCCGCTCCAATAAGACATTGTTTGGCTCGTATCTAATAGTTCTTTGAAAAGGATAATCAAAAATACAGGATCTATTTCATATCCCTTTACTTACATGTAAACGATAGTCATATTAGGCATATATTTTCCAAGCACGTTTCCGGTTGTAAAGCTCTTATATAAGGACACATATAATTCATAAGATCTTCGAGAAAAAACCTGCTCACGCACGAATAGAGAAAATAAATCTGTTCCTGTAATGGAGCCTTATATTATGGAATAACTACACATTACTGTCAAGATAAAAATAATGGATAATGTGCTTTTTATATAGGCCGTTATAATAAACGCTTTTTTATTTGAAGCCAAATTACTACTACACTTTAAAGATATTCCAGGAAATTGTATAAAGCCGATCCAATTAAGCTCGGCACAAATTTTGATTGTACTAAAAGACGAGAAACATTAATGGATATTTTGTTTCCTGTAATTGGATTTTTTTTGCACAACCCGTTTCTTAATTAAATGTGTGTATACTTTGAGAGCGGACTGAAGCAATTTTGAAAAGCTTTAACGTTTCGGTTAATTAGAACGCTTTCCTTCGAACTTTTCTGGCTTTCTATTCACGTTTCACTCGTCTATATGAAAAGCCTCGAAAAGTACAATTACTGCTTCGGAACAAAATGTCTTCAGTGAGTGAATTGTACTTAAAATTTAGGACTTCAAATCCCGTTCAATGTCTGGAATTCAATTCAATCCATAGCAAAATAGCTTCAGCTCATTGCGTTGCACTGCAAGTTTCCAAACCAAGATGTCGACTAAAGTTTTATTAAATCTGGCTTAGATCCATGCAAATTTCAAGACCTCAGGTCAAATCCCATTCAGATTATACCGTTCTCATTGTCTTAGAACGGAGAACTACCAGTAAATCTTTTTGTCATGTACCGAAGTTTTCAAGTGCAAACCACATTCCATTTAGAAAGCCATCCGCTCATGTTCTAAGAAAGTCAATAGCAATGCTTGAACTTTGCTGCCGTGTAACATTGTTTTTTGGAGACTTTCTGTTCCTAGCAACCCGAAAACTTGATAAGATTCTTGCTCGGGACCAAAACCCTTTTCGAAAGTTTCTTATTAAGTTACATTAATAGATACGGAGCCCGATTTTATCCTAGTTTCGTGAAACTTTTCGCTTGAATGTGCCAATCGGATTGGATATACCGTGTTTACGTTTTCAGACACGATTACTGTGTGAACGAAACAAAACAACATTTGTTAAAAAATGTCCAGCATAAAAAATGTTCTTAGAGAGTGGGAATCAAAACAGTTGAAAAAAAATATCGGTGCACATCGTGACATTTCCAGATCAGTAAAATGTTCTGAAATCAAGCTTTCACACCTGTTCCAACAAGTACTACAACTTCGTGCGTTTGGGCATTTAGTTTGCCATTAAATGCAAAAGTTCGATACTTTATGCCTGATTGCAATGCTGTTTAGCATTGCCATGTTGTTATATCCAAATTTTAGAAATGTTTGGAAACACCGACAAGCCTAACCTAAACATACATCTGGCATGTAAATGCAAACAATTAGTGATCCTAATTAGAAATAGTTGTAGTTCTAAAGTTTGTAAGGTCAATGTCGCTGTCAAGCGATTAGAAAGTTTCGAGGTTTCTAAGTTAAAGTGAAAAGCAAATATTGGCACGCCTTTAAACTTCGATACAGAACCAGCTTTCAAACAGTTGTTAGAAGGGGCTTTTGTACATCCCTGGTATAATGGTATAATCAAATTAATTGTTTTGGTGATATTGCCTGGTGTTGGAGCTACACAGGAAAATAATTAAGCTGATATTACTCTAGAAAGTTAAAGAGTGAGCTTTAATAGCAAAGTTTCATTGACTCTAATAATGCGGAAAGTTGCCGACAGTAATCTCGTGTTCGGATAATTTGTAGAATGGGATATATACGTTAATTTAACTTTAGTCTCCCGCTTGGAACATTGAAAGTGTATTTCCATTTTTTGGTCTTTTATCGTCAACGAGATCAAACTCTTCGACTATGAATGAGAGCTTTGATATAAGCTCTATTTTTCAGCGCCATACATATTCTTAAGAAAGAGTAAAACATTTATTGCTCATGACGATAATCTTAAAAACTTCAAGTCTATATTGAAATTGGAATAAAGTTAATAAACATACTCTAAACTGTTTCTGTACCTACTTTCTGGTTTCTTTACTAATTGTGAGCTTAGAGCTTATTTACAGAAATTAGCTTACAGCACATACTAGTTAAAGTTGAAAGTTTACAAAGGGAAATTTAAAGATTCTTTCAATAAAACAAAAATTAATTTCACATTTCATTACACTTTTTAAATCGTAATTTATGCAGAATTTGCCTTCACTATATTCTGCTTGTCGAATAAGCCATTGTAAAGTATTTTTTAATTAAGGTTATCTAAAAAGGAGCTCTAAATGAAAACTTTTCAAATTTAGCTTGTTTCCAGTTTGTCCAAACTTCTGATCCAGAAAACGTGGAGCTTTCTATAATTAATTCTTCGTCCGACTACACGTATTTTATATTCTCTACAGCTTTAGAGCTGATGAAGTGAATTTAGGATAGAAACTTTCATCATTTGGAATTCGCTAATATCCTCTTTGAATATATAAAACCAGCGTCTTTATATGCGTTTATTTTATTATAAGCAATTTTTAAAGCTAAATAGAAAAAGCGATTGAAACCTGTTAATAGCACTTAGTCAGAAATACACCGCAGTCACTCGGATTTTTGGTCAATTTCCTTTTCCGTTGGTCCATGAAAAAAAACCTGTATTAAATTTTAGCTTTTTTCTAAAGTATTTCAGTCAAAAAGTTGCTAAGGAAAAATGTAATTTAAAAGGCGTGCTTTCAATAACTTTCAGGTAAGGGTCGGAAGTTTGACGACTGATTTGATTTGGAAAATGTTGAAAAGTTTACATTATGAGGTCGATATACAAATTATTGGGGATTTTTGTGCATAGAATTAAAACGCAATTTCAGGTCTTTCCTACAATGTTGTGGCATTCAACACTTAATTAGTTTTATCGATTACGTTATTTGTATGCGGAAACCTGCTGGTGCCAAAGTATGATAATATTTGGAAAATAATTCCCTTTTATCTGTATTCAATTCGGGACAATTCGTTAAAAAAAGCTGCGTCGAATATTTTATCAGGTATGTTAACCAAATTTGCAAAATGGTGTTGGATAATGATTATACGTCTATTTCGGCCTATCCGATCGAGTCAAGAGTTCATTACATTTTCGTAAAACCTGGTAAAGCATATTGTCCATTTTCGAATAAAAGGCCAGTTTTGAATTGGTTACATCCGAATTTTGCTCTTAATGGAAAAATGCCAGTACATTGAACAAAAAATGTATGTGAGCGTCAATATTTCAGCTGGTAAAATGCCATGCAAATGCACAAAAGTAAAAATCTGTAAAACATTAAAATGATTATACGATTCTCGGAATTTAAACGATGCTCAATTTGTTTGTGTTGAAAAAAAAAGTGTTGAAAAAGTCAACGTTCTGAAGATGAAATCTGGAAAAAGTACCTACAATTTATATCTGAAACTCTCACTCAAGCTGTTGTAATGCCCACCATTAAAGCTAACAATGCTTTGTTAAAGAAATACATTATCTAGACAGTCTGTATTTCTATTTGTTTTGTTCGCGATATTAGGAAGGAGGACAGAATAATAATCCGAAGCGATTCTTTTCAAGATCGGAAGATGGATCTCGTTTTGGGCCATCAAAATCCTGTAGAAATGGCGCTGATTTCCCGTCGTAATTTGGAGTCCGGAGCAAAAATAATAATAAGCAATAAAAGAAAGAAAAAATAACCTTATTTCGCGACAAGGCGGTGGTCCTCACGTCTCTGCTTGATCCTTTTCAGAACAGAAAACTTTATTAAATTTTACTTTTACGAGGGCATTTTGTTCTGGTTTGTGTTATATCCCCAGTTTCCACGGCTAATGAAAGTGTTACCGGCTCCATTTATTTCTCCAGCCCATTTTTGCACAGAACTGTCGTAATTTTTATGGATAATTTGTTTTGAGGGCGAAACGAATTATGCCGAATATTTTATGCTTCGCAGGAATACAAAGTTGTTCCGTCCTTTCATTTCGACAAATTATTAGGTATTTGGCCCTAATTGTCTGAGACGGAGGCGGAAGAAAAGAAATGGAAAGTGTGAAGCTCATTTAGATTTTTCGAGTGTTTTCAAGTTGGTTAACGCATAATTTTATGTTTTTATACATTCAATGTCTGTTCTTACTGAAAATGTAATCTTCTTTTCTGTATTGAAACTATTTATTTTATGTGGAAATTTTTAAAACTAATTTTCGTTTGCTTCAATACAATGAGATTATCGGTCAAAGAGTTTTTACTTGATCTTTTGAATACTTCAATTATTTAACACCATTTCCCATCTGAAAAATTATTATGCGATGTAATGATTTTAAGTCTCGATTTATATTTTTGCTTTTGAAAAGATATTTTCAATAAGAAAATATAAATTCGGTTGACACCAGTTTCAGTGTTTTGCAATAAGTTACAAGGAAGAAACTCAAGTGTAGGTGTGTGACTACGTGGCATATATTTCTTTAAAATAAGCGCCAGAGTGAACGCATTTTATTTAGTTAATAAAAATTAGTCATTTTTATGTTGTAAAGTACTAAATTAGGTCAATTTATTGGTGGTAGCGTAGTCAATGGGTGCATGTGTATGATCTTAATTTATTTTACTTTTTATTTTAATGATTTCGATATTTTCAAAATGTGCGTCCTTCTACAGCTATTAAATACTGAAAGTTTTATATCTTTCCTACACTTTTCGAGACAAAACTGCTTATGCGGACTTTCTTATTATTCATTACATTTAATTGAGTGGATCTATGATTTATTTGCTGTTCGAATTTGTGGCAGATCACGCTTCCGATTTAATCAGACTACAGTAATTGTTCGAATAAAGATCCGTCTTTCTACTGATTTATGTGCATCGCAAATGCACGTTCTACATTGACATTAAAAGAAAAAGATGAAAAACCTTTGTGGACTGCAGCAGTTTCATGCGAGACAAAGTGAGAAAATGAAATTATAGAGCCCGGCAACTAACAACTGTATAAAGTTGCTTTTTCGTCTATTTTCTTCCTCGCTTCTCCTACTGCTGAAACTCGATTTTATAGTTTTCAGTTACAGAAACTTTCCAGTGTCATCGTCGTAATATTAAATGTTCTCTTGGGTTATTATTTGCGAATTGTTCGTTCGGAATAATTAAACTTATTTCACGCCGTTAGCAAAAAGCAATGTTCACACAAACCACGGTAAAACTTCAAGGCAGCAGAGGTACAAAGGGAAAATGTAGTTACAATTTATTTTTGCTTTTTGATATTTTCTCTTATATTAGTTTTACGTAGTATTTCATATTCAATAGAACGGTCAGTTCTAGCGCGAGATTTGTGGAGTTTAATGCGGAAAAACGTCAAGGGCTGACTGTTTGAAGCATTTCCCAAGTGAAACAGTTATACTAAAAATACTGCTTTTTTTATTTAACGCACCTGCGCCTACTACAAAATTAAATGTCTTCAACTTTTTCAGTCAGACTCATCAAAAAACGTATAAAAATCAATAAAATTATACGTGTATTTTTATCTATCTACAAATGTTTTTTGTTCTGACGAGTCGTCACTGGCTACAAATGTATTCGTCATTTACTCTTGCACATTTTCGTTTGCAAACGCAGGAAGACTTTGCTATTAATCTTTGAAAGTTTGAAATTAAATATCGAAGTAAATATTTGCGGACGTCTGAATTTTGATATTAATAATTCCTTTCTTTGTTGACAAGAAGTTTCTTCGCGAAGTTGGAGTTCACAATTTAACAAATTTAATTTTGCTTTATGAAAGGTCTAATAGACTGATTAAAGTAATGAGTTTTGAGCTGACAGGGAAAGGCTTCCTCTTAATTCATTGCGTTCCATTTAACAAACTTGCGATGAATTAATGGTTGTTTCCCGTTGAAATATTTTATTTTTATTTTCTTGTCTTACGATGCGCTGTCTAGAATTTGTAATGTGTTTGTCCGTCTGATACTGATTTACAATTAGCTGATCACGTATTTATTGATCGGATTTTAGTTAACAATATAATTACTTTCCTTCTTTAAGCGGTATTTTACATCAGAAAATTGATCCTGAGATGGAACGTGAATGCTTTTGATAAGCTGGAGATAGAAATTGGGTTGTAACGAACAATTAACAAAAGGGGTTAAAATTTCGTTTTCCAGACATGCTTACAGCGAAAATGAGGGAATACTGGGACAAAGTTGTAAGGGTAAATGATGACAGAGAAAATATAAGTTATTTTTCGTTCAAATTTTCGAGTAAATTAACAGGAATAATTTGGCAAATTTTAGGAAGTGCAAATGTTTCACATATTTTGCATATGAAAGAAACCACTCTGACCAAATATTAAGCCAATCAATTAAGTGAATTTTGTGAATTATGTTTGAAATCTGCTAAAAGCGAAATTGATGTTTTGAGAGAAACCAATTGCATTTGTTTAGTATCTACATTTTAAAAGTTTTCGTGTGTTTTGCTGTAAAAAATTACGGCCTAGCTACTGTTTTGGTAAAGCGGGGTTTTCTAATATAGACGTGATACAGTTAAAAATAAAACAGAACGTAAATATTATGTTAGCCCTTAGCAGACTGGGAATTGTGAAACTTTTCTCATAATCCGCGTTTGTTTAGCGTTTAGCTGGCGGAAAATAATTCATAAAAAACTTCTAAAACTCCACAAAGTTTAGCAACAGAAAGAAAAAATGAAAAATTACAGATAAGAGTTTTTAATCATATCTTGTGCGGGTAAATCATGCCCTATGAATTTATGGCAAAAAGGGAAAACAAATCAAAAAGTGACGGGAAAATATTGCCTCTGCCGCCAGGGTTCGTTGCAAAACAAAAGCGCGTTATCAAAAACATTCGAAATTTCTCTGGGAAATGTTTGCCGGAAACTTCTTCGTACGGCTTTTTAAAATATTGGGGTAATTATGGCCTGATCGCTCGGATCCATTAATATATTTGCATATACACATTCGAACGATCGATCAAGGGACGCTGTCGAGCTGTTCGTATCGCGGTATTCTAAATCACTCTCTATGCTCTGTGCTTTTTATTTACAGTTTTAAAATGCCTAATTGGTGACTTTCACTCATTCATCAGTTTTCCATTAATTTTGGATGATTTTTGAAAGACTTGATTCTTTTGAAGATTTTCTTGACCAGTCACATTTCGTTTTGCTACAGAAACTGAATTTTGGTTACTCAGCAGTTCATATTAACATCAGTCATTTATTATGGGAATATTTATCATTCGAATATTACATTGTTTCATTTCAGTGCGTTTGAGCTTAAATGAGTAATTAGGAATTACCTATTGTAATTCAATAGTGAATAATGTATAGAAAACAAATCATAGTGGTTGCGCACTATAATTAATATTAATTTAATTTTGAACCATTTTTTTCTCAAAATCCGCGGTTTGAATTAATTGGTTATTTCGGCTATTATTGTTTAATCATTTCCACATGTTTAATAAACAATCGCTTTATATACCATACGGCTGTTTTTGCCTTTGAATATTGGCACAGACATATCACATTAAACAAAAGTTGGTTAATTTGGGGAATTGCGATTATATAATTTAGTCTTTCTTTTGTCTAAGCGCCAAAAAATTATGGGTGTTAATAGGGCTTTTTCATAAAAAAAATCGAACAGAATAGTGATGGGCAAAATGAGAAACAGGACTATAACTTAATATGTCAATAAAGGCTCGTTAAACTGATTCATGCATTAACTTATTTTTTGATGAAGATTACAATCGAAAAAGTTTGACTGTGAAACTACAGTAAACTATTAAAAAAAAATGTGAAAGAATTCAGAATTTATTGTTTGTCGTCATTTGTTTGTGCTGATTTAGAAGAGAATCACAGTGTAAGTAAATGTGATTTTTGAATATGACATAAGTAGATCCCACAAGTCGTTTATTCCTATTCAATTTTTTTGTTGAATTACCCCTATTATATTTAAATGGAAAGACAAATCTCAAGTTTCACATAACGTTTTGCTAAAGTATTACTACAATTCGAATGATCCATAACATGGAAAGTTATGAAGTAATTTACAATTTTCAACAGCGCAGCGATGATCTGTTAATTTCCACATGCAGTAGTGCTCAAGCGACGCAATTCCATATTAAATTAAAATAAGCAGAATGAAGGGAATTTATATGTGCTGAATTATATTTCATGTTAATCGCCTAATAATAATGAATAAAATAATTTGATGAATCAATTTTGTCGTCTGGCTTGGCCATCAATTACCTCCAAATATTTGAAGGCTCCGACATATTCTTCAGTGCTAATTCGATCAATTATACTCGCATTAAAGAGCGAACAGGTTTTATATGGGAATGGCAGTGACCCATCCTAATTAAGGCGGCCGAGTGGACACAGGACACTAATGGCGATTTCAATTTGTGCTCTGCCCTGACGCGACGCCAAAAGGACAAAGAGCAGAAAAATTAGGGTCGGTTTTAACAACTGCACGACTTCAATTAATTTGCGGAACATTATATAGATGTATTTTGCATACTTTTTACCTCGTTAGAACGGTCGTGGTGTTTCAATTTAGATTCTCGGTTTTCAAATTACCTGAACTGATTTAAGCTCGGTTTTGCTTGACCCTTATAAGCATGTGAAAACTCGGCCAATGTAGCAATAAAAGTTAATTTTAGGCCTATTAAATAGGGTTCAACATGGCGGTTGAAAGGCCCAAACATGACTTCCACATTAAAGTGTAAAATGTTTGGATTATTAGCCCAAAGCTTGAGATTGTAGCTTGATACCTAAGTCACATAAAAACTGAAAGTTAATAAATTTAAAATTTGCAGCGTCACGAGCATTGCAAAAAGCCACTTTAAGTTCCTTATGCATTATTTAAAATGCAGAAATCAGCAATCACTTTTTTAACATCAGCTCAATAAGCGTGTGTTGAATGTATCCCAGTTTTAAATGGAACAAAATTGTTCTTTGAAGTTGCTTTCTTTCTACGTGTTCCCAAAGGAAAATGTTATTTCTATAATAATATTTACTAGGAACATACTTCTGGATTAATGCTCTTCCAAATACATTCTGACTGCTTATATCTCAATTGGGCACGAAAATGTTGATCAGGAAGTAACTAGTTAATATTACAATTTGCAACCCAACATATATTTTGCCGTGTTTTTAATCCATGGCAAGGGAACCTTGCATTAAATGGTATAGAATATTTCGTACACCTTACAAATCAAACAAAAGCCACACATCCAGGCGAAACTAATTGATGACAATATTTGAGCAACAGAAACCTAAAGGCTGAGGATTTCTGCTTGGCAAGTCCACGCGATTCTTTGCTATTGTCGTGCATTGTGTGATGGTGAAAGAAACCTGCTGACTAGCATTTTTCCAATTTGTAATTAGTCTTTAATTTCCTCCAGTTTAATTGGGGTATAAAATTACGTAGACACCATGCCCGCATAAGGAAAACTAGGAAAACTAGATTCACTACACTTTGCATTAGACAATGCCAAATAATTTAAAGATCTCGTGCATCAATTCTAACATTTGTCTTGATCTTTCGAATCACCTTCACACATTTATGTTACCTATATGTAAGCAGTTTAGATAAAAACTGTCATAATTTAATAATTAGTATGACAGCTAATTTGAATAAAAGATGAGTTTCAAGTGAATTATGTGTTGCGATTACGAGAAAGGCAGCATTACTTCGCTGTCAGATAAGTAGAAGATAAGATATACAGAATTAATAACCAACGGTATCTTTTAAACACATAACCAGCAGATTGTATGCATACATTTTAATAATTTATTGCCAAATGTTGAAAGGTAGAAAGTTATAAATGATTTAGAACTGATTTAATTATTTCAATTACACGAATTGCGTAAGTGACTAGGTTTATTTCATAATAAATTAAACGTAAATTTAGGACTTTCTCAGCAAAAACTTGAGCCAATATAGGATATAGCCATATGGGATTTGTTTAAAATTTATAAAGTTGTATATGAGCTTAGCAAATTCATTTTTTCTCTCCCTCCTTGAGGGTAGTCTTCAAATTTCTTTTAGTATTTTTCAAAACAAGCAATTTTATGAAATCAGAACGTATATGGTGTTCATGTCATCAAAAAGTTCCACTTTATTTTGATTGAATTAAACTTTTTAAATCTTTTGATGAAGAATCGTTTGCATTTGAGCATAAAAAATTATCGTTCTACATCATCAAGTTAAAAATTCCCTATTTTGTAAAAAAATAAATGTCCATCGATTCTTAGGCATTTTCTATAAGCACCTTCCTACTCTGCTCGATGTTGATATATGTGATTCGTCAGACAATATATTTCCTTCAGATAGAAAAGCTTTGGGACTTTCTGTAAGGCTTTAGCAGATGTATATCTAAGGAGCACGAAAATAATTATGATCTACCTATATTGTTACCGTTTAAAATAACATTTTGAGTTTCTTAGCATGGTTTTTTCTTTATTTTCTATACAAAAGCTTTTTTCATTTCGAACTCATACGAAGAAAAATAATGGAAAATGACGTTTTTTCTCAATCAAAACATCGCTTTTATGATGTTTTGATCAAAAAAATATCAGTCGATCATTCAAATGCTTCAACTTAATTAGAATAGAAGACCTTCTACTGTTAAAGTTTATCAGTTCTCAATCCAATGAAAACGTGTTACGCCAATGTTTCAATAACTTCCTCAGGAACACTTGGCGTATGTTCTCCTTAACTAAAGTGGACGTAAATAAAGCAGATTGAAATCGGCTCTCACTAATATCAAACAGCGCATTAATAGTTGAAATACAAACTGTTGGTACTTAGGCGAAGCGGTCTGAAGTGATGTTGCTAAACAATATGCATTTAAGAGGGAGGGATTTTATTCTATTAATGAAAGGAAACCCTTGAACGTTTGTAAATTCATATATTATTAGCAACTAAATAGGTATACAGATTTGCATTTAAACAAGTTTTGAATGAGCTATTCCAGGAACAGGAAAGTCGACGAGGGTATTAAAAGCACGGAATATAAATAATAATGCTGGACTGGAACTGGAAAGCTGAAAAGATTTAGTAACATGCATTTGCAATGGGGAAATTTCTCAAATTTTCTAAACACAACGGAAATCAAAAAGCCAACATGTAGTAAGACTCTTTTACTTATTTAGTATGTGATAAAATACGACTAATTTTATTTTCCAATATGCTCACAAGAACTGTGTACAAGCTGTAATATATTCCAGATAGCAATGAGCCAATTTTTGTAATTGAAAGTAGCAAAAAACACACACGTTTTATAATAATTGCCTCAATTAAATAAAAATTCACTATTAGCGTTGTATTGTTCGAGTTCTGTCTTCACTTTAGCTTTTCTATCTAATTATATGGAATTGCCCGCCTGAAATTGCTTCCTTCTAATTGTCTTCTAGAAGGGAATGACTAAATCATAACCCTTGGAACATTTAACCACACGAAAATGAGTTTGGTCTCCCCAATTCGAAATGGGTCACGCAACACATTGTAAATTGCCTCTTTTTTCTCTGTTTGCTCTTGGCTGAAATGCTTAATGAGCATTCCGTGACTTGACGGGTGTAGAAATTACCAAGATTGGGGAAATATATGGTGGTAATTAGCTCCACATTATTTACGCCACTAAAATAAAAACCGAATAGCAATAATGGAAGAAGTTTCAGTTAGAAGCGACGACCGCGACAAGAAAATTGTATTAGTTTCAAACTTTCAATTGGCTTAAAAATTAGGATAATTTTTCACAAACATTTTATACGGACATCAAGTTTTCATTTTAATATCAAATTGCATGTTTCAATGAATTGAACCAATGGGATTTCCTTACTTCCTGCTTACACTTCCACATAGATAATGTCGAGATATTATTACTTTCATAACGACTCTGACTTCTAAAAATGGTTTAAATACGAAAAGATGCTAATTTGAAACTCAGAAAAACTATCAGCAATTCAACATTTTCTAACATCCATCAAACTGGTCAATATTTGATTTAATTAATTAGGCGATTAAGCACAGCTGGGTGAATTTCATTTCATTCGGTGTTGTTTTAGAGAAAAAAGAAAACACTAATTACTACAGATCGACTTCCAGCGCTCTTGGAATAACAAGCCTAAAATATTCGGGAATATAGCGCGGCTGAGTGGAATTCTCTTGTACTCTAAGAGTATTATTTCAGAAAATAGGGTACGGAAACAGACAAAGGCGAAAAAAAGCAATAGAAACTCAAGCCACTTGTCTCAGAATTAGTTCCGAAACTCATCTGCCGAGACGGGGAAATTAGTCAGAATTACTTCGCAGAGATGTATATATTTCGAAGTAAGCTTAGAAAATACATATTGTTAGGGGAAACTAATAGTATTTGTCATGATATTCGGGGGTTCTGACATCTTAGAGCTTGATACATACGAATAGGGCATATTTTGTATTTAGTTTGCAGTTGAGAAGCTTAATTTATCTAAGGTAGGCTAAGAGGCCAATTATGCAGAGGTGTTCTGCCTAAGTAATATATCCTTTCGGTTCAGTTGGAAATGCGATCCTAATTGTGTAGGTAAATGCGAAAGTTAATCTAAAACTTTGGGATAACAATTAAAGTTTAAATGTATTGCGAGCTATGCTCTAAAGCTTCACTTATGGGACGGACTTATCGTATATTCGTCACAAAAGCCATCGGTCTACTTACATGCTTGAATTGGATTGTCTGTGGTCTGGCCAAGAATGTACCAAACTAGTACGTAGGAATAACGATGTCTGATGTGGAAGCTAATAAATAATTTATTCAGTTCATCGGTCGACTGAATAGGAAAGTGCCAAAATATAATCGATATTTATTTCAATATGCTCAGTTCATTTTCATCCGCAAATTAATTGCCAGTCCAAAAGTTACAGCTTTCTAAAACCTCCTCTATTAGAGAGCAAAAGCGGGTATTGATTTTCAGAAAAAGCATTGTCACGACTAGTATAAACACTTTTTGCTTTTATTGTTCCGTTCTCATGTAAAAAGTCAGCGCCGGAACGGGAGATGTAAAGTAAGGAAAAGCAAATGAAAGGGTTTTTCTCTGGACAATTATTAACATCCAAGAATCATTTCGCAGCATCTTCAGCAATGGGAATAAGGGAATACTTGTTCGGAGAATTTATACGTTTCGGTGGATATAAATTATTTTTGCACGCTCGGTAAATTTTAACTTAGAATTTATTTCGGCTGTCAAGATTAGAAAAGTCCTGTAAATAAATTACGGAGGTTTTGTATTAAAGTAACATAGAAAATCGATTAAGTGTGCAGCTTGCAAAATAATACATTTGGGACATCGCGTAGGCATGTCTGGAATGGAATAAAACCTATACTGATAATCAATTGGATTAATTTTCGAACTCCAATATAAGAAATACATTAATGCAAATATTGACTAATTATCGGATTTTCCACCCACCTTGACTTGTCGCCCTATTTAATTTAATTAGAATGAACACAAAAGATCCCTGCTGTTATTTTGCTTTTCGCGACTTTAATACCCTAATTAATTAAGTAGTAAACTATTAACGTCATGCCACTCTTTGCCTAGTTAACACAGTTGTGTAGTTGCATTCCAGTATTTTTTTATAAAATCCACAATCAAATTAGGAAGTGGTGCAAGTAACAAACTGCAAAACCGTTTTCCGTCTATTACGTATCCTTTTCGAAGTACCGAAACTCAATTTTCTAGCTTCAGATACAGCAACTTTCGAGCTCAGCTACCTCGACGTAATATTAAATGGTGTCTGGCGTTATTAGTTAGGAAGTCAGCGAACGAAATAATTAATATTACGCGCAAGGTTTGATGAAAAATGCAAAATACATTCGAAACGGCGTCAGCATCAATAACTGTTGACAAACTGCCTTGCATTTGGTATTAATTAAAATTTCTTTTAATATAAGGAGTAACAAAATATTTATACGCGTAATATGCAGCATGTTCTACAGATGACTTTGTGTTTATAAACTGCTCAACAAAATTAACCATACACAGGCGAATTTTCCCTGAGTTTGAAACGGATAAATTCTGATTGCCTAGAGCGATTTGGTTTCTGTTTGAAGCGTTAGTAAGCCCCATTTGTTGATTAATGTTTTGGCAAAAATTAAGCACCTTAGATCAATTTTTACAGGGCGGCAATTAAACGAATGCAAAAGTTTTATTTTTGCGGCCAATTCTTTCTCTTTACAGGGTGGTCTCAAAAAATCAACCATTTGGTCCTGCAGGGATAACTTTTCTCCTCTTGGTCCGAGCTTCACGATCTTGAGCTGATGTTGAAGCTTAAACTTCATGGACGATTCAAGACCAAGATTCGGTATAGATGGTTGCACAGAAAATTACCTAAATAATAATTGGCTTCGAAATATGTGATTCTTGAAGATTTTCAACTAAGTGAAGTTTACTTTCAAATATTTCGTTCATTCATGCAACCCGGTATATTGAATTATCATTTTCTCAAGTCCACTGTGAAGTTTTAGTTTCAGCATAAATCCTAGATTTTGAAAATGAGTTGAAATGAAAAATATCAGAGCAAGGCCAAAAAGTGCGAGCGAACAATTGAAAAACGTTTTTTGATATAAGAGGTCTACCTTTTTGCAAAAGGACACACTAACTGAAAAAGAAAACATAACTTAATTCGCTCTAAGCAGTCAAAATTGATCCAGTATCAAAATTAGTGCAGATTTGTCAGTTACTTTGATTTTGTTATGCAGTTTATATGATCTCTTATCAAATTTAATTGTGATATTTTGACGCAAATCAAACAAAACAAACATGATCAAGCCCAGAAATTCCTGCAGAGTAATAAAATGTAGGTGATTTTCTGTCCAAACATGAAATTCGGTTAAAGGCCGCTTTTAATTTTGAAATGGGTTTAGCTAAGGCGGAAATAAAGAAAGCGTTCTTTTCAATTTCCTTAGGCGCTTTGGAGAAACCCAACTCTGAACAAATTATACTGGAAGTTAGCCATAAATACCTGCTCTATAGATGAATGAAAGTTCCATTAAATTTTTAATATGATTTCCATGCAAAATTACTCTTTTTAATAAATTGGTAGTAAACGTTTGGAAAAGACTCAAAGCCAATATTGAATTTCGAAACAATCGCAAAGCAACGTTTTCTATTTCACTGTTTAGCTTTTAGATCAATACATCATCAACACTAATTGGTTATTTTTTGAGTGATTATGAATATGAAGGTAACTGAGGTAGATTTCCGTCGATTCATCATTTAAGCAAACTCTTCTTACTACTAGCTACTTCGACCATCCCATCTTTTTCAATCATAAATTCTACGTTGTGAAATTAAAACATTTTCCGAAACATGTTTTCCTGTTTGTAATTTTTAATTAGAACTGAGAAATAATTTTTATTTCGCTAAAATGCAATAGATTTATTCTTGGTCAAACTCCCTATTTGGTAGGTATGAGCCATCAACATATAGAAATAGCTGTTATAAATGTGCGTTTGCCTTTTTGAGCAAAGTTCAACTTATTTCATGTAAAGAGGAAAATATCTCGAAACATATTGCGTCACCCACCATCATCATCAACTACATTTCGAGTTTCTAACTGATATTCATATAACATTGCAAATATAACGGCTTGCTGCAAATAGAATAAAACATGTATGATTTTCCCAGTAGAGCTCACAACTAAATTTGAAGTTGAATATAGAGTTCGAGGGTAATTTATAGCAGACTTTCATAACAACTCCAGTTTTAGTTCCAGAACCGAATGGTATTGATTATTCAGTTTGACTTTTCATTATATTTTTAATTACAACGTTGTTGAACTAAAATTAAAATACTGATTGCAATTTTGAAATGCATTCCTAAGCAGATTTAAATTTTGGATATTTTTACCGGTTTTGTCGAGACTGAGGTGAATTAAAAAAAAATCATCCAATCGTGACGTTGAAGTGTATTTATTTGGGTATGAATGCCATTAAATAATAAGCTAGTATTTTTCTTAGAACTCAAAGAGATACTTTCGAATTGAGTTGTATGCCAACAGGCTTTAAATAAATAATCAATAAAAGGTCAAAGTAAAGGATACACAGCCTCACAAGATTCCTTAAAATAGAAAAACACGACAGATCAGTATCAATTATTCAACAGTATCGTAACGACGCTCTTCCTCATACGCAACGAAGCTTAATACAAAATGTAAAAAGAAATCACTTTTGATTTGCGGTAAAGTTGCTTGACGAGCGAGCTGATTAAACATTGAACAGCTACTTTAGAACTTTGCCTCAAGATATTGCTAAGGAAGTATAATTGGTTTGACAACTTTCTTCAAATGGAATTCGACGTAACTTTTACTTGAATTATTAATTTTCCTTTGCTACTATTTATGTATCTACTGTTGGCAAGTGAAAAACTTTTCCGTGGGGAGTTTTATTCAGCTTGGTTGGATATTTTCCAAAATTCCAGAGGCAAACGCAATGCATTTTTCAATTTTAAATTGTTGCTGGACTTACTGCTACAACTATCTGCTAATTGTTTGTTCCATTTTCGCAAGCTGATATGATCCAGTGCTTTAAACGTGAGTTACGTGACGTTAGTATTACGAAAACCATTAGTAACAACTAACGCAATAAATAAATATCAAAGTTGTCATAAAACATATATTTTCCGGTGGAATAAGGTCAACATCATTTTTCAGTTCTTTCATTTAGCAGAGTGGCAGCATCTCGGCGAGTCGTAATGCCATCAGGGAGGACGTTGTGTCCTGCAATTGCCTTGATCGCCTTTAAATTCAGCGGGTTTCTCGGCAAAAATAGAAAATGACTGGAGAGGAAACCGCTAGCGTTTTGAGTCACATTTGGACCGTTGTTATGGCTAATAAAGTGGACGCCGTGACATTGCAGTTGCCTCAAAACGTGACTGAGGATAATGCTAGGGGAGAATTAGGACCGGGGCTCCACCATGCAAGCGACCGAATACAATTTCAGTTTTTACTGGAAAGTGGAAATTAAGTGAAAACTTTTCGCATTTGAATGCAATGGTGTGGACTCCGATTTGCCGCGAGGACAAGACATCTCAAAGGAGTCTTAACATGCTTTAACATGCATGATACGTGTGCTAATAAAAGCAAACTTATTTTCGAAGGAGCACTTGAGAGTTAGAGTCAATGCAACTAAACTGAGAAAAATTCAGTACTGAAAGGAAATGAGGGACTAAAGCTGACCTGGCAAATGATTGCAATATTTCGCTCATATTTGGTTTGATCTGCATATCCATTAATAGTTGAAAGAGGCAGCAGATCCGTAACGTTTTTACAACATGCATACCCTAATATTATTAGACAGTTGGTCTGATCTTGATTCAGAACTGAAGCCAAACATATTTTTTGCCAATGAACTTACGCTTGAAAAACAAGTTTTTCCATACTAATGAGGGACATTCACGTTACCAAACTGATGTTTTTTCTGTATTATCGCTTGGCTTCATCTTAGCTACGCGTAGATCTAAGGTGCAGATCAATGACAGGAAGAACATTCAGAAAATATATTTTTTTCCTTACAGCACTCGACAGTCTGAAACTACAGTATGGATCACGAATTTCCCATACATGATTAATTAAAACCATCCTGCGAAAGACATAAATTGCAGATCTTATTTTATTTGAAATCCTCCAACTTCGGTCTAAGCATCGAATCAAATTTCTTGGAAAATTTCCACCTGCAAACATTTTTAATGGGATTAAATTTTGCATAGGTATTACGAGCTGTCTCGTTACTTGTAGCCTGTAGTAGAACATGTGTAATCTTCTCGGAAACAGCAACGGATTCCAGAATTGATTCGGGAATTAATTATTGCGCGATCGTCTAGTGAGGTGTTCGTAATTATTTGGCGTTTAAGAACATGATATTGTAGTCGAGGAGATTATTGTGCAGCTAAAGTTGCGCTAGACGTAAAGTATGATAAATGAGACAGGAGGTACTATCTGAGCTTAAGTGCTGTTGGTTGCGCTAATGAGCAATAGACGAAGGAATGCTTGGTATTAGACGCAAAGTGCAGTAGAATAGGGAAAAACTCTCATATTGAATGCTAAACCTGTTTCGAATAAAAACTCCAGCTGCTACGAGTTGTTGAGCTAATTTGACTTCAACTTGTGAATGCAGAGATACTTTACAGGCGTATAAACAATTTATCAATCAGAAATCTGGTCTTCAAAGGCGTTCCAATAATGGACCAGCAGAATACTTATATATAATATTACTTACATATAAATGCGCAATTTTTCGAATTACGAAGACGGCCACGTGGGTCTTTTCAACGGCAAAAAAGGGTCGATGAGGAAACCTGGGTCTGGAACTAATTCGTATCACGGGGTGCTTTAAACTTTGTAAGTTTTTCGAATTTGTTTTCTATTCACGTAAAATCTCATTTGAAAAGTTTCAATTAAACTTTTTGTTCGGTGGGTAATTTACTTTTGCGTTTTTCTAGATAACAAAGTAATTCTTGAGTTGGGTCTTGAGGAGCAAGAAAATAACATGTCCACCAAGAGGGTTGTTGCTTATTTACCGAATAGTTTCATTTCATTAAATATTTCATCAAAAGCATTAAGGCTGTCGCTAAACATTTTTGATTAATTAATAATATTCTATCAGCAAGATTCCAATATTCTTGACGGTTCTGAACTCTTGTAAATTAACTGAAGTCATTTAGGAAAGTTCAGGTTTTATTACATTTGAAAATTTCAGATTTACCGTCTCTTTTTACTAATTAACTATTTTCAAGCAGTTATTATTTATATCACTAATCACCGAAATTGGGGTCTTGCTAGTTTTGCAGCCCATTAGAGTTTTCCTTGGATCAATTTGCTTAACACAAAGTGTGTATTTAATTCATAGAATTTTACTGTGAAAAGCAAGTGTATTTTTCTGCATGTCTTACTACAGCTTTGCTATTAAGTAAGAACATTTTTAATAATTGGCATATTTCATGGCTGATTAAAATAAGTTATGGCAGATAATCCATTTATTCGCTAAGCCCACCGAAGGATTTTCATGCTCCATTAACCCATAATCCGTCCGCGGAATTGCAAACATGTATGCGTTATTTATACTTGGCTTTGTGCTTGTTAAACATTCTCCACAAGCACCATTCCGAAAAATACTCCGGCATTCATGGCGGCGTTTAAATAAGTAATTCGCTCAAAATAAAAAAAACTAATATGTGCGCTGGTTTCAGCAACTGTCATCCATTTAAATTACACTGTAAAATTCTGAACAACCCTCGTTAAAAACGGTGTACGCCGTATTACGTTATAAAAAAATACAGTCAAAACGGAACAATGCAAATGGAAACAGTTTTATTTTGTCGTGCCGCATTATATTTTTGTTCATATTATAGCGTCGATCGATTGCGCAAATCACTCTGATATATTTTATGTATTTAAGTTAGTAAATTTAAAAAATAATATGGGAGGCACGTTGCGTCAATTGCAGGTTTTCAGACTGATCAACAATACTGTACCGGATTATTTTCATTCAACTTTTTGTTATTAATGGTTGTAAATTATTCAACATTCGCACACTGTATAGATCAGATAAACAATAGAATTTGACGGGTACTATTTGCAGGCTATTGTCGATTTGCAAAATGCAGATATTTTTATGGTTTATTGATTAATTAATCCAATTTGATGATTTATACAACAAATAAACACTGAAGCATAAAAAATTCAAGAATCGATTCAGCTACGATTTTATGGAGAACATGCAAATATCCAATTAGAATTCTTATGGAAAGCTGGAAAAAGTGAAAGGCAAAATCGTCAAGCGTTGCACTGTCAATTAAAATTAAAAAAAATCGATTGGAAGCTACCTAATATGGCAGAAACGAGAAGAAAAATAACCTAAATGCCAAGGTGAATAATTTTCAAGCAGAATACGAGGCATTTTTTTATCCTATCAAGTAATAAAAATGATTTTTTCTCCATGTTTGTAATATGCTTATTAATTTTTTACAAATTAATTAATATTTCGTTTCTCATTTGGTTCATAGATATAGAGTTTTTTGTGGTAGGAGTGCGAAAACCCATATATAAAATTGCTTTGAAAAAGCCCAATGTTTCCACGGTTTTACTTCTGCATTTGAAAACGTGAAGGCAAAATGTAAGCATGTGTATAACTATTACGTGCTACTGAATGCTTTTACGAAGTTTGAATGATTCTTTGAGTAACTGGACAAAATAAAGTGAAATAAAATTGTCATGAATATCCTATGAATATCCTATAAAACACATGAATATCCTATAAAACAAGCATTTTGAATATTAATGTCATATTAAATTTTTACTTTTACATCCCAATAGTTGTGTCTTTAAATTAATACATGTTTTTGCCATTTTGTGTAGGTAATTCCGTTATATGAAATCACGTAAGTTAAGATATCGTAAAAATCAATTCTGAACCTTATGGTAATATATCTGGAAAACTCTAAACTTTATGGGTTTATTAGACAAAACGGTATCGTGTTTAGAGAACATTTTATGCGTGATAGACTTTAAGTCCTCTAAAACACGTCATTTATGAATTGAGGTGCTCAATATAAATATACTAAATAAATAAAAAATCTATATATGCAAACAAGCAAAGTATTTTATGCTCCATTTGGGTACTTTCATTCTTGGAAACTCAGTGGTTAACAATCTGTTTTGTGGACTTTTTGCAGACATTTTGAAAGATCAACCGACTGCTAACGTTCTGATAAAAAAAACCTGAAAATTGCTGCAGCCACAAGATTATTACTTTTAGGTAAAGTAGTTTATGGATAGGAATGTCTATGAATTACTTTTAAATTACTTTGAAATTAAGACTGAATGTCTTTTTCATATTTTCTTTACTCTTTTTTTTACAGAACGCGCTCAGGCTTGGTTTATAATCTCAGGACGCGGTTTGTATTTCAAAAATCCGGCCAGGCCAAAATATTTATATTTTCAAAATTGTTAAAATTGTTCAGGTAGAGATTGATTAGCTAATGGCAAATTTGGTATGGCAATGGCAATTAAGTTCTCTATGAGTTTCACTTTAGAAACGAACGCCTGCAGTGACTGGCAAGCTTTTTAATGTTGGATGAAAATATAGTGGATTAAGTGGTAAAAAATAAACACTTACAAAATACAGTTAGTCTGGCGTTTGCCCTGATCGCCTTGTTCAATTTGGAGGGTCCAACTTGGCACTGATATTCAGCGTCGTCCTCAAGGGATGCGTTGCTTATCCGCAAGTTGTAGACCCCGTTTCTACGTTCGCCAATAACCGAGTATCTGGGGTATCCTGGGATGACCGACGAAAAACCTGCAAAAGATTTTAAATCTGTTTGAAACCCTTGGGCATTACGACACTCGCATGAATTATGAAGGGTGTTTTAGGTAAATTTGCACTGGAGTATTCGGGTTTGGAGGCGGTATGCTTTTAATCTGCAGGGAAATCATTGGAAACAAAACACGAGTAAATGTTGAAAGCAATTTGGAAGACACTATCTAAAGATCGAGGTTTGCTTACGCAGACTGTTTCAGATAAATGGCCCCCATTGGCAGCTTTCATCATTTACTTGATAATGCGAGAATCGCATCTTTTTCTTTCTTTGAATTTGAACCGTATTTTTCTTTATTTCTTATGGAAGAACCAATCGGCGTTTTCAGTGTAATTTAAAAATTAAGATCCATTTTTCTAAATGACATACGATATTTTCGTAAAACAAACCAGACCTTAGATCCAGAGGGAGTTATGCAACCAAGACAGTAAGAAAATAAAATGAAAAATCCCCCAAAAACTATACTTCAATAATAATATTCAAAAACGCTCAGTCAAAATAGAGGACTGTTTTCTAATTTAAATGAAACCGTGCGATTAATAATAGTTTTATTGTATACGGGAGCACCGTTTTGAGCCTGATTTGAAATACATATTTTAACCTTAAGGTAATTCGCTCGATTGAGCCATTATTCAATTTTCTTGTCATAATACGATAAATCGTTTTCATGCTCGGAATTTATTACTTTGTTTCAGTGGCAAAGTTTAATAACGTTATTTTGCATATCGAGTATTTTAACATTTGTCTAAATAGAATTCGATTTAAGAAAGTATATAATTAGGATCCTTTAGAGCTCTGACAAGAAAACGAGGAAAATGTCATACAGTAATTTGAGCAAATGTAAAACACTATATAAATGAAGATGACTGAAAAAACTAGTAAATTTTCAATGATATTTCCTCCTTACAGTTCAACATACGTAGGTATTATTGCGAGTTATAAAATTGGAGTTTCTATTAAAACACCTACTATTTTTATCGAAGCTTTTCCAGCACACTTAGTGTAAAATTCAGAAAATCACCCTTTTGCAGCAACATAAAAACGTTCATTTCACCTTCCCATTGTCAGTTCCAAACAACTTTAATCTTAATGAGTTTAATAGAGCAACTATTTAATGCATATAACAATGGCAATATATCTGTAACATTATTGTCAAACATTCGCCAGTGCATTCTGTCCATAATCTTTTCGAAACCATTATGCTGAAATTCGCTGTCAGAATGGGGAAGAAAGAAATCAGAGGACAAAAGAGTTTTCCACGAGGCTTCAGGAAGGAACATTTGTGCGTTCAGTTTAAAATGGGACATCTAAATGGTGAGGAATGGGAAGGTAATTTCGCCTGAGTAATAGTTGTAATTTTGATGTCTCATAAAATCCATTTGTTTTTCGGCTGAAACAATGTATGTCAACCTAGCGGAGTGTGTAGATTAAGTTCATGGTGCCGACATTTGAAAAATTGGAAATCCGTTTTCTGAAAACTATGGATAGCATCTTTTTTTATAGGTTTTGTATTAGTACAACTTGCAATGACGAATGAGGAAAGCACAACAACAATATCAGAAAACTTGTTTAGTCCATTATTTTCAGTGCCCATATGAGCGCATTTCTATTCTAATCCTTGCAACATAATTTAGAAGAAACTTCAATTACTGTAAAATCCATATTGTCAGACTTTAACGGAGACGGTGTTGGATGTCTTCTTCTATTCTATCCCAGTAGTCTAGTCCGTGTTTTTGTGTGTGCATCACATCTGCGATGTAAAATTTAAAATACCACATTCAAAACTCCGCCGTTTGACTAAGTCGCAAAGTATCGGGATTTAGCGATGTATGTTAAACTGGCCATCCACAATGGGATTAATGACTTTTTTGCGCCAGCGTGGATTATCTCTTAATCCCAGCATGTTGCATTTTGTTCCTTTAAAACGGTTACTCAGAATTTTTTACCCATTTGGATTTACTTAAATCTGTTTGTGWTTTTTTTCTACATTAATTTCAATATTGCAATTAGAAATGTTAATTAGGCAAAACATAATTAATAATTAAAATCAAAGGAAACGAACTGATTGCTCCAAAATGAGTTAGGTTTAGATTTTTTAGAACGAGATTTCCATGGGTCGTGGGAAATGGGAGCTAAAGAGCTAACAGTTGCACGACGTCCATTAAGGGCAGTAATCATTAGGCGACTAATAAAGGAGCTTTTAGTGGATTACCTAAAGTGAATAGATGCTCCTGGCTCATTGCACTTGACCCTTTAAGATTGACCATTTCGTACCCTAAGTCTTATTGATACCTCTGAACCGTAATTACTTAAGTGTTTTCGAATTGGAAATCACTAAATATGGCACCCGACCCAACACCCAAAACATTTATCCAGACCCTCGTCATTATATGATCTGGAACCGAAATACCACGTTACTATCTCAATAATCTCCATAATTTTTCCGACGATTTTTATTTCTAAATGTGTTTAAGAATTTTCCAAAAATATACATTTTGAAAAAAAAGTGGTACCTGACTTTCTTTTGATGTCATTGATTTGTTGCTGAATGTTTATTTTTACATTCATTGAAATCATAGCTGTGTTTTTAGTTTCATCTTAGTTCTTCTGAAGATAGTTCTTCTCCGATATAAATTTAGTATCATTTTACTATTTAGAAATTAGCACTCAATGCTTACCAAGTGCAAAGCCATCCTTCGTCCACTGTACAGCCCCAGCCAGCATGGCAACTTCGCATTCCAACATAGCTTCTCCTCCTTCTTGCACTTTCGTATCATGCGGCTGCACTCGGAAGTACTGCTGACCAGCCGATACCACCAGCAAAAGGCTGAGAAAGTGTACTGGAAAAATGCAAATAAATTAATTTAGGTATTAAGCGTTTGAGCAAAGGCGATATATTTTCGCCAAGAAAAAAACATTCCATTTATGCTATGACTTAAGTACATTTGAAAAAAAAGACAGTTTAGCTGTTTTGTCTCCTGATCTTTGTGAAGGAAAAAAACAACCCTACCGAAATGACCTAAACTAATTTAAGTTGAAAAATTTGCCAACTGAGCAGAGGATAATAAACCACGGAAAATTGCAAGTGAGGCTTACGAATTAGAACAAGATGGCATAGATTTTGTGATTATAAGTTTGGATAGTGAGGTGGAATAGGAGAATAAATTGAAAGAAGAACTTGTCAGTCTGGCGATAATTTTCTTAAACAGATGAAAAGGAGAATGCAAAAAAGGCAAAATTGAGTTAAATACTAGTAAATATGAACAAATATAAGCACGCAGCCTATCGATCTGAATAATTTGGCAGAATGAGGAAAGTCTCTCTTAAAGCAAACATACGCTTTTGAAGATGAACTACAGTAAATTTACTTTATTCAATTCCTGTATTCAGAAAAAAATGAGCGAGGCCATTGTTTGAAATTGGAGAATTTATTCCTGACGCATCGCAAGCACAAGTGACTTGCATCTTCAGCGGTGATTTCTCCGTTGAGCCCATCACCTCTGAGGCTGCCCGGAAAAAATATTTTTCCACGACGGCCTGAAAGCCCGAAACTCACCACTTTCATTAAACAATTTCCATTTAATTATACATTAACGCACCTCGAGCGAATGATATACTTCATATCCTTTAAGTAATTGTCTATACATTTCGGTTTTGGGATGCTTTCCAGAGCAGTAATATAAGGGCTTTTTAATTATGCAGACTAATTAATTTTACTGTGACAAATATTTAGCAGAAATTCAATCGAAAAATGAATCACCGCAGCTGTTGAAATAACGACAAGAACACAATTAATTGAAAACAAATTTCGTTTTGATAACGTAGCAAAATGCTGCGTGGGTTATAGCATATGTTCCATTCTACTCACGCGAACTAGAAGTTCGAAATTAATTTTTTCTCACATAGACAAAGAAGTGATTAAACAGCTCTGGTATGGAAAAGGCTGTTGCAATGCTTAATTGGATACCCTTTATATGGTATTTTTTGTTCATTAGAGCAACAACTACCGTAATAGAATTAATCGTGATTGTAAGTCCACCATCATAAATAAAGGTCTGTCGAAAATACTGCATTGCGTATATGCTCTAATGGGAATTAAAATTATCTTGTTGCGAAAGTAAAAGGAACTAGAGTCCATATATTATTTGTCCAGATAATTGGAATGACTCACACGTGAACTAGTTCTGCGGATTTAACAGATTTAATGAGGATAATATTAGTAATGTGTGTAATGGCGATACTATTTAGATAGCGTTAGCGTTTTTTTTAAATACATTTAGCTGCAGCATTTAAAATCGTGCATTAGCGGACTGAAACACACATTTCTTTTCCAAAGTCTGCATTTTTCGCTTTTTTACTGCGAACAGCAAAACACAATTCTCGGTGTACGTGGCCGCGCCGCAAATACAAATATGGCAATAAAACGCTAAAAAGTAAAAACGGGTGAAATTTAATTAGCACTCTGAAAAAACACATTACAGTCGTATTTCCTAAAACCCTTGTTGTTCGCTCCTCTGGTGAGAAGAGCCCCCTTTATGTTATCTGTTACCGTTGAGATAAATTGCTTTTTTTCTACGTATTTTATTGTGTTTGTTTATATGATGCATTATTACACACATATGTTTATTTTTTTCATTTCACGAGAGCGTGTTTTATTTTATTTTTTTCTGCGCGAGGTAAATCTTGTAAAGGCGCCAGTCTGGAAGCTGAAGGATAAGACTTCCCGAGTTTTATGCATGTTATAAAAAATAAATAAAAACCACTGTTTTCGATTGCTTCATAAATATCTGAAAAGAGCAAAGAGAAACAGCTAATGTGAGACTGATAGCAATGAAGCAATTTTCATATTTAAGCAGTTTGGACGTTATATAAAATTGTGCTTGTGTTTTGAGAATTAAATAGCTCATAGTTCATAAAGACACGTTTATTTTTTAGAATTTTATGTAAATGTGCATGTTTGTTGATTGAACACGTTTACTTCTTGGATTCAGCTTAAACACTTTGTTTAGGATTTTTCCACATCAAACCCGAGGAAAATATCTGGAGAATTTCAGTAAATAAATGGCACATATTAGTGTGGGAATGAGCAAATGTATTTCTGCTTGTGAAAAAAATCATTATATGACAAACACCTTTTAGTTCCCAGGAAACAAGTAGAGTGATTTAATTTTCCGTAGGAATGCTTTAATCTGTAATTATACAATTCAATAATAGGTTATGAATAACTTTTACTTTGCTTTGAAATTTCAATATCTGGTTAGACGAGATTCCGGGCAAAAGGTGATTTTCTGAACCTCAGAAGATACTTCATATGTAGTTGAACATGATTATGTAAGCCTTAAAATATTTACTAAAAGTATATAAATCATTTATATGTATAAATAAAAAACCAGGTCGCTTCTAAATCCAATTAGGAAGAGCTAATCTAAGCGTCAAGCTAAACGACGCGAAATTTAATTATAGTTTCCTTCAGCAAATTTTAGTTTTTCAGTTGCTGTTTATAACGGTTTTCAATTTTGGGCTGATTTCACTGATTCGTGATTTGTCGCTAAGATTTAATTGCACGGCAACATTAAATATTCTTGTCGATATTCAATCAAATAGTGTGCTTTGGAATTAATTAAAACTAAAAATTACTTACTAATATGTGCTATATATATTGACAGATACAAACATTTATAACTGTTACTTAAGTATTACAAAATAGCATTGCAAATGTTCATGATTGTTCCTGATAGATCGATAGCTTCTTAAAGAAGTAATTTGGCAGAAATCAACTTCTAACTAAATATATATAACGATATATAAACCACAGATTTGTAACATGTTTTCAATTTAATCTGATTTTCATTTTTCTTCAATTGCTTTTTAGTATAAATCCTAGAAGGAAAGCAAGCCAAATTTGATAACAAGCCTTCTAGGTACACATAATAGAGAAAAAACACGCCAGAGAATATTCTATATTATCCCGAAATAAATAAATATCGTAGTTGTTCCATGGGAAACAAAGAAGGGTAACTGGGAAATATTTATATGATAAAAATATTTTTTGCGAAATTAAATTTGACCGGTTTTCACCTTTTTCGCATTTGATCTCGACTGTTGGATGCAATATTCTTACGTCACATTTCACTGTCATTAATTTTTAATAGCGGTAGCTATTGAAACAAACGTTAAATAAACTGAAAGTAAAAATGCTTTAGAATGAGAACAACTGAAGAAAAATTCCGAAGAAAAAAATTGAATACATGTGATAATTGACGCAATTTTCATCTATTATATTAATAGTGCGGTTTTAATTTATGGGGTATAATGTATCTGGAAATGGAAATAAATTTCTTGCAAACACGCATAACTATAATTATAACATTTTTCCCCGTATCTAGCAGGTATTTGTTAATAACTGTACTTAATAACAATTACAGTATTAACCGAATGCCATTTATTTAAATGCCCTTATATATAATATCATGTAGGTAATTTGTTTCAACTGGTTGCAAAAAATATAAATTGTCCGCATTCGATTTGGAAATTTGGTGAATTGGGGCAATAAATAAAAGCATACAAACCGTAAATTATTCCACTTACTATTATACATTTTCCGGTTATCAATTAGGTATTTTATTTTACTTTTAATGTATTCATGAACTGCCACAAATTTACCTCTGTTATAATTCAAGTGTGATTGATATAAACGCATTATTTATTTCATGGCCCTAATTGTTTTCAAACCCTGCTGTGTTCTCAAACCAAGTGGAAAAATCTGTCGCATTTTGCAGAATATGAACGAATTTACCTCCTAAATTCCCAACGGTTTTTTTACGGTTTATGGCTGCGACAGCTTTCTGCAGGTTTCACGTAAACTTGACTATGTGTCGCCTTCCGGTATAGCGCCCCTTTGACTCAACATCCCTTTTCCTTTCAGAAAGCTTACCCGGCATGCTAATTATTAAATTAACGGAAACTCGCTGTATATATTATGCTATCTCGTTTATTTTCTGGCATCGTTTCCTTTGGCCGTTGGAAATTGGGTCCTGATTTTGTCATGTGGCTGATTTAGGTACCAAATAAAACCTCGTTCGACCCTAGCCTTTGAATTCGCTTTTTGCATGCGGTTACATTAAATAGGAACATCTAATTAAATTCACCCTTTTTGCGATCTGAATGTACGATTGCAAATCAACATCGCGTACGTATTGGGTGCAATTCCAAAACAAACTAATTAGATCCAAATAATTGGGAATTTAACACCCACAGAGCAAAGCAATAATACTGGATTTCATTTGTGGTTTAATCCCGATTAGTAAATTGAATCGTTTCTAGATTTAATCGCTAGAGAATCAGATTTAAAATAGGAAATAATGTTAGCCAAACCAACTTGTATGTATGCTATCAAATCATCAGTTTCAATTTTTGGGCGCCGTAATGATTTTGCATAATTAGTTGGCCGTAATGGCTGCAAACCGGTAACATGGAAATAAGGTTAATTAAATACAGATCGGCAAATGGGGGTTTACAGCCGATGGTGGCGACAGTAATTATAGTCGAGTTATAAGCGTTTCGAACTTCAGATATTTGAGCTACTTGATAACCGACCAAACAGTTTTTTTTATTAACTCCAAACAAGACAGCAAACTAACTAACCGACTCAAATTTGCATAAAAACATGCAAGTAATCAACATGCCCAGGAGAATCTTGAGTTATAGACCAGTGAGGTCCGAACTGTTTTATAAAGATAATAGGACTATTGTTTAAGAAGCAATTTCTTAAATTTGAGCAGAAAACGCGACATAAAAAACATTAGGACGCATATTTCCAAATAATTGTTAAGTGTTAGGATTTTAAATTTTCGAAATATTTCAATTTTTCCTATTACGAATAAACGTATGATTTAACTGGAATCGTTGGAGATGTATTCATATTACAGAAAATTGCAAAAAATTTTAACGCTATGTTTGAAAACACCGAAAGTTTGGACTTAATATTTACGATGAGTTCTTTACTTTGTTTGGTCGAGGATTTTCAGTCCGACTTTGATGCAGGTTTTGCGCAAAAGAATCCTATTTGAAGGATATATTTATCCTCCTATCTTCCAATAATCGTCTGACGATTTAAAAAAATCTAATTTTCCAGCACGGCGTGCTGAACTTTATATTTCAAAGCTTCCAAAGTTTTTGTGATATTTAACTTACATTTTAGGCATATCTTACTCTTTATCGTATACAGAACTAAGCAACGTTTTGTACGGTAAAAGCAAACATTACTTTAAAATCCTTAAAGACAGTTCACAAATAGTTCAAAAATAATTATCGAAACTGGAATGGTCATCAGAAAAAAGGGTAAGAAGATAAAATTCATCTTATGCGAGAAATATCGCTCTGTATATTCTCACGGTTATTTATATAAAATACATGATTAAAATTTCACTGTACAAAATTTGAACAAAATTATGTGCAGAAGTAGCCATTTACGATTTTTTCGGTGCATAGTCCACTCTTTCGTATAACTTTCATTCTCAAAACAAGTAGTTTTCGCTGTATGAACGACCGTACATACTACGTTATTATATACTACATAACATGTCTATATTACTGTGCATTAAGTAAAAGAAATTTTTTGATTATTTTTTATGAAAAAATGTCAATTTTGTCCGGTTTTTTCTAACTTTATTTATTTTATCAGTATTTTTCAAACTCTGTTTATCACTCGCAGTACAGCAAAAACTGCATTTTAAGGATGGAGCTGTTGTTGTCTCCGGAGGTACGTAATTTTAGTGAACAATTCGACAAAAAACCTCATTTTACAAAACATTTGGAACAAATTCAAATTTTTGGAATCTCAAGTGTTTATAGCGGAATCTAAAGCATTAGTAATCTGCTTAGCACCTAGCTGGAAGTCCGAATTTTTAACATTTCTGAAGTAAACACAACTTTTCATAATACCCACGCAAAGTTTCCAAAATGCTACTAAGGTCTTTTGGAATGTTCTTATTTATACTTTGGGCAAATTTCCATCTATGCACCAAACTATAGATTGATCATTTGTCATGTTAAAACATTTTCCTTAATTTAAAAATTATATTTAACATTTTAAGTTAATCAACCTTTTCAGCCTGTCAGATTATAACACAGATATAACAATCGGCAGTTTAATTAACTCCGGCATTTAAATTTTTATCCATCATATATGCATACACCGTATTGACAATAATAGCACTATTCAAATATAGGTGCAGCATTCTGCACCGTTATACAATTTTAATGCGACTAAAAAATAGATAGATATAAGCCATCCGGTTCGCTGTATTACCAGGAAATGCACGCGGATAATTTTATAATCTCCGATCAACAACCCACGGGTTTTGCGAACATATTAATTACTACACCGTTTGGCACCGGACCTAATCGATCTAAAATCATTTGATTAAATGGACACATGCGTTCATAATTATGATGGGAAATAATGGACCTGAAATTAGGCCTTAATTTCGTCGGATTATTTAGACAGTTCAGTTCCAACTACCTTCAAATAAACAGTTCTGCGATATTAACTATGAAAATGTTTTCTTGTTGATCGGCGAATTTATCTAAAACTTTATTGCTTCAAACAGAAAATTTCCCATTTCAATTAAAGTTCCGGCTTTGTGCGCTGCAATGAACTTGCTGGGCTCAGTGAATATCGTTTTGTAAGCTGTGGATTTAATCGAATCGCTTTTTAGCTTTAAATGGAAATGCCTGATACATTAAACAGACTTAAGACTGGTTCATAGTTATTAGTTTTCCTGGCAATCGATAAAAATTGTAGTAGAATATTGATCAGTCGCGAAAGAAAATTCATAATCGTTTTTCAAATTCTTTAATTTGATAATATTATATTTACTCGCTTTCGGCAAAATATCTAGATGAAACATTAATCTAGTGTATTAGTATATTAAATTAACAATTAATCACGTTTGTTGTTAGCGCACCTTCAGCCAATTGTTGTTGCTGCAACATCAAATCGAGAACAAAGTTCCTGATAAATTCTAATAATTAAATAACTGGCAGGGTAATCTATTGATTACACTGTGTATCTGACAAAGAATATACTGCAGTGGCCACTAACTAAGGTCTCATAAATTTTACATGAAGTAAACACAAACAGACTCGTTAGCTCCATGCTGGATATATGGAGTGAATCTCCAGCAAGGAAAAAAAGCGAATGCTCTGCACCAGATTACTCTGTGGACATAAACGCAGGACAGGGTTGGTTATCTTCTTAATCATCTTAATGGCAAAGTACATTTTGCATTCTATTTGGTAAAGTTTTAAGCATGCCTTTATAGTAATTAGTGCAACTAAAACGCAAGCTTCTTTTTTTTTGATAAATAAAAAGTATAAATAGCGCCAAGGAAAAATTATATAACATATTTATATTGCGCAGTATTCACTAAATCCTGTTGTTTCATTCGAAATTATTTTCTAATTTAGCAACTGTTTTAATATAAAACACTGATTTATTACCACCGCAAGAATCTGAATCTAAACCACAGTTCTGGCTGCGCCTATGACTCTTCGCTCATTTAATGATTGTTTGCTAAACATATTACCATTATAAAATAAGGCTTATCTGTGCTCCCATTTAAGATCCACAGATCAGACTTGTGTATCTTTCCAGCTTGTGTACATTTTAGGATTTATATGCGCCTTATATATTATGCGACTCGATCATTACTATCTTACATTTACGCTACATGGGAGGTAGCTTTACATGAAATTAATTTATGATGGTACAACCTAGAAAACCGATCGTGTGTTAAGGTTTCTTCGTACCACCCCAGTGATAGCAGAAAATGAATTAGGCTTATAATCGGTTTGAAGATATAGTAGCATGAAAACATTATTTGCACCGACTGATTATATTTTTCAAAAAGGCCCGGCGTAAACTTTTGATATATCGAAGTTTTATTGAAATAATCAGAATTGTAAATATTATAGAATAGTAGAATAAAAGAAATTTTCAAATTTTTTCAAAAAAGAAAACATTCAAWTAGTTAAGCGAATTTGCATTTTTGTGTATTATTTTTTAATATTGCATGTTGAAAAAGCAACAGTTAATGTTATTTGAATGTCAGTTGCAAAAGTTGAACGCGTTAAAATGAGGCTGAATCAAATATGCACTTCAAAATGGACATTGGCAATTTTCAACAGAAGCGATGTGGAATAAAAAAAGTCCAACAATAAAATTTTGCTATTGGCAGTGCGACTTTCTTTGATTTGGGATTATTCTTCGTTAATAGTTGATTATCCAATCAACAATTCAAGCAATATATGCGAGATTCGTATATTTCAATGTATACAGAATGACTACGGAAGAATTGCCAATAGTAAACATATGCTATAAAAGCTATAATGTGTTTAACGAAATTTTCAAATTAAAGTAAAGTAAATTAAAAAATATTACAATTTTGCAATCTCATGCGATATAAATATTGTATTTGTTTTGGCTGATTTTGGCTGTAGTAACATCTCATATTTATATTTTATTTTATTACATAAAGTCAACAAGATGTGCGGATGCGAATATTTTGCATATAGGTACATAAACACGACTTTTTACTAGTTGCAATGWTATTTTTAAWTTGTACAATATTTTTTATTACCGCTGTGTTTATCGGTTGRTAGACCGAAGAAACACTACTTTTCCTGATCSTACGTTGTGGTAATATTTAAGCCATCATCAGTGGAATAATTTAGTTTTTCCTTCGCAACGTTTAGCACAACGGGTGAGAACATGTYACAAAAAGAGGAAYTATTTATTTTCCTTTCTCTTTCATTTTTTGCCTTAAAAATGCAACTAGTAAGAGGTTGACTATACAGTCAATATACACATATTATTGAACTGTTTTGATATGTCSATGAYTCATGCCTTGAAGATGACTTAAATACAGCCAAAACTACTGTCCGAAAAAATAGTGTTAATTTYSGCAATCTAYCAACCGGTCAACAAACTCATCGAATAGAGAAATTAGCACGACCGCCACCTGTATCAGTTATTATGAGTGTGTGTAAATTGAAAAAATTAAAATCAGTATTAATTAWTTTTTTTCTGAATATATATTGTTAAATGAAATGATGGACGAAAGAACTATTTTTACTATCCGAAATATTCTTTAAAAAAAARTTAAACTGTTGGAGCAAGATTAACTGATTCTCCGAGCTTATACTCACATTCCACATTACAACAATAATCGAAGTTTATTCAAGCTCTATTTAGTTGACTAAAGTTATTATTCTGAGTACTGCGGAATCTATTTAAAACACTTTATTGCAAGCCTTCAGTAATAACTCATACATTCCAACAATTACCAGTAGAACTGGAAATAAATAATTAATACCACCTAGGTCACTAAACTCTAGAGGTTAGCACCGATAACAAGTTCCACATTTTGCACTATCAATTATTATTAAATTGTACACATATGTGCATAATGATTTGTGTGGAGCCATCCATGGAATTTAGCATTCTTTGCATAAACAGACATAAATACCACCTAATAGCTGACTATTTCTTGGTGCAACTTACATCAAAATGCCACATACCCAGCTTCCATTAAATGCACCAATCTCTACTAATTATAGAGAATATTAAGCGGACTGCATTAACTAGAGCCTGTGCGATTAGTTGACCCATATTCGGCAGCACACAATGCTCTAGGTATGTATCTGTAGAGCGCCGCTTTTACTATTAAAATATATGTTTATATTATCAACGAATTTGATCTAGCGACTATGCTGGACCGCATCCAAAAAGCATTAGATTACATTATGTCAGAGATGCGCATTTTGGCATGTAATGTCCGGATTACAAAATTATACATAGAGGCGATATCATGTTCCAATAATGCGGTATGCATGTACGGTGTATTGAAAAGGAATCGTGACAGTGCTGAGCCAAAGCCGATTTTACTGTGGCTAATGCGGGAAACAATAAACTTGACTACAAGTTACTACCGCTTTTAGAATTTAATGATAGTTTATGAAATACGCAATAAAGTCCAGAGTCTAGAATTTGTTTTCTTTTGAACCAGATAATTTTGCTGCTTTTCCATGGCCTTTGTGTCTTTTCTTTAATTTTTCGTTTCTTGTGGCCACCCAAGATATGTTGCTCTATTTGGATTGATACTGCTACTTTATTCGTTTCTTCACCAACCTGTCAATTTTTACTATTTTCAGTCTGTTGTTAGGCTTATATGCGCGTACTCCTTAGTTGTTTGGTTCGCATACATTTACAACATTAACATTTTTGGACAACTCAAAAGAGACTTCATATGTTTGAAGGGCTTGACGCAGAACGATCTTCAGAAGAAATGCTGTTTTCTCATTGATTAGATTTCAGAATATCACAAGCATTTTCCTGCTGTTTCCATTAGCAAATTCTTCCAACACTTCTTTAATGGATGGAAAACTATGTGATGATGAAACATTTGTGCCGCATAAATATAAAGTTGTTCAGCGTTTTCCTCGCAAAAGTTACTCCGAGCTCGTGGTTAACATTGATATGTGGACGTCGTAAAATAACTTCGGGGAGATCGGTTTTACTTTCATGGAAGATAAAACATTCGCGTACTTTTCATAAATGCTTCTTCATTTACCGTCAATTTTCTAATATGTCAATAGCCCAGCTTTCAAAACTTTTGCGAATTTACAGTTATATCTGTTGGATGTTTCTACGTCGTGTTGTTTGTCTCGTGTTCTAAAATTAACATTGATAAATATGTTTATTAGTTTTTCATCCTAAGTTCTTTTTTAGTTTTGTTGCTTTAATAAAATGTGTGTATCTTCGAAAGCAACAGAGAAGTCGCACTTACTACTTAGTTTCTTATTAGCTAAAGCGAGGAAACTCACTAATGATAGTTGGATCATATTTCTACAATCCTTACTTTATGCTAATCGTACTTGCAGATTTTAGCAAATGGCTGTGGAGAAAGTAGCGATCATTTTGACCTGTTGAAAATGTAATTTCCCATTAATATTTTCCCGCAAATCCTGCTTCGCGTTCGTTCGAGTCTACGTAGTTTTGTAATGTAATTACGTTTCTACTATTTCATTCGCTTAATTTTTAAAACACAATTTGTGCCGGGGGTTGGTCGTGTATCTATGTTATTAAGAATAAATCGTTGGGCCAATTCTAGTGCACGTCCATTTTCTGTGTGTTTATCCTTTGGAGAAATATCGCCGCTATTCAGTCTAATGCTCTATATTTTCGTCGAAAAGATTGCTCTATGGCTTTGGGTTTCTACTTTTCGCTATTCTCCCAGTATAAAATAGCGTTAATTTGTAACGTTTTATCTCTGAAAGGTTATGTAGTTTTTTCGCTAGATTTAACAAACGAAAAATTACGACGGTTTTCTGAAATAAGTATAGCACGTTAGCAGTATATAAATCATTCAGATAGTTTATTGCGCTCATAATTTCATATTTTTTCCTTTCTCTTCGCAAGTTGTATTTAGTACTTCTCGCTAGATTTAACAATTATATAAAGCTTTTTGTTGTGATGTTAATCATTTTAATAACCTAAGTAAAAATATATATATTTTCCTTTAAAAAGTCTCGTTCAATTCAATAAATTAGGCAATTAACCGGAGGCTGTTCTTAAACATAACATGCTCTTATGAATTGAGTATGTGTAAAATCATTTTCGCAAAAGTAGGTTTTCCTATCAATTAGGATCGAATTTCTTTGAAACTAAAACAACACCTGTAAAGGTACTTGGAACTGAAATAACTGCTTATGCGAAATGTTTATCCTTCTTGCAAAACTCCATAGAACGATCCTAATTAGGCATTGTCTGCATATGTAAAGGGGTTTAAGCAGCAACTTGGAAAATATTTAAATGTTTACTCGGCTATAACAGTGCAAACGGCTAAAGAAATTGAATTAATTTCCACCGTCTGTTAATAGCTTAGAAATGGGCTTCTTTGCATATTCACAACGCATCTTGAGAGCTCTTTTATTAATGGAACTGAAGTAGATGTTTAATAGAACTACTTTGGTTGGTGCGATAATTGTTTGCAGTTACTGAATACTGAATATAATAGAAATCAGTGGACAAAAGTGAATAACATTGAATTATTCCGTTAGCTTATGGCTTAATATCAAACGGAACCTTTCATTGCCGTAACATTAAGTTGCATGGTTTCTATTCTCATAACGTAAGAAAAGCTTCCTTTGAAATGCTGCTCCTTTGGCAAAATCCACTCTCGATGCTTATTTCCATGCAAAGGTTTCGAGTTCGGTTTAGCACCGACAAAACGAACCCTTAAAATTTCTCAGGAAAGCACAATAAGGGTTTGGAAAAGAAAAGCTGCTGTTTAATTTACATGATGGCGAATGAGGCGGGGAGAAATGTGTATATAACGGTAATAACCAAAATTACATTGCCTCAAGGGTTGTTTTCCGCCAGCCAAATTATAAGCTAGATTGTAAGTGTTTCATGTTTTATTACCCTGTACTTAGACAAGTTGATTGTACGAAGTCTCTTTGAAGGAGGAATTGTTGTCGAAATGATTAATTTAACGTTAATGAACTGTTTGTTCATTGTTCATGAACATTCAAGAAAACTTTTCGAAATTGTTAGTATTATATTCAGGGAGGGTCAATTTATAATCTCTAACTGTGTTGAGTAAATATGATATTGAATATAAATAAATTTACGCTCACTTAATTTCAAAGCGCAGTTTGCTCTTCTGTCTATATTTAAAAAAATTGGCTCAGCAATCTTGTTTTAAGCCAAAAACAATTTAATTTGCTTATACGTACGTGTGAGGCTTTATCATGCAAAAACCCAATAAACATTTTCTAATTCCAATAATTTCAGCTTCAATTCCTGAGTTGGTATCTAGACCAATTTCACATTTTTCATGTTAACGCGAATTGATTAAATTTCTAAGCACATACTTTATAAAGAAGCAAAGTAAACTCAAAGGGCTGTAATTTAATCCAATAAAATTATTCCAGAGATCTAGAGAGAAATACTTGGCCTTGATCTGCTTTACCTGGCTCTTCGTCAAAATGAAAAATGTATTAACTAATTAAGTAAATAACAAAATTCTTGTTGTCTGTATCTTTTAATTTAACTGCAAGAACTAGGACAAACCGAACTTTTTTCTACCAATGGCAGTAAATGTTCACATGGGAACCCACGTTATTAAAGAAGGCGAAGTTAACTGAAGTGATATGAAAATATTTGAGCTCTAGTGAAATATTTTTAGCATTTAACATTTCAGAATTTAAATGTGAAATATGCATATGTATGGTTGTATAAAGACAATTCCTTAAAGAACAGTGTGAACTGAATGATTCAATTCACCAACTGTTACTCCTTTACTCCATAAATAAGTCCGTTGCAACCGATGGAACTCAAAATTTTGATGGTTTATGAGCTGTTCGATGGTAACTGCAATCAGTTACATGGAATTCGACGCCAGGTTAAAATAGGTTACTGCAGGTGCGCCATTAAAACCCACATAATTCCATTACCCCACGATAACGATCCAATAATTCCTTTAAAATAGCCGAAATATATAGGAAAAATGCCTTTCGGAATGGCGGTAATTGGTGTAGGAGTTTTTCACTTGGCGAAGAATAAAAGTAATTTTCGAATTCCAATAGCACAATACGAAATATATGGCTATGCAAATATTTCTTGAAACTAGGCCAATAAATGTGTTTGCTTTTAATGGTTTATCGAGCATTTAAGGATTTGAAATGGAAATCTTGTAGATCTTCAGCCAAACGTCTGACAGCGGATAATCGAGGAAGTTGCTCGGTTCGAACCGAGAATAGATTAGACTTGAAAATGGGAAAAGGGCAACTGCTAAAATGAATTTGTAGACTCTATTAAATGTCGAAAGTATTCTTTCTTAGTTGGAGAATGGATTAACGACTTCTTTATCCTTGATACTTAACAAACCAAATTTGCGTGTAACTAACTATCTAACTTAAAAAAAAAATTGAAAACTGAACTGTTTTTAAACCTAATTCCCGGTTTGCATGCGTTCTATGGACTACTATCGCTTAAAACACAGAAGAAAATCTGGTCAAAGTTGTAGTTCCTTTGAGAGCCATAAAGATTTAACACGATGTTTCCAACGATGCTGTGGCGCAGTTTTGCAGTTTTTTTCGGCACAAAGTTAATTAAGAAGATTGCGTCCTCGGTCCATGAACTCGCCACAGATTAAAACATCCCCGAAAATTTATATCTTGACGGAGGCTGCAAGCAAAATGGAAAATTACCGCTGCATATTTACTTAGCAACTGCAACAACCTACTTCTTTAAATTAAAACGGTACCGTAAAATTTGAGCACGAATAAACATGCTGCAGCGCTCTGGTTTCGCCTATGCATGCAAATATTTGCTAAATTATTCCGATTTTCTGCAATAATTTGTAAGAAAACCGCCCCGACTCCCTTTTCGGAATTTCCATCGGGAGTTTTATGCAAAGGAATTCATAATTTGAAAAATTACAAACCTTTTAGGTTGAGAAAACATTGACTTTGTTCAAATTGACTTTTTGAAAGAAATGCAAACATTTTAAAGTAAAATGTTCGCGATCCATTTATCTGCGACATTTGACGATTTTTTTGGGAATGCGCAAATTTTGTGCCACACTAATAAACCAAAAACCGAACTGAGCAAACATAATGAAAATGGGAAAAATAATGTCACAACAGGATGTTAATGACTTTGTGTGTTACATCCAGTAGCACTTCTCCATTAAATTATGTATTGAATTTTCATATTGGATCAATAAAGTCAATGGAAAAATATTAACTGGCTATTGGCAAAAAACACTTACACCAATAAACTGCAGCTCAGCCCAATAAAAAAAACAGATCACAAATAAACTTCAACAGAACAATATTACAATAATTTTCAAAACTCTTCCCGTTACCAGTACAGCATAAAAATCGCATCATATTATTACATATTAACACTATTCATCTCAAAAACATTTTGAAAGCACTTATTTATTTACTCACTTTACCTTAAAGTAGCAAGTCCGTTGGCGATACTTTAGAAAACATTAATATATCCTAAAATATATATCCCAAAATATAAATAATATATCCCAAAAGTACTTTGACAGTACGGCGTAACCTTTAATACAGCCATAGCTTCAGTTGCGTCTAGTTCAAAACTTGCTAGTCTTCTTAAGATGCATCCAATTAAAGTTTGCCTGCATAACTGCAGTGAAAAGCACAAACGCTTAGAGACAATTTAAATATTTCCGCACATAGTTTTGTCGACTGTTTACATATCAGCTCATTATAATTAACTGGTGGAATTTAGAATTGTACACTTTGAGGCTGTGTTTTGTTTAATTAGTTGAAAGTTGGAAAATAAACAGAACTTCGAAAAACTAATCTGTCTTGTAGAGAAAATGAAACATTTGGCTCTGCCAGAGCCGCTATAGGATCCTGATATAAGTAGGTGCAGATTTTGATATGTTTTGGCTGAAACCAGCTGATGATAGCTAATAAGCTGAAAAGCGGTGCTAGCGGTGGCTGATATTAGTACATCTCAAAATCTGTACGTATTTATATGAATATCTGTCTTACGTTTTTTTTTAAATATAATATTAATCTTAATTAGCTTTAATACACTCTGGTTTCTCCTAACACTTCTAACATATTAAGTTCGAGATCTTCTGTTGTTTGAAAGCTTCATCCAGAGGTCTCTAGTAAGCAAATCAATTTATAATATTTCGCATGTAATTAGACTTTTAGATTTTCAAACAACAAATATTCCGTTCAGCGTTGAAATTATGAGACCAATGTCTATTTGGTTCAATCAATCACATGAACAAAGTCCCATGAAACTTAAGGTGCGTTTCATTTTTCAAAAGCCACCACGTATATGAAAAGTCACTGTTTCGAAACGCTTGAAGATAAAGTCGCAGTAACTGCTAATTAATCGACAACTTGTACAGATTAATTGACGAAAAAAAATTAGTTATGCAGCACTTAAAGCGTGTCCGATAATGCCGCTGAATATATTTGCAAAACGGTACGTTAAGCATTGAAATTCCGCCAACGAATTGTGAATAATAGCAGCTGAATTCGAAACGTTGTAAGTCAATTGCTGATCTGAACAATACATAATTTGAAAAATCCGAATTAACTATTCGTCTATTTCTGTGCATACCAGGATGATTATCGGAGCCCTGCCTGATTATTAATTTCTAAGTTAAAATTTCAGTAAACTCGAAAATAAAAGTAATTCGAAATCTCACCGTTTAAATTTATTTCGTTATCAGAGTAAATTTTCCAAGGAATTTTATATACCTTCTCCGGGATAAACGTAATTTAAACAGGATGAAGTTAAGTACAAGTAAGAAACTCGCTAGACTTTGCACTGTTTATGGCGTGGAAGAAAGTAATATTAGACCGGGTTGAAATCGCGAATTTAGAGCAGATGGAGGAGGATCGGCGTCTACTTTGAGGAAGTCACGAGCATCATCGTGGCAAATAGATTGGAAAAATTAGCGTAAATAAATTCGAATGGGAAGTTTTCGTTTTTAAATTTGCATTTTATCAATGTTGCACATTGATGTCTGGTTTTCTTTGGAACTTCGATAGGAAGTATAACCAATAAACCATCATAATATTAAATCAATTTTTACACAGTTTTATATATTAGTGGACTATTATTTAAAACATACTGTTTTTTTGGTTTTTCTACATTTAGCCACTTACTAGGCTTGAAAACCAGCATAGCACCGAAGCACCGTTTCAGCCATTTATAATTTGCAGCGTTTGCCGGGGAAAAGTTAAAAATCGCCCGTAAAACTCCCTTTTATAGGTACTCTCTATCTAAAGTAGGCTAAAAGTTTAATCTGAAACTTGACTTTTATATTCAGGTAAGAAATACTGTAATGTTTTTGTTACAAATTGATCGTTTAAACTAGCGCAGCTTTCAAAATACTTTTTGATTATTTTCCGTAAAACTGCTGGCATTTTCTGAACCTTTCCAATAATAGCAACTAGGATTTTTTGCGCAACATACTTCAAAATATCGGATAATATTTTCGATGCTAATTTAATTTTCATAATTAGTTTTTCGCGTAAAGTTTCGGTTGAGAGATATAGTAACTCTCTAAAATAAACCTGGAAAAGTTGAAATAGCCGATGTGAGAGCGTATAAAACTGAAAAGCTGGAGTAAATTAATTATCAACGATGAAATAAGGGTTATTTTGCTTCGAATAATGGCCGTTACGTAATTGATTTTAAAGTTCCAGCAAAAATTGCGGTCTGTTTTTGAGCACTTGCATTCGCTATGAATATATTTGGGAAGGAGTATCTGAAAAAAAATTTCAATGTTTGGTTTTCAACAGTTTTATTCCGCAATAACAGTGTAGAGTATTTTCACACAAAACTTTTGTTGGTAGTAGCTACACGTTTTACATATTTGAAATTGTTACTACGAAATATTCAAATAATCGTTATGAAACATAAATAACCAAAGAATAGATATGTTTATATTCCATAAAAAATATTTTTATTGTATTGCCTACTCTCTATAATACATACTATAATGTTTAACTGTACTGCCAGTTCTATTAGCGAGCATAAATGCATTTAGTTTAATTAATGGACATGCCCTAAGGATACTTTGATAAAATCAACATTGTAGAATGACCAATTAATGGAATCATTAGATTTAAAAGCACGGTAAAAGTGGCTATTTATCGCTAGTTTTCCAATATATTCGCTTTAATGTACAGAAATGTTATGGCGCCAGATCGGCAGTCTATTAAGGTTTATGGGCATTTTATTTGATTATCGTAGACCATAAGAAATATAACATTATAAATATTTCATCGACAAGTCGTCTAATCCCGGAAAATCGCATCGTATGCGGGATTTCATCTTCAGACCCCTAAACATATTGATTTTCCTATTTGAAATGTCGAAATTGATGGAAACATTTTGGTAAATAACCAAACACAACTCTTTTATGCTATTCGAATGCGTCAAGTATTGTATGTTGCCTGAGTGTGCGAAATGAGATAAATTATGAAAAATATTTCGTCGGCAAGGAGAGCTAAATGATATAAAGCTTGGAAAAGCCTAAAAATAGCAAATAACTGAAAAGTTTTGAATTAATATTTACTTTTTTAATTAATGAATGCTGGGGCCGACTCGCAAATATGACACAGCATCATGATGTTTGTGAATAAAACTTTTTTCTTAGACATTTTGTTCTAGACACGCAATAATGGAGTTGGTACATTTTCTTATCTAGGGAATATTTACGTGAAAGCTCGTTTGTTATCCATATTAAAAGCACTTTTGGATCAAGCGAAGCTGAACAGTAGAACGACTGACACGAGGTAGGTAAATGAAACTCTTTAACTAATTGACTTGCTATTATTACATTCACTCAGTTTTAAACTTTTTAATAACTTTTAAATAGAAGTACTTATTTATTAGCATCTTCGGTTGTGTACAAATAATTTGGAAAATTGCCAAAGGAATGGGCTTAGAATTTACTACAAAATGGTCATTTCCCAGCTGCAAACATCAGGGCACATAATCAATTTGATAACGAGCATGAAAAATTTAAGCTGATATTAGGATTATGTTTCCGTGATTTTACGGGGACTAACAATTTAAAAAAATAATTTGAAAATATATTTGAAATCCTATTATGTTTTGGGCTTGAAATCCTTCAAAGCCTTTTACAGCGATTATTATTTTAAAATGTTGATGAAAACGCGGGGTATTGCTGAAAATCAAAACGAAATATAAGAGCAAAGCTTCGGCAAAGGCACAAACAAAAAGCTAATTGCAAAACGTTCGCAATTGACCCAATAACTTTCAACCTGCAATATAAACTTTAGTATTACGCCAAAGAGTGAATTCATGCGTAGAAATAAGTGAACAACACAGCTTCACTGAATCCTGTATAATAAGCGTGTAAGATTCAAATACGGGTTTTACACTCCAACAAATACATTTTTCGCATTTTCTGTTGCCAATTGATCTTGTTAGTTTTATCTGATTATTCGCTTCTGAAACACATTATAATTATGTTGTTTCTTCACTAGTGATTTTGCTATGTTTAGATGCTTTATATCATCTAATAAACGTGTTGGAAAATATAAATCTTTGCGATGAACATGCCAATTTGGCAGATACCGCAGAATGTGTAAATGTTAATAAAATTGTCCCGCTTTCTACTAACTTATTCCAAACGCATTTAAAAGCCCATTTGGAACATCTGCGACTTTTATCAGCAGTTTTCATTATTTTTAAACTTTTGATAATGGGCCCAGTATTTGATTACCCACGCCTATTAACTCGCCCCCCACGAAATCAATCCGAAACTTTTCCGGTCAACTCTCATTTGAAATTTGACCTTTATTAGGGTGGGCGTAAACCCTTTTAAATGGGTTTTGCTTGTCCCCGTACAAAGTAAAATGGACACAAAAGCGGGTACGGTTACTTTGATTACAAGTTAAACTAAAAGTTTTTGTAGCGGCTTGACCTGCGGTTTGCTGCTACAATTTTGTATCAAAAAGTCATTAACAAAGACAAAAATGTCTAAAAATTTTTTTCCAAGTAAATAGTCAAGATCTAATTTCCCGGAATGGGTAGTTGCCGCATGTTTTATTTTAGTTGTCGTTAATCGTCAAAAATCGTAACTTGCCTAGAAATTGCCATTTTCCGAAAATTTTTAGAAGATGCTTAATAAGATTAATAAACTTGCTGAACTAAAGAAAAAATTAAAAGAACTAAAGCTGAAGATTACAATGCCGCTCAATTATTTAAAACTGAAGCAATTAAATACTAAAATAGTTAATTTGCTTCAAGCGTCAAATAAAGCAGTTGTAAAAAGAAAAATTATGTTGAAAACTTTGAGTTCAAACAATGTTAATGTTACTCTATCGTTTCATGCAGGCGGATTTTGACGTTCGGATATTTGAGAGTATTCGGAATTTGAGATTTTAAAAATTAGGAAAAATAAAAAATCTTAAATCTACAATTTATAACTTGCCCAATTCTGATATTGATGACTGGCAATAAATAGCATTTAAAGCTTTGACACGACCTATTAAAATATTTAGTTGAAAATGAAATAAAACCGTTTCGTTTACGCATTTTTTCAACAATGAAAACTATATTTTATCAACTATCTTTCGAAAAACTCAATAAAATTAAAGAGAAATTGATATTCTGAGTTTTACTTTGTGATCCAGTTTTAATAATTGGAATCCTTTCCAGCTATAGTTCTAGCGATCTGGATATCAGAAAAAAATTCCAACTTACTTAAAACCGTAATAGTTTTACCTGGAATTAAACGAAACCTCTATCAAACAACCTTTGATGACAATGACTTCATGTCGAAAATTGAATAAAGAAAATTGCTTAAAAAATGTACAGTTTTCTAGAAAATGCATTTTAGTTTCAGATTTAAGATGTATTGGGCTAATCAGTTTGAGTTCAAATTCGAACCTAATCATTATTGTACCTCAACGGAAATTCAATTGCGGAAGATACAATAAGTGAGAGTAAATTTAGTCATTAATTGTTTGTTTTGTACACGATTTTAACTAAGCGTACTAACCGACACTTTCAAATCGACTTTTTCAATTTGGGCATGCTCTAAATTAAACAAGGGCGATCAGTTTGTCACCGTTATAATTCATAGTCATAAACTAGATCACGGTAAAAATATGACCAAATTAGAATGAATCCTAATAAAACTGACAAGCTTATTCATTTGCCATCATTAATGATGCTTGGTCGAGTTTAAAACCAGCATCAACGTTCATCGTGAGATCAATAATATGGAGCACTTAAAAAATGAACGGAAATGGCTTTTTGTACCAGAACTGGTTCTACATCCTCTCCGGGGGCACAGAACCTGATGTGAATGTGAGAATCTGCTGTGAAGGTAAATATGTCTATATATAGTCGGTTATCTTCTAAATTATAAATCAAATAGCATTAATTTGGTTCTTCCGTTCAGGGACTTGTTCGTATGGTTAGGACATGTGTTAAACGATAGACGAAATATCACATTTGACAAACTACTTAAAAATACCAAATGAATATGTGGCTTTAGCGATATGCTTTCTTCAAATAGCTATTTTGTTTGACTAACGAGAGGTTAATCAAAATTAAAGCATTACGAAGTAGGACTTTTTTTATTTGTACTTCAGTTTTTCAACTGCCTGCTCATATTTTAATAAACCAAAATTATTGAAACAAATGGTATGTTTCAAATATAATTTTAAAACAACGTTCTACTTTATTTGTATTTAAATGTGTAGTTCGAACATACACTGAAATGCAGAGTTACCCTGGATAAAAAATTTCAAATGCAAATAGGATTTTGGCATTACTAAAATGAATAAATGCATACTGTTGAGTTACATGCAATATTTTATTGCCACTTCATTGGTCATGGATCCTGATTCAATTAATAATTGTTTAATATAATATTCGAATATTCATATTTTATCATTATTATGAAATAATTTTGGTTTCTATCAAAAAAATTATGACTAAATGTGATCTTAAATTAAAAATTACCGAAAATAGCAGGGTTGAGTGTTGGTTATGTAAAATCAGTAATTCCTGATTGGTAATAACAGCTTGACAATAAATGCACAAAGTTATTGTTGATTTTTCTGCTTCTTCTGCCACTTACTTGAACATCGCAACTTTTCTAATAAAAATGTTTTTCTTCATTTTGAATTTTTACAAACGGTATTTAAAAAATGAATTAGCGCAACTGAAGTTCAAAAATGGTAGGCGATAAAATATTGTTTCTCAGAAATTTCTACGAAACAAACTCGCTCTAATTAATGAACATTTATTAGAATCAAGTATAGACTGAAATTTGCTAGTTAAACATTGCCCAAAAATGCGAATAGTTGATTCAGTATAATTCAGGCAACCGGAATTAATTTGAGTTCAGCCATTATAATTGGAGAGGCTTACATACTTTGCATTTAATTAATTTCAGCCGGTGGTTTGCGCTATTAAGTGGGATTAGAGACTTTTGAATCAACTTTTTCAATTTACTAATTATTCAAATTCGTGTTGTTTTTTGAAGTCGGCAAGAAATGCAGCTGATGGATGACTAGTAATCAGTAACGGTACCTCACTGTAAATAATTTTAATCCGTAATTAATGTCTAGTTCACCCAAGTTGGAGCCTAACTGCAGAAGAGCCGAACTTGCCAAAAGAAAAAGTAATTAAAAGGTGCTGATATTGCAAAATTTAAACTGTGTAACAACTGCCGAGTTTCAATAAAATTCGATGAGTGCTTTTGAAAATACATCAAAAAGAAATTTCTTTTCGACGCGGCGAATCATTTTCTAAATTACCCTTAGAATTTTCTGAAACTTCTTTCGCTAAATAGATCTTGTTTGCGCAGAACGCCTCTCTTTGATAAAGCGGGTAATTTTTAACCGTTCTCATCTGCTTCATTAGATTGTAAAAAATTGCAATTTTCGCATAGAATACGTTTGACTGAATAAAAGTAAATTTAGTCGGCACATTCAAGCTGTTTGTCGTTTAACGCACTCGAATACATTATCGACGTATGCAAATAACATTTTACCATGTATTAATGGCAGGTTAGTTTCCATATTTGAAAAGTGCATGGGCTTCATAGACTGGGGTCGGATAATTTAATTTAAGAAAACAAGCCAGTACAATGTACAACTATCTAGGTTACGTGCCCACTTGTTTACAACTCGTAATTTGCACTAAATATTTGCATTAGTATAAATATCAAGACGTGATATCCTTAGAGGCGAAGTTGAATGAATTGAGTTGAGCAAGCATTAAGAAGTCTCAGTTATTGACCGATAAAAATACAAAAGTGTTTTCATTCAACATCCATCTATTCAATTGTAAGGAACAGACCGCCAATCCGTATCGGATCAGAAATATTACCTTAATTGAAATAATTTGTTGTTTGGAACAAATTATGCCATATTTACTTAACTGGAACCTCAAAGCGTCTAACATTATTCATCGGTTTGATTTAGATTAAGTCAAGCCGGAGACGACGTTTAATTAATTTAAACAGTTTAATGCTTTGAAATTGGAAATGGCCTCGAAAATTTAAAACAATTAGTTAATTTGTTCGTTATTATTTTCTATTTCTACCGACAATATGCTTAACGAAATTCTATAATTGTCATTGCTTTAGCTTAATAAAAGGTATTTGAGCTAGTGTTTAACTGCATTTTTTGATTACTTTTGTTGAATTTACCTGCATCTATTACGAGTTTAAGATACGAAAACAATTCTTTGCATCTTCCACTTCAAACATATTATTCTATTTTTTTCTGAACGAGGGGAATAAACATAAGCAGTTAGTATATTTTAAGTGAACATTTCACAGCTTTTCCAATTTCACATATATTTATAAATAATATCTTTTATAAATAAATTAGTAATTCTGTTATAGTGAATAAGTTAAGTAATAGTCGGTCGACTATCTAGTATTTCAATAAAATTTGTTTGCTTTGTAATATAAACTTTTAGGTAACAAATACGAACAACTGTTTTAGTATTTTAGTATTTCCTTCATTTGTTCATTTCAAAATTTTTCAAAACAATATTCAGTCATAGAACGTGAGTCGCAAATATTTACGATTATTTTTTTAAAACAATATCAATATAATGAATAAAAATGAAGATAAAACATATAAGAAAGAATACAATTTCAATTTTATTATTTGAAGCATGCAGTGGAAATGGAGCGCAAAACGAGAAAGTAAAATAGATAAAACATTTTTGCGATCTGGAGTTCAAAAACACCACAACAGATTAATAGAAGGAAGTTTTTCATCAATACAACTCCGTCTTTGTTAGATCCAGCAAAAACTATTACAAATTCTCGTTAACTTCTTTGTGAATGAATTGCAGAAAAATATATCTCCTAAAACTGAAAAGAGGAATGCACTGTTCACAGGCGGTTCGATTATTTTCAGACAAATAATTCAGAATAAATATTCGAGAGCAATTGAAGAGGGACTGGTAGGGAAGGATTGATTACAATGAATTAATTTGAATAGATCGGATTTGAAAAAGATCTTCTACAAAGATGAGCTTACGAGTACAGAGGTAAAAGCAGCTCTGAACACTTGCACATAAGAAATGGCGAACACTTTGTATTTGCACTGCAAAAAATTTAACGAAACCCTCATTGTTACGTTTAGCTTCGTTACTCTTTTATTCAATTCACAAAAACTTGTTTATGTATAATGATATAAGATTACAATGTGAACTTATTTTCTTTCCAAATATTAGCTTTTTTTAAACAGTATATACTTTTAAATAAATATATAAAACATAACAATCATCCACGGAGTCATGGAGTTCCGCAGAAAAATTGAAACAATAGCAGCCTTTGAACGAACACGCAGCTAAAGCAAAGTTTCCAACAGACTTTTAATTAATAATGTTAACATAGCTTTATTATAAAGCTATGTTTGCATATAATTAGATTTGAGAAGGGCCGCATTTACTGATCTATGTTTTCAGTTAATTAACAAGTAAAACACGTTTAATATCCATATGATCAGATAATAAAATTAGTGTTATTTCTGTTATTTATGCCATTAGTCTTAGTGCTTTGGAAAACATTCTGCTGTATAATTTTACGATGTCCGATAGAATATAAGGTAAATCTTTATAAGATCTCATGCAAAACGTTGTTATTATTTATATATGTTTATGCGTCATTATTAGGTGTCTGCAAAAAGCAAACAAAAAGTTAACAAGTCAAATGTGATTGAAACCAACCCCAAAGCCTGAATTATACAGTTAAAACAACTTATCACAAACATGTTGTCACGCAGCTCATCATCCTCCAGGCTGCGTAATACTTTTTAAGTCCTTGACAGTAGATGTTTAACAACAAAGCCTTGAAACACGCCTATGTGGAAAATATGGAATAAGACACGCTAACAACGTCAATTTCGAGTTATTTTCGACTTTTGTCTCAACTTTGGCTGTTGTTTGAGTGGCTTTAAATTCCTGACAAATGGAATTTACTTGTACAATTTAAGATCGTAGCGAACGGAAATTTATTTCGTTAGAAATTGTGTGACAATCAGATACTTCGGTTTGCTTAAATCAAGGATACTTGATCTCCTAATGACAAATGAGTTCATTTATAAATCGATAATGAATCTTGAAGACAAAAGAAATGCGTTATATGTGAGTACTAACTTCTGTTTTATTTCAGTTCTTGTGTGAATCCAACCAAAGCTCTAATTCCACTGAAAATCGTGACTGAAAATCATAATAAAAAAGTGCTTTATTATGAAGGAAATAATATTTGTTTGTTTATATCCTTTTCGATGCGGTTTATTTATGAAAATGCCACTCAACTTTCAGTGCAATAATAAATTAATGAGGCTGAAAATGGAAAGGTCTAGTTAAATGATTTTAAAAATAGCAAAACCCTAAGCATTAAGTGTAATAATGGCTTAACTTGATAGATGTAAGTTTTTTTTGTGAGACCTATAAAAATATTTTTTTTCTACATTGCACTATTTTCAGCACGCCACTCAGAAAGCTGATATTAATTCGAGTGAAGGAGTTGCTTTGTTAGGTTGTGTCATTTCCCGTTTCTTTATTTCGATCGTTCTGTAGATTGATCGGTTCCAAATTACATTAATAAAGGTATACATAATGTCGTAAGTGGAGTGTTAAACCAATAAAGAAAATATTTCAATTTAGGTTAGATATTAATGTTGCAATTTCAGATTTATGCAAACTAAATGCTGCAATATTATCTGGCAAGAAGTCAGGAAGACAATACAGTTAAAATTAATGACCTACTAAAGAAATACACACCTTCAGTAAATGTAACAATGGGTTATTTGTAACAGCTGAAATCTGACAATTTTTCCATTTTATTTAAATTTTAAATCGCATGCTTTTTTTAACTAGTGAGAACGCTCAGATTTCACCAGCAACAATAGCAAGCCGTTAAAAAATCTGCATGAATAACACAGAAGTTGTTTAGATATATTTGTTACTTGATAAATCTAATTAACAGAATAACAAAAAGCATGTTTGTGTGGTTTGTATAATACTCAGATAAGCAGGCAAGTATTTTCTTCAAGAAAAGCTGTTTTCCTAGCAGAACAATATAATATAAAACATGTACGTACATTTTGAAAAAAAGATGACATGCATTTAGTATTCTAAAGCTCGACACTTCTAGACGACTTAAAGTTAGTAGGTATAGTTACAAAATTAACTAATTTCAAGGGCTCAACGAATTAAGTTTTCTTTGTTCAGTAAGTTTGTTTGTTCTTAAAGCTTTGTCAATTTTGAAGATGGTTAGTTCGAGGTATTTTTCTAAATCAACCACCCATTTATTTAAGTTCAGTTCGCTCAAAAATGAAATAGCTCTATTATTAAAAAAAACAAGCATTTATTTTTCAAAATTCCCACTGTCTCGAACATAATATTTACATTTTTCAAACTCAAAACTGTTTTATTTTTATTAAATTCCTTAATAATCAACACTGATGTGGCAAAATCAGAATCTCGCATTTTATTGCCACAAAAAATCTTTTAACTAACTTAACAGCCATGATAAAAGTTAACAATTTCCAAGTCGACTAGCAGCCAACCAATTTCGGTTCCTAAAAACGTGAAATGGCAAAAAACCAGGGGATTTGGATCTTGACAGACAGGAAGCAGAGAAAAAATGAAAACAGGTCGAAACCTTTAAGGCGTAACTAATACCCTTAAAAAGTGAAGCCCTTACAAGTGCAGTAGGCAGGTGAGCCACCGGATGCACGTTATTATAAACCGACGTTTTGAGGTTTAACCTGTTTCCATTGAGAGTGTCTAACCAACTTTAACTTTGTTTAAAATAGGATCATAATATTTAGACTACCTGCTTGCTTATAGTTAGTGGAACATTTTTCGAAAAACGTGACTCAAGCGGGATGAAACATTGCTCAGAATGACGTGATTGCAAATGTAGATTGTTGGGTACGAAACGAACGAACGCATCAATTTAATTGCGTTATGAATGCTTAGCTTAGGAGTAATTAATTCATTATCAAACTTCTGATTTAGTTGCAGTTTTATATTATTATTTCAATTTGTTCCAGATGGCTACCAAACTCAAAAGAGCACTCATCATGTCTGCTAGTTCCACAGTTTTTTGTTCACAAAACTGGGGCTCAATTACATGAAAACAGTTGACATGTGTTGGTTGTTTCGTCTCATCGCCCGTAAAGCAAGTTAGAATGACTGAACGAGAAATGTGCTTTGCCAATAGTCTATTTTAATATGTTTTGTGGTTTATTTTATTTTACTAGATATTTTTGCATCGGAGGGAAGACATTGTAACGCTGTCAATATGTGTATTAATTCTCAATGTTTTTTAGTATAAACTGTCTGTCTTTTGCATTGATTTTGCACTGGAATTTTTATATGCACTGCTAAATAGTTTCTCATACTTGTAAGTGACTAGTAAAATTAGTCTCATTAAATTGCCAAAAGTTGAATTAAGATCTGCTCTCGCTGCGAAAATAAAACAGAAAAGCTTGCAAGAGCAAACTGCATTTTTACAAGACAATTCACGTATATTTACATGTAATGAAAACACTCATTATGAATAAGTACACACGTTTATAATTGCTTTGCATTTTTTTTATTTTCAAATATAAAAAATCGTAACTGAAACTTAGCGATTAATTATAACTTTCGAAATTTTTCCAAAAAACCGACAAAGTTTTGGTAAAAACACGACTCAAAACTACACCTAGGCTAAGGTCCGCATAAAGTAACTAGTTATATTGAAAGAGTTTTAGCTGGTTAAGTACTACGAAATAGAAAAAAATTGAAAACAACATTGGTAAACTAGTTGAACAAAAACCCAATCATACCGCCACTTTCAGAAAATATATTTGACCCTGCTTAACCCGAAATTTAGCAATTTTACATATTAATTTTGTCGCCTACAAAATTTCTAAAACCGTATATTAACTAGCATAATTTGTTAATAGCTTGAACGAATTTTCCTGTGGTTTGCAATGGTCTGATAAACCAGAGGTCAGGTACTCCTGAGTATTGCGACAGTTCATGTAATATTTGCTATAACAATCTTTTTCTCCTGTTTTTAGCCGTTTCTTTTTCGAAAAAGTATTCAATTTTAACAAGCTTCAAATTATGGAAGCACGTAACAATGGCTTTTTCATTGCCGTGTTCATTACAAGTGGTTGTGCTGGCTGGTTAATATTTCTCCTTTTTGTATTCGCGCAATTCTAAAATTGTAAAACATGCTTTGAACATTATAGCGAGCTTTACTAAACCATTTTGAGTTTGCATTAGATTAGGCAGAATATTTGAATTGAAATTGGGTTTTAATGTTTACTGATTTAGTTAAAAATTTTCAGTATTAAGTTTCCAGATATGTAAAAAATGATCGGCCAATTACTACAGCCTAGCTAGCCTTTGCTTAACAGGTTCTTAAGCAACTAGTGGAAAAATAGAGCATTCGTTGGTCATTTTCAGTAACCCGTAATGCATTTTCCAGTTGGAAAATAGCGTGTCGGTTATCAGAGCGCCGATTTCGAGGGAGTTTGCGGTCATTTAAGTTGAGTTTTCGATTAGCAATGCGTGAACTGATTTCAGAAAATGCTCTGGTGCATATGGTTCTGATGCGTATAAACTCACCGATTAGCTTGCGAGCAAAAGTGTTTTCACGCTCTAAAAATCACCGGTCGCTGGTGATTTATGGTTGCTGATTTTAATCACCCCCTGGCTGTTAATTGGCTCGTTATTAAATCATGTTACTGAATTGGATTGTTTAGTTGAGCAGATAGGTTTGAGTTGTTTTTTTATTTTAATTCTTTACGGCTTAGAGCAAGGATTTACGGGCTACAACAAGGAAGCAAGGAAACATAATAAAAATAAGAAAACAGTCAAACGTGATTACATCTTTCGAAAGGTATAGCGACGGAGGTAAAAACGTTTTGTACGTTTCAAATTAACCCACATTATTTGTTTGAAAAGTACCGCAATATCTTCCTGCTGAAGCCCATACACCCTAAGGCTTTAGCTTCTCGAACATGCACTCGATCGACATGGCTTCCTCTTAATCAAAAACCCCAGAAAAACTGGCCATACAAGAAAACATGTTGAGCTGGCATTTTAGATATGAAATCAATGTCGTTTTTCAACGGAGCTTGTTCCTACCGGCTTTTTTACTGTTGAATTCATGGATAGCCGAAAGAAGGATGGCGTTTGGGGTTTTCGCTGTTCCGGTTGCTTATGTAACATCATATAAGGGCATAGGGCTTGTGTATCGGTCAGTGAGATCCATAAACGAGTCTAATAGCAATTTATAAATTTTGATTTTACTTATGTTTTTGATCAAAAAACTTGCCATTTTTTGTGCAACGTTTTTGTTATGCTAAAGAAACAATTTTAACCGGGGAAATTAGGTTAATAATTCCAAATTTTGTCGCACATATTGATTTAAAAAAATAATAAAAAATTGTAATAGGTATAGTAGTTTGCGAGCACTAGTAGATGTTAAAGTGTCCATTTGCTCTGTTTAATTTCAGAGTTAAATGTGAAACCTTTGATTTTATCCGATGCTTTATTAGATAGTCCAATATCACTAGGCGAATTTAATTGGAATGGACATTCAGCATTTATCTGACAACTTGTTTCGTATTATGCAGCTTTTGTAGTAAATTGAATTTTTTGAAGTAGATTGTATGGAATATCTACTTGTGTTATTAACTGAAACCTATTATATCTCTGGTCATTTATTGTCTGGTTTATTATCTGTTAATTACTAGTTAGCTTTTGTCTGAAGCATTTTCATACCTCTATTTCCTTCGACAATCATTTGCTGTTGGTTCTCTAACTTTATTAAAGTTTAACTAAAATCAACTTTTATTCATTTGCCAGCGTTACTCTTTGCAGGCAAACATTTTTAACATTTTTAATTGACAAACGCTCGTTTTTATTCTACTAGTCCAGACATTTTTCGACAACTTTCATATTTTGAAGAACTAAAATCTCAAGCTATTATTATAGAATAAAAATTCTTTTTATAAGAACTATTTTATGCATATAGTTGATGAGCAGTAAAAACCATTCTATTTTTTCCATGTACTTAGTTCATTTGAAATTTGTGGAAACACGATTTCACACTTTTACTGTTCAGTTTATTCCATATTTTTTCTCAATTAATATTTCTGAGCCTTTGAGCACTGTTAGCAAACATGGTAGCTTTGATTTACTCATTCATTCGCAAGCAACCATTGACTCGACTTGTGAAAGCAAACTTCTAAAGAAATACCGATGAGGAAAACTTCGAAAAATCGTCAAAAGTCGTAAAATTTATTAATAAAATAAAAAGTAAGTACATTTTACCATCCAACATCTTATATCTGGATAAGTGTCAGACTATTTCACGTGAATAAATGATCTAAAGATAATTATTTAAGGGCAAATTAAATTATTATTACCAGACAATTTATCGACATATCGACAGTTTATACTTAATTAGGATATCAAGAAAATTTGGTCTAAGTTGTCAGACAGGTACGGATTTTTAAACTCGCTTTTATTAATGAAGTTGGTAAAACACTTTTTTACAATTTTATAAAAGTTCTTCGACTATATGGACATGTTTTGTGCTGCTAACAACTAACTCTTTAAATTTTGGACTTCGTCCATAATTTATTATTATCTAAAGTGGAGACAATAGATTTTCTTCAAAGTTAATTTAAAAACAGTTAGGAGGATATTTGCGTCAGTAGGCAAGAAGCTTCAAAGTATCGCATGTTTGCCCTAATTTAAGTATTTTATCATCAAATCACGTAGTTGAGGTGTGAATCGAATACAGATGGATTATAACTCATTTTTTCGACTTGTTCGTAACTTGGCTAGAATTTTATACTTTGATGAATAGCTTTTTCCATTACTAGTATACACTATTTTCGCAGAGAAAACACGGAAAATGAAATAAAGGTATTGTTGGAAAAATTCTTTTTTTGGCAACATTTACTTGCGAGCAAAAGTTTCAGCAATACTGCCTGAGCCTGTTTTTGACAATAAAAAAATGTCTGCCTGCTTTGCCTTGGTTTCTTTTTGGGATCACATTTGCTATTAAACTTTCTAAAAAAATGTAAAAGTGTTTATAATTTTTTCATGCTTATTTGAATAGGTTTAGTAACATTTATTAAAAGGGATTCATTCAAAGTTTGACATCGAATAGTTTCGTAATCCTATTGGAAAACTTTCAGATTCCAAGCAACGGAAAATTAAGCCACCGCTGAGCCACCACCTAGAGCGAATTGACTTTCGTGGGTTACCATACGACGCCTTTATACGCTTTAGATACGCCACGGGAGATTGCACATAATAAAGTTTGTCAATTATCCAAGGTGGCATTTTCTCACTAATAAATCGTCCTTGAATGTGTTCCCCAACAAACAATTTTTCTGCAAGAAATCTTCAACTGCCACCCACACAGTTTAAAAATTTGCATTTCATATGCCAACTGAGTAGATGATAAGATTTTATTATACGCAGGCTGCAAAAAGTCGTCTGCGTTATTGCAAGCGGTCTCCTTGCGGGATATCTGCAATTTGCCGCAGCGTCTTTGGAACCCCAACTGTTACTATATTCTCGAAACTTCAGCATTGAGGCCGAAAAACACCAAACACCGCAACTATGACAAAGAAACGAGGAAGAGCACTTACATATATTGAAAACAAGCATATCCATGATCACAGTGACAAATCCAATTAGAAACAACAGAAACAATTCACAAAACGTTTTTGCATTCACTGCATGTGCCCCTGATTAGACCCGAGAGTTATGCACCACTTTTTGTCACTATCCATCTAAACTGAAATCCTCATCTGCAAATCTCTGTTGCACCCGGAGAAAAATACACAAATCAACGCGCGCGAACGCTCATATTCGAACGTTTTTCTAATATGGATAATCGCAAACGCAATTGCACTTCCGGGCCTGGAAATGCTGCCACCGTTCAAAGCAGCGATTTTTGCTAGCTACAAAGTCGCACAATCTGACTCCGGGTGATTGTAAAAAGCGTCCGGAGTTACAAGACCCGCCCGGAATCCAAAGCTCTGCTCCCGCGACGGAAAAGCTCTGCATGGGACTGATGTCTCTTCACGTGCAGGCTCCGGTACGCCGGATCTCGATCGTTGCCGAACAAGCTTCGGTTGTTCGCTCGACAGCACCTGTTATGCCGTTCTTCAGACAATGCTGGTAGAAGACTTTTTAACAAAAAAGCTACCTAATAATGGTTCACAAAATAAAACTGTTTACTACTTTGCTGCCCTGGAAGAAACGTCGTCAGCTGCACAGAATGCAGGAAAGCCTCAAATGCTCGACTAAGATCGTGTTCATGCTGGAAGTTTGTCCGAAGACCGTTTAGATGGATTAGGTCAAATCGCCCCGTTGTGAAAGTGAAGTTAAGGCGAAAACCGCTGGACGCAGGCAAACGAGAACATCCAGAAAGTGAAAACCGTGCTGCAAATTTTTCTTTGCTTATTCAAATAGATGCGAAATAACGGTTTTCTTTGCTGATCAATGGTCGATGGCAAAAGTTTTTCAAAAATATCAGGTGCAGATTTTGAGCGCAAGCTCGACTAGTCCAGTTTTAGAATTGAGTAGATACGAAAAATGGGCGGAACGTCCATAAAAATTAAAATTCTATACCAAAAGCATTTAAAGAATGGTTTCGAAACCTAGCAAGGTGATTATTGAAAGAAAATTGTTACACTACTTAATTAAATATTATTGAATCAATAAACTTCGATCTACAATCAGCAAATCCACGAAAACGGTTGCTTTACAACTTACAAAATTAATTCTACAATGCCTTGAGGGGGATGGAATGTTCTTGGCCCATATCTTTACATTCATTAAATGCCTACTATTGTATTGATAAGGTCTGGGGTTAGAAACACGCAAATAGTCAGATTTTTAAGGGCCGGAAGTTTTATTATTTGGAACTTAAGATTTTCGGTACACGGAACGTGCACGTGCATACTTTTTTCAATGATCTGAATTTCGGAATTAACTTGTTATGCGGACGATACAAAATTAATTGATGAGGAAGAGAATATTTTTACCAGGGCATTATGCAGTTTTTAGAGACAACCTAAATTTGACTGTATGCAAAACAACGCAATGTAGAACGTAAATATTGAGTCGAGTAAACAGTTATTAGGTCAGGAATGTTATGAGCTACAGCAAAATAGGCGACGTCCTTCCTGCTTGAGTTAATTTTACAATGTTGAACTCAACCGCGCAAAACTAACAGTTTTTCTAAAATTTTGGCGTGTCCGGTAAAAATTAGCAAACATTTACGTAGCGATGTTTTACTTCTTCTAATAATAATTATCACTTGAATCTATCTATTCGTGTGCCATGAGCAAAAAATAGGTGTGTGCTATACAAATTTTGCGTTTTGCGTAAAAACTGCCAGCACTTCTTCACTCAAGTTCCATATTATGAATCGAGGATTTAATTATCTATCATTTTTCTCAAACGGTTTTAAGATATGATGAAACAGGCGAGGCGTAATAGTTTTAATTATTTTTTTCTTTACTCTACCCAATGATAAAGAAATAAGTGCGCTCACTCAATCTGTTCGTGAGATATGAACAAAAGAATCTGTGCACAGTAATATATGAAATTTCGAAAGCTTGCGAGAAATGCTTGTCTCTCAGGGTGCGAAATTGAGGATTTTTTTGATTAGAGCGATCACGTAAATGATTTAAATAGCAAATTAAATTCAATGAACTTTGGAATAAATATCGCTGGCCAATTTATGGGCCTAAAAACTAAGCGACTAAGAAATTTGCTAATCTATAAATGCATTTTGATATTATCGATTTATTAAAATATACTATGCGGAATAATCTGCAAAAACCTTGCGCTGTTAGATAACTGTTTTTGTTTGCTATTCTGTTAGATAAGGTTTGGAAAATGTTTTCTTAAGCGCCCGTCGGAGGCTCGTATTGAAGTTCCAGGTAAGCTATTGACTCGATTACTTCTATTACTGTGTTTCCGTAACGGCCGAGGTAGCTTGCAACCATTTCTGTCTTATAGTGCTCTCTTCTCTTCTACTTCTCCACTAACCCTCTAAAATCAATGAACTCAAGGCTTCAATTGGTAGGACATCTACACTTTATATGTAGTGTAGCATATTTTATGTAGAGTTGTTTCATTCTGGAATCCACAACCTCTACGGATGGGTTGTTTGGACAAATTTATCCTGAAAAGATGTTTTTTTTTGCGTGGGGAAAAATACCCACATTCTTTTTATTTAAGTTCTAGCAGTTTTTTATGCACAAACTCTTTTGCGATGAGAAGTTACCGTATCGTTTCCAACTCTTCAGTACAGCATTCCACCTCTTCCTAGTCTTCCTAGATTATTGCGCGACCTCTTTTGTAGAAACTGCTTGAACTTAGTGGAATTGTTGAGCTTAACGAAAATAAGCAGGAAAGCGTCGAATGTGACCGTTTTTAACCACAATCATCCCTTGCTCTAGTAGGAAGTGTTGGAAATCGACCAGTGGGCTTTAAATAGTCTAGGGATCAATTTTGCGATTTTATCTGCGCAAAATAATAGTCAAGCCTACACTTTGCAGATTGAATTACCGTTACGTACCGGATGTCCAATATAAGGAGATCCCTTAAGGGAATATTTGAAATCAACACAGACGTCCTCAGCTGGTTAGGGATATAAAACGTGGTGTAATTATACAGTTGATTAATTGCCGATCATAAAAATTTCAATTATAAACGGTTGCCTAATTTGTTGAGATATATAAAAAAATTGCAAACTATTTAATTTATTCTTAGGCAATAATATTCTAATCACAAATCTTAAATCAAATCACTTACTTAAATCAACTTTATATAATTACATATGTTTAGTGCGATCATTAGTTTAAATTTTTGAAATCAAAGTGTTTGCTCTGGTTGTAAAATGGATGCAATCTTTATCATAAAACGTTTGTTCAGCCCGTACATGCACTGAGGCGTAATTTCCAATATTAGTCTAATATATCTCGTTATGACACAAGCTTTTCTTTTATATCCACTAATCATAGTGTTACATTACTGCATCGAAGTCGGGAAACTGGGTCGATTCGGTAATTCTTGGTTCTGTTGATGGAAGGTGATTCGGATTTATCTCCTCAGTCTCGATAATTTGCGGTAGGTAGACAATGTGAAAAAAGAAGCCGGTTTAAGTAATAACTGGAACGTTTTTGCTTAAGGCATTTTTTTAAACCGATATTGACAGGCAGCGATCCGTGAATTTGATATTTAAATCAAATAAAAAGTTCGTTCAATAGTCAGAGAAGCAATTACTGTTTTTGATTTATGCACAGTACATAACAATATGAAATGAGATAAAATTAATTAATTCTTATTATTTGAATATGAATAATTCTGAGTTGGATTTCGAAATCACAGTGCTTGCACTTGTACTTTGCATTGTAGCTAATGCAGTTTAAACATTTGTTGGACTTAAAATAGATTACATTGGTTGGTCAAGGAAATTATTCTTATTAATGGTTTGCCATCATATTAACTGAAATACAACTGTCAATAATGCTTAGTCGCATTCATTAATTCTGCGTAACAAAACGAATCATTATAATTAAGATTAGCACGATTAGTAGTAGAGTTTGGAACGAAGTAGCGCATTTTGGGAGTTCTGTTTACATATTAAGCGACTAAACTCCTTTGAAACTATCAGTTTGAAAAATTGATTATTTTGCTGCATTAAACTTTTATGGACGACCAGAAATCTTTAATGGAAAAGCATAAACTGTTTGGGTATAAAACTCTACATACTATCAATACCCAGCTAAAATAGCATACGAAACTAAGCGCCACATAGCCAAATACGTTTTTGAGTGATTTTTAACCAAGAAATATAAAGTAAAGAATCCTATTAAAAAAGGTTTTTAACCTACTGAATCTCAGCTAGACTCGTGTTTAATTCATCCCCTCAAGTGACTTTTAAAGTTTCTCCGCATTTCCCAATCGAGTCGATAAAGTTCATAATATAATCTCCCCTATTTGTGGTTTGGCTGCCTTCCTGCTGCTCCCTAAAATTCTGTTTATGTTCTCCAGGGGAGCACATAATGCGGTGCCTTAATAATTTCGCACTCTTTTCGCCTACTTATTATATGCCTCCAAGTGTTACCGAACACGTGCCTTTATAGGCTGATAAAAAATAATCAGCAATTTTTCTTTCATACTTCAAACAATCAAGTTACTGAACTACAGCGCCAGATTTGAAGATCTGTATTGGGTTGCGGTTATATTTATTAAATAACAACCAAACAATACGCTCTCGAGGATCAATGAAAAACGTTCCAAATACGTTAAGAATAGATCCCTGGTCGTACATTCTGATTCATTATGTAGCTCGTATCGTTCCTGTTGGAAATACACCAACGAAGCGTTTTTAAGGATAAATTGCTAGAGTTACATTCATCCCTTAGGGCTCATACGGACAACAACAGTTGTGTGTACACCTCTTTCTGAGCTCGTAAATGCGCCGACATTCTTTGTACCCCTTCGGGATAACAGTTTTGCTGGGGCTTGAATCGGCATTAGGGCAGATTTGTCGGTGAACATTAATAAATATTTGAAAATACATACGGATCTGTTATTCGGATCGATAAAACATGGTTTCAAATTAATTTTTTAGGCTTTTATCTCGGGACATTGTTAAAGCGAGGTTCGGTTAAATGGGAAAACATTCTTCAATTCCGGCGTGGAATATTTACGATTTAGCAATGAATAAGTCAATTTGATATTTCTTTTTATTTTCAATTTTTTGCTTTTGTTCTTTTTCCTCATTGGCATTAGAAACAGTTGCTTTTCATATTTAGACATATTAAAATGTTTGCATTGTTAGTAGCTATAATGTTTGAACTACATATTTCAGTTACGGATAAAACTTAACCTCGATGAATGCACGCAAAATGTATATGATAAAACGAAGAAAATACTGCTAAAAGCATTTATATCCTTTGCTTTTCTATTTTTTTCTCATGAAAAACTCGCTTATTATTTAAACTTCGCCGCTAGCATTTTGCTTTTGAACATGTGCCATTGCTAAAACTTATTCTAACTTGTAAAGTTAGATTTATATAACTTTATTGAGGAATGAGTTGATGTTCATAAATTTCTAATTTAAACTTTATTGGGCTGTTTATAATATTTTTAACGTTTATTACATTTCTCGTGTCAAAAATTATATCTGTACATAACGATGTAACTATCTAATAAATAGTGCAAAACAGCTAAAAGAAACCATCTGGTTTTATTATCTCAGAAAAAATTTCAAATTTTAAGAAACGTGGCAGGCACCGCACTTACCTACATCACTCTCAACTGAGAAACTTTACGCAAAACTAACGTAAAAATTATTGGAAATATCTTACTGTATACTTATTATTTCCAATGAACAATTTCCTCATAAGTATTTAACTTTAAATGAGCTGTCGCACCGATCATTGGTCTTGAGAGAAGAGGGACATTTTCCATTTTACCGTTTTAATGCTCTTAATCACAAAATTTAAAAATCTTCTCTCGCTATTAGAGCTCTCGTTAATATGTTCCTACCATTTATCTAGAGTAGCTAACGGTATAAGACCAATAAACTATAAATCATTACCTATTTTGTTGTAATCTTTCCAAGAAAAAACATAATGCATTTGGTAATTATGAATATTAGCTTCAAATGTCTTCAAAACAGCAAAAAACGACCAGGCTTGTTAGAACTCTATTAAGGAAACATCATTTGAGCTGAATATTCTACGTATGAAAATTATAATTTTTGTTGCTAGTTTGTATTTTGATACAACAACGCCTGATTGAGATTGAACACTTTTGTGTGCCTCTTTTCAACAACCGATTTAAAATAGTATTCTGTTTACCGCATTAATTTGATATATATAACTGCTTGCATTATTAAATTCTAACGATGTCGATGAAAAAATGGACAATTATACTTTATAGTTTCCAGTTAGAATACTTCAAGAAGGAACTTTATAGCTTGAAACTTGAGTGGATATATATTCAATGAAAAATTAGACCAAACTTGCAGCCTGAAGTGTGAAAGTCATTTTAGGGCTTTCAAAGATGCTGTGCTGTGGTTAACGATTCACTTAAGCATTCCATTTCAGGCTAGAATTGATGTTGAAAGCAGCAAAAACGGTTATACTTGCCAAATAACCCAAAATTGATTGACTTTCAAAATTGAAGAATGAGAAGAAATATTATAGATTTAGTGTTATACAATCAAAACCATAATGTTTCTCCATAATCGAATATTTGGTAAAAGCGGGTTCTGGTTCCTTGAATGAGTAATTTGTATTTTTGGAATGCAGTAGCGCAGTATTTGCACTAATTCTAAACGTTGTGTTTCGGCATTTTGGTTAAGTTAAAAATGAAAAAGTATGTATTGTGATATATATTTTTCCGGTTGGGTTTGCATTTTGGTTTGCAAGTTACTAGCTTAAGTAAGTGTGCGACTGAGTCAGTGATCGCTTTCCTAAAACGATAAGTTTTCTTTCTGCTGATTTAAAGTGTCATTTGCCTATTTAAACTCATGTTTTTTATAGCATCAACTTCAACTTTCAACTTAATTAATCTCCGTTCCCATTCCATCGTCTTCTTCGATTGGTTCTTGGAAATACATTGCTTTCCGTTTGATTATTTACATATCAATTCCATTAGCTAACTAGTACGCAAGATCATTTTTTTATTGATTATGGTAGTAAAACTATAGGAAAAAATCGATAATCAAAATAAATCGTTAAAAATAATTTTTTCTAATGATGTTATATCGTGTTTCTAATCGGGGATTGAATTAAATTTTTACTTAATTTAAAAATTTTGAAAATGATTCGACTGATTTCCAGTAAATTTTCAATAAAATACTCGAAGAATTCAATCTGACTTTGAATAAGTAAAAACTGCTTGTTTCATAGGCTTGAAACGTTTTATAGGCAAGCAGCATTCTGAAACATAATATTCTCCTAAACGATTAAAAATCGTACTGTTGTGTATTAGCAAAAGTGTTTTGAATAGAACTCGACAGCGGAAACCAGTTTCTATTTAGAACTAAATATGACGCTTTGCGAGCAAATCAGGCTGGCAACTTCTCGAAACAATTTCCAGAATCCTTTGGCTCATCATAAAAGGCCACTAAATAGCCCATTGACATCTTTATCCGCGCCAACAAGATATAAGCAACAGCTAGGGGTTTAATAAACAAAGACTGACTATTATATTATAATAAGCGGGCATATCTCCGCAATATTTAGATTAAAAATAAACCAGATCCCAAGCTGGGGGCTGCAGACAAGCAGCAGGAGATTAACGAAATATTGTGTTACACATTGAGCCTGGAATTTACATGTGTTCATGTCACAGGCATTGCGATCGTGAATAGTGTATGTGTGTGATGATAAAAACACGGGTTTTGATGGAATTCTCCCACATTAGTTGTTGAGTCACTTTATTCCTAATTTCATTGCTTTATTTAGATGCAAATTGCAATGCAAAAAATACATTCAGTTCTGTTATGCATATACCATTTACCCATTTTTTATATTTGGCCATCCTTAGTTAAGAACTGTCTGGCTTCTCGACTTAACTACTAGAATGCTTATTCCGTTTAAAATTTGCTCCTCACAAGCAAGTAATAAACTGTTGTAAAAGAGTGCTAGGAAAAGGAAATGTGGAAAAACTTTAGCACTTTAGACAATGTGCTTTCAGCTACTTTGTTTTCCTTTGCTTGTTTGCTCTAAATTATTTGTTCTTTAATACGTTTTCATAACTTAGTCGTAAATAAATAAAAAACATGATTTATGCAGATTTTAGTTTTAGATTTAGATTTAGTTCCTTCTTGAATGTGTATCCATTGATTAAAGTCTGATTTAGATACGAGTTTTTAGAAAGTATGTTGTTATAGCGGAGAGCAAATCTGCAAAAGCGCGTCGAGAATAAGAAATGCCTTCATTCAAAGCCCAATGGGATACGATGAAATCGGATATCTTTAGACATTTCAGCTATAAGGAGTTCATTGGATATTAAACGAAGTATTATAATTTTTCAAATTTAGTTTTTAATTTATTGTTTAAACATGGACAAAAACTCAAAATGGAAACATTTTAATGTAATCAGCAAATTTTTGCTACGAATGAACTAATCCAATACGACACAAACAACCATGAGAAGCAAAGGATACACATCAGTTTGTTTAGAATAACACAAAACATGAAATTGATGAAATGTAAAAGAATTAAATGTAAACTTTGATAGCACAGGTAATTTTATGCAAACTACGCGAAAGTACATTTTATGTTTTATGTTGTTTTCAGTTCGCTTAGTTCTAAAATGAGACAAAATTTCAATACGAATCAGTTTAATACAGTTGTTTCGCATCTTGTTGGAAAATGAAAGGACATAATAATAAAAATTCAAGAGTTTCCGGCATTGGTAGAGATTCAAAAACCTCTTATATGGAAGAAAAGTTAAACAGTTGGTAAAAAGTGGACCGAAAAAGTGAGCAATGTCGATTTTTAAATTTAATCCCCAACCTGACTGGTTTTGGAATACATGGCTGAACTTAAAAATTCGTAACTGCCGAACTAGATACCGCGTAAATCTACTCCGACCAGCATCGGAAAATTATTGTTTTGCTCTACTACACGGGAAAATTTGTTAAGAATCCCCGAATTTCCCAATTAGTGGCAAACTTTCAAATCAGTCCGCAAACAGACTGATCCTAACAAACATGACCGAACGGAAAAAATAAAAACTCCCAAACGAAGAGCCGTGGGACGTTAGCAAGGCCAGCAGTGTAACAGCAGGCTTTGCCCTACAATTTTCGAAAATTTCATAAAAAATTCTTATTTGTTCCAGTTGTGTCGAGTTTAGCCATGTTTTCCGAAACCAGTTAGGCGGAGGGCTAAATTGAAAATTTTGCCATTGTTGGCTTTGTCCACCCACTAACAACCCAGTTTTTACCGACAAATTTATTGGACTACTATGAAAACTTTCAAGCAAAGTCTGAAATCAATTATTATTTTCCTCTCTTGCCATAATCATCTGAATTTTTCCGAAATACCAAGTCAACTATGTATTGACAGTTCAACCCTTTCCCACAATAAATCTCTTCTATTTTCCACTTTAAATCACCACATAAAATTTATTTTATAACCGTGGTAATTGAAATATGCCGAAAATTTGAACTAAATTAATTCCTGTCGCGTTGCTAGTAACATCTAGAGCTGAAATGATCAACTTTCAATACTCGATTTTTAAGAAACGGAAATTAGAAAAATGTGGCAACTTATTATCAAAAAATCTCGATTAATAACCCTCTGAAGAACAGCTTTCGTTGTTTTTTCGTGTAGGTAGGTTTTGTAACATCAGACAGTCGTGAAGTGAAACAGATGTGAATTATTTGTTGGCAGGTGCAGAGGCCACCTTACCGATAGAACTCCACTGTCGTAGCTTTGGGTGAAGAGACATGTGCTTCTTTGTATGCGGTATACAGGGCGTCATCTTTTACATTTATTCACCTCGGGGCTTCGGTAAGAAAAGGGCAATTTACTCTTATAAAATTCCACTTTTCAATCAGTCGTAGATTGCATGTGAATAAAGACATGTTTTATATTGCAGTATGCTGTTGATTGGCGTTTTCTGATTAGCGTCTAACAAAAACCACCAATTATATCAGTTTTCTATGAACTCTTTCAAAATAAAGGTACTCAATTTTTTTTTGGATGTTCAAAATGGTTCACGCAACGGCTTAATTAACAAAGAAACCGTGTCTTAAATTGGCTGGTTAATATTAAATCACTTTTAGTTAGGATGCAACTTCGATTACTAATATGGGTTGTATCCTAATGAGTGTTTGCGGTATATTAATGGTGAATTATCAGACTAAAAAGAAAATATATGTCTGTTTATTATACCTAATTAGATAAAACGCATACTTTAGTTCAACCAGTTAACAGAAGAATTATGGTTGAAATTGAGCCAGTTTAATCAAGATTCAATCAGAACATCAATTATTATCGAATCATTACACCTTTTCATTTCGCCCTTATTGAACTTCAAATTGTTGCTGAATTTATTATCAAGTTCGTTTTACGTGCCAATAATAGCGCGTAATGCATAATCAATCAATACCTAAAGCAATGAGGCGAAACTTCAATTTGCTAATAAATAATTCAAAAAGAAAATCACGAATTAAATTAGCCAGTTGCTAAGAGGAGACTGCTGTTGAATGAATCTGAATACAATCAGGGTTTATTAAATGGAAGAGAATTATCACAGAGAATGATTCGATTAATATTTCACTGCATCCTTCAACGTCATGGCAATTTTAATTATACCAACTATATTTACATGTAAATAACTGGGTAACAGATAAGATCAGCTTTGGTAAAGCAGAAAAATAAAAAAACAACGAGTTGTAAGACAGTATTAAAGCAGCGCCAATGACTACTGGACAATAATAAATCAACCCAATTGTGAGGAAGTGTTTGAGAAGGATCAGGTTTGCAAAACGCTATATGAAGATGTAGTAGGTGTATATAATCGAGTTAGTTTCTCGAAATTTTCTCTCAATATATTTAACAGCAAATAAATCAATTTTGGCCATTGAGTTCTTCGGATTATTAGCATACATCTACACCAAATCCGATATGGTCAAGACAGGTGTCTGCGTCAGCTTTCTGTTTGTGTTTGTATGTAAATACAAATAAAGCCAAGAAACCGTTTTGCTAGCTTTCAGTCATTTACAATTTCTTGCAAGTCATATTTTATATGCTCGTTTTATTGCTGTTTGCTTATTGAGTGTTTAGAGCTTCTAATTGAATTTAAATTATATGCGGCGAAGCCAGATTATTTTCCTGATAAAAATCTTCAAACTGGTGTGCTTCAATGCCTCATTTCATCATCTAGTCTTAGCAACAGTTTTAAAACATTTTCCCAAAAATATTCTAATACTCAAACGCCCACAAGAATGATTTTTACCCGATCAAAATTATTTCCCGTTATGAGTAATTTAATTGAAATCAATCAGACTCTTTTGAAGTTGATTAACTACATTTACATCAAATTAATGCTCTCAACAAAATGGAAAATAAATGCGTTTTGACTAGGTACATGAGAAAAGTTTAAACATTGTTGTGAACTGTTATTGAACATAATTTTTTCCAAACAGTATGTATTTTATCTCAGTTTTTACTCGCATCTTTGCTACATATTTTGTCAAAGACATATGAAATCAATCAGGGAAATATCAGTAACTCAAACTGAGAGCGGAAATGTTCCATTTTCCATTTAAGCGCTGTAGGTGAAGTGTAAAAAATGTATATGTACTTCTAGTGAAACTGTAGATATCGACATAATAGGGACTCAATAGGGAAGCTTGTTAAAAGCTTTTCTATGCCAGATTTGATACATTTGAGAGAATCAGCCAAAAAACAAACACAATTATTATATCTACTGAAATTTCTGTAATGGATTTTCATCAATTCTTGTAATACGTTTTACATTTAATTTATACTATTTAATAATACTAGAAACTATAAATCTGATTGGAAGCAATGCATACTTTCTATGCATCGGATGATGTAGACATTTTACTCGGAATTTTAAAAATAAAAATCTTCATTATGTCGTTTACAAGAAAATATTTGAAATAATAATTGAACGAATAGCATAGCCACTTTTGAAAAAGTTTACCCCAAAATAGTTAAAAATATCAACAACATTTCTGGTTTTTGTTTGTTTAACCGATTATCAGTCTTTCATTGATTTGGGGACAGCAAGTCCAGAGATCAATTCATCTCGTGAAATCATTGGAAAAAAAATTACAATGGAAATTGATAACATTCTTCTTTCTGTTTTCTCTAGACTTTTACCAATCACTATTTATGTTACAAATGTTGATTGTTTTAATTAGTATAACCAATTCTGCTTAACACATTCAGAATCCGAGCAACCACTTGCAAAAGTTGCAAAAGCCGAATCCACTTGACTGGATGCCAACATGTTTTAATAGTACACTAAACGTTTAAATTTTTACTAGTAATTAACAGGTTTTTTAGAGAGTGCGCTGATTTCTAGAACGGCCCGAAAATGTTTTCAAATTTATTATTATATATTTTTTACGATCGTACTTAAACTCCAAACTACTCATTAAGTATTTGATGTTGAAACTGATTGCTCTATCGAATGTACCCGCTATAAACTTCACCTTTCGACAACATTCGTAGGAGGTAAATTAATTACAGCTTCTTTCTTTAAACTACGTCTGAGACCAACATTTATTCGTGTGATTTGAAAATGAACTGAAGTTTTATTTGAATATTTAGAGTTTATTGTTTTGCTGCCTTCCTCTAAGGCTGGTGGCCCTTAAAGTTTGAATGTAAATCAACTGAATAGAACTTTTTTTCACGTTTCAGCGCTTAAAATATTTAATTGAAAATAGACATATTTTGGTGACTTCCTTTTCCAAATGCTCACATTTTTTGTTATTATTGTTTAAATTGGAAGCGAGATAATTTACACTTCGTTATTTTAAAGTTTCGCACTTTTTGCGAATTATTTGTAAGTAATTAGTGGGCTAATTGCAAGAACCAAGCGCTTAATGCCATTATATAAGAACAACATTGCAAAATTAAAACAATATCTTTTGCAAAATATTAATCCATTTTTCCTTCACTTCGTTTAGTACGCTTTTAGCGTATAATCTGCTAATTATCATGCCTTCAACAGTCAACTGATTCAAGGAAAGCTCATTAAGCTATTTTAATTGGATATTTGAAATGGGCTTTCTTTATTCGTTGATATTGCTCAAATGCGAAAATCTCCAAAACAGAATCAATGACATTTAAGCCTGATACCACCTTTATGGTAAATTCGTAGGAGTAAATTGAATAATTAAATAATTAGTGATCATAGTGTTCTCGTCACACGTCATTATGTAAAATTGGCCCTCATAATCGAGAAAGTGCACTGAACCTATTGACATTTAAGTCTCTTAACACATTTCACTTGTCTCTTGGAACAGCCCACCTGCTTTTGACCAACAACGCGTGGGTCCCCAGTTAAACAGTCTGCCTGTAGTTAAAAAGATTTATTGCAAATAAGGCTGCGGCGATCTTAAGTTTTGAAACACCCAAATCGATGTTTGTTAGTTTAAATTGGTTAGAACTTGCGTTCAGTATGGGAAGGAAGTAATCCTTTGTCTTCGAAAAATACTATTGACGCCAGATATCCTACAACTTGAAAGATTATAGATGCTGGATCATGTTAGTTAGTTTACCTAACGGTCATAATTCTTGTGGGTGAACATCTGCAGCTTTATGTGAAGTTTCGTTTGTATTAATCAGTGTTTAACAACACAGTAAAAATGTACTCAAGTGATTGTAATTCCAGTTGGCGGGGAATTGCGGAGAACGATTTTGTAACTATTAAAAAAATTGAAGTCTAGTAAATGTGAGCAATTTTTCAACATCAGTAAGCTAATCTGAATCTAATTTCTAGCGTGTATAAGACATTTAATTAAGTTGCGTGACGACTCCGAATTTGACACTCAAATTTAAATTTGCACACCTGCTAGCTTTGATATCTAAATAGCTGTTTTTATATACAGAAGAATTGCCAATTTGTATAATTTCAACAGTAACATAAACTATCGTTAATTGTTATTGCTACATTTATGTTCGTTTTGGGAGAATTTGTCAACAATGTTTTACTTTTTTATTGTATTTGCGAACCTTTCAGACTGTTCAGACTTAATTAAGCAGACACTTTATTTCAGTAAGTTTAATTCGCTTCAGTTTGTTATGAAACTATAGCAGAATCCAAAATGTTGATTCTTAGTATGGTCCGGTTTGTTAGAACATCAATGCATACGATAATGGAAAATGGACTTTCACTGATCGAGGGGTTGTGCAGATGAAAGCTGAATAAAAATTGTATGCCCTTGTAAATCTGTGTAGGTATAATGTAATATCACTGTTTTGGCTATGTAAATGGAATTTCGCATCATATTCTATACAGAGTGTTTAACACTTTATCTATCCATTTGGTACATTTAATTACTGAAAATCCCTGATAATAATAGTTAATCTCAATTTTAATACGACTTGTGTCTATTTTTTACTTTGAAGATTTTGAAAATCATTCCCACGTCTAGAAGACTTAAAAGCTCCAACCGTTAAACAATACTTATGACCAAATTAGATGGTCAATTCGGATCTGGACTGGACTATTGGACAGTTCGATACGATTCGATTTCGAAAAAATAATTTTGTTATCATCCAATGTAGCCGTTTATTAGCACTTGTTAAGATAACTGTCTGATAACATCTGCCTTGCTATGTCAATCAATAATGTACATCTTGAGCCGAGAAAATCATGCCAAATTTCATTATTTATTCGGAAATACGGTGTTTGTCTATGGTTCTTAAAATGCTAATGCTACTGAGGAATGTCGGCGGTGGTTTGCACATCAAATATTTATTTTAAACCCATATTTATCCGCTTTTACAATATTCTTTGCCGGACCGGGAATCTTGCCAATGCCAACATATGATCTGAATGATGTAGTGAATAAAGCTCAAAAGTAGCAGGAAGTATTTTGGAAGAAGATTCAATAATCAACTTACGAAGAATTAAGACGAAAAACTATTATGAGCTGGTCAGATAAATTGAAACAAATCTTTTTCTTTAAAACTGAATAATGAATCCAAAAGAATTGGTATTGATTTTTTGGAAAGTATTGCCGTGTACTTCTTTTCTCTAAAACCATTCATTGAATTGTTGGTAGGGATGCCCCACTGACAAAACAAAACATTTTGTTTTCCTTGCAAAATGCACTCCATCGTCGTTAGTTATCGCCTGTACAGCCGTTTGGCAACAATCAATAAATTTGATTTTTAAGCCAAATTTATACACTCGTTCTCGAATATATCTTATAACACTGCACTCAACTTATACTGTTTTTCGATTCTCTATTGTTCTTCGAAGTTTGCCCTCTGTAAACGGGTCCACCTTGTATAATAATTGTCATGCTTAACGTGTTTTCAGTATATAGTTATTTAAAATCATAATTCTACTTGAAATAGCCATAGCCAATGATATGTTAATAACAGTTTTTCAAACACCTACCACTTGACATGAAAAAAATGTTTAAAAACAGATTAATCTTAATGTAGATTACATATGCATTTACTCATGCAGCTATTTGCACTTTTAACTTCAAGCTTCGATGTATTATTTATGCATATGTTTAATGTATAATATGCATTATTATGTCATACGTTTTGCTCTAGCACGTTCATCATGCTCTTGTGCATATTGAATAATTAGTTAGCCTGTATCAGAACGGTTAGTTAAGATATTTAAATGTATATTGTAGACAAATTCTCACACCAATTATTGCGTCATTTCCGTGATCAACTTCTGAAAATCTGAGAGGACAGAACAAAATGCTTACGAATTAAGCGGCTTATCTATCATCTAAGAACATACAGAATTCCGTTTGTAAATAGTTGAATTAGAAATGACCTTTTTCCTTCAAGAAAAACTTTTTTAATGTTTGCTGAATGATTAGTTGGCCATATAAGCAACGCAAAACTGGCTAGAGGAGTTATTGAACTTTAATTGATTACCTCGTTACTCATTTAGCCAAGTTGATCGTTTCCGGTATTACGTACAACGGAACGTTTTGACTACTGTGTGGGATTTTTACTTAAGAGCAACATGCTTTTTGCAGGTATCTTCTAGTAATTTGTATTATTGATGTGTTTTTGCTTAACATCGCAATGCAAAACGTAAATTGTCAGAAAAACAGGCGCCCGTTGAATATTCCTGGTCTCAGTTGTTTTGTGAAAATAAGCTTGCGTATAACGAATGCAGAAACACCTTCGAAACCAGTTTCTAAATATCTCTTAAAGCTAATCGTTTTATGAAAATATTTATACCTTTTGAGGCCTGCTCTTATCTTGGTTTCTTAATTTTAAATTAATGCACTGCATTTTTTTTATATCTAAGCACCTTTGTGGCATCAGATGCCACGATGATATTCTCATCGGAAATGTCTGACCAGCCACTAATCAAAATTCAAATAAAAGGAAACCCAAAATCGACTGAAGCATATGCTCGAAACGAAACCACATCGAAAAAACACCTTATGAACTTCTTCTTCGGCCCTTCCAGGCACCTGTAATTTGGTTGGGAACAGCCGTCCAACCGGCAGGTGGATCCGAACAATTAAATGTTAAAATGTAACCGGGTTATTCGGGCCTTGGGTAAATTGGACCAGAAGTTTGGAACATTAAGAATTTAAAAGATTGGCTGTTTGATCGGTGCCACCGATGAAGTGAACAAGATTTAATGAAGTGGATAATTGAGTAATTAAATCAATTAATTTCAGCGAAAGGGTTTCAAGTAATTATAAACGCAGACAGATATTTTTTATCGGAAGAAAATTAAGGACACTGACTGTCGCTGTAATGTGGAGTTGATTCCGAATATTTAAGGACAATAGTAAAACAAAACAAATAGTGAAACTCAGCGTCTGACATCAGTTTTATTACTTAATACTCGTTGTAGTTGTTTTCTTACAACTTTTTTGTTATGGAACGAGTAATAATTAACTAAAACTTTCAGAAGGGTAAGACTTCTTTCTGTAGGGCCATTTTTTATCAGTTTGTCTTACCAGATGCTCGGTTATTTATTTCTTATATACATATATCCCCTTTCCTAAATTATATTTATCCAGTTGCATATGGACTTTGTCCGACGTAGATATGACTTTATAAGAACTCGCCATAAATATAATGAACTGGAGGAAATAAAGTTGATGAAATGATGCTCTACCGAAATGGCTAACCTGATGTTGCATCGACAGATTCTTGTCTGAAACGAGCAGGATTTATGTTATAATTATTGTGTGATCCGCTCAGGATACCATGAATGATGTAAGAAAAGTTTTGAGTTATTGAACAGGATACATTTAAATTACATCGCATTAATCGCGGACTATGGATGAAGATAAGCCTCATTTGTACTTTTTGCTGTAAACTTAGCTAAACGAATGCGTTATTTGTTATTTACGTCGTAAATACTAAATGTTAATTTAAATTTATTTGATATGTTTATCGTAAAGTTGATGATGGTCTTGAAGTGTCTGATATTTTCTTTACGTACATTAAGTCATCTGTATAAATGATACACTGAATCGTTAATGTAAATTGATCATAAAACAAACAGCAACCGAAAAATAAGCTGGAAAACGTCTCAAGTTTCATTAGAATGACTCGAATCTGTTTTCCATATTGTGTTACTTGACACTAATGGGCGGGTGTCCTGATCAAAAAGAAAAAAATCAGGCAAAAGTTGTAAAGTTGTTCGCTGTTGGCGCTGTTGAGAATTAAACGATTATCAATAAAACCGTTATGGGACTGAACTAGCCGCAATTATTAACTATTTCACATATATGTGAATTTGCTTCTGGACATTAAGAATCTAATGCAATCTGTGCTGCAAATACTAACACCATTCGGAATTTATATCTCTATTATTCATATTATAAGTATCATTTAAGGATAGAGCTACGTATTACGGAGCTAATAATAAAACGAATCAAACCTAAAATCCAGCAGAACTAGAAGTGTGGAAAAATAACAAAACAGCTCCCGCAAATAAGTTCTATTTCAAGAAACCGGCAAATGTCTTCCAGCGCGAACGTGAAACCAGTTAAAGAGCTTATTGAAGATAATGTCAACTAATGAATGATAAGTACATACAATACCTTAGAAGAATTAACATAATATCAGGACGTTATTTCCGAAATAAAGTAAATGAATCCTTGGGATTATTGTTTTGTTATGCATGATTAATTAGAGCGTTTCCTGGCACTCGTTAGCTGAATTATACAATTTATACTCTAATGAAGCTATAGTAGTTCCAACAGTATTTCCTCAATTGGCACCGCAAAAACATCGAACAGAAATACTTTAGAAGAACAAAAACGGTCTGATTGGGTCGATGAAGCGCAGGCACCAACTCCGCTTCCTTTCGTTTTTTTTTAGTGAAATCGCCGTCATATTAAATGGTACCTGCATATGCCTACACCTGCTCGCTCTTTGCCTGCCCTTGTTTTACCAAATCGACCAAATAAAAATATATATGTCACCCGTGTTTTCTGAAGCAATCAGAACGAAAAACACGAAAAACCAGTTTAATATATTCACAATCTCCAGTGGTTTGTATATTATTCTATCTCATGGGATCGGTAAAACTTGTCAGTCATTTAATTTTTGTCTGCATACATTACGGCTTGTATCTCGGGACATAATCTGAAAATTACTGTAATTAAAAAAATTGCCGGTGCCCAACTTTTAATTGAACGTAGTAATACCGAGGTTTGGGAAAAAATCGTAACAAGCAATAGTTAGGAAGCTAATGGCTTATTAAGGAATATGGCGGGGACTTCGTAATACCTTTATGAGGAAAATTAGGCAAATTATACATTGTTTGAAGAAAAAAACGACAGTCTAAATTGAAATCGTAATTTAATTAAAGCTTCCTTAAGTACAGGATGTTCCAATTTAAAACACACTCTAAGTAACACTTGGGCAGAATATATATTATTTTAAATATTTTCAATATTTAGGAGAAGACACAGGTTTTCAACATTACCGTCATTTTGTAGAGTTGAGATCAATTTTTGAACGTAAATATTCCAAACTGGTATTACTTGAAAAATGTTATATGCACTTATTATGGCTCAAACTGCACAGATAGTTAAATTAGGTTCTTTTGCGATCAGAAAGTGATAAAAGTATTTCTTGCGTTCATCCATATTTGATGTATTGTCTTTTAAGCAATTTGAGCTTATCTCATGATGCAAGTTAATTTAAGAGTTCAGTAAAAGAAACATTTTTTCACTGAAGGAAACCTTCTTTAGATATTTCCATCAGCGTTTCGTGACGGAAGTATCTATGCTGAATAAATTCCAGATTAAGAATTCTCCTGGATGTTATCATTTGCAATCAACATTATGCAAGTAATAAATATTATACAGCAAAAGTAGTTAGTTAGCAATACGTCCAAAGAAGCAAACATAACAGATGAATATTTCAAGTCGTAATTTAGCATCAGGCCATCCATTAAAAGTCTGACTGCGTTTAATGCGCATTTTTATTTCAAGTTTTTTCAAATCTCCTTTAAAATGATGGATTCATATTACAGCTTGAGTTTATATATAGAGTGGCTCAATTTCTAATCGGAAAAATGAAAGAAGTGAAACTCAACACATTAAGTAGAATACATATTATACCTATATACTTATATTCTCAGCGGTGTTCAAAATTCAGAATTTCGTTATGTTTTTTCGGTTTTTTGCAACTTTTCAGATATTCTACTTAGATTTGGAGCGTTATTGGAACGTTATTGTGATATTTTTTTAAATTCCAGCCATCTCTTACCACTCAGAGTTTTTCCATGGCGTCTCAGAAATGCTTCAAAAGCCTCTTCCTTCTTCTTCCTTCGTTTTCGATTGGTTTGGAAATTAATTTAAAATAAAAGCCAGAAGTTTTTCACTTACCAATATTGAAATTTGAAACACTTTCTCGATAATGTTACTTTTTAGGTTTCGTATTTAAGGTAAATATCGCAAAAACTACTAGAGATAGAAGAAGGGAAGTGCTAAATTTCTAAATTCAACAGCCTCTATCTCCGAAAAACATCGTTTGGGGCCAACTTTTTACTAATTTTACACATAGCTTATTTCATGTTTTCGAATAAAAATTAGACCACTTCGTAGAATTCGGTTTACTAATTAACTTAATAACATGTAAAGTATTTATTTTTTGTAAAACCGTCGCAAAAAAAAGGTAAACAAATATTTTTACGAGAAACGGTCAGTTCCTCACGATCGAAAATTTTCTGGGAAGTTAGTCTTTTTGATCCCCGCCATCAATATTTTATGGACTATTTATGCAATAAAAATAATTTTGGGCTGATTAACTGAAACATCACAGCATTTATAAAATAACATCAATATCCATGTACTCTCCATTCTCTCTCTTAAATAATTATAAGAGACACTCTGTGTACCCACATCAAACAAATATTAATACGCATTATGAAGTCCTAAATATCCCTACAAAGTACCTAATAAATAGTAAATTAAATCGTAGTAGAACTATTTCGCTTTATAAATATTACAAAGCCCCTGCTATATTTAAATCTAGCATTTTAACAGAAACGTTGCGAGTAAATAAGTCTGGCTCAATAGCTACTTAGAGCGCAGCAAATCGGGGAAGTAAATGCGAGAAATATCCTTTGTAGCATTTATGAGATATCAACTTATTTAATATCATGCTTTTGTCATTAGTCTCAGATCTTTTATTCTTTTGTTTACTTTCTTACTTAAAGGATTTTTAAATAAACGGGAAATAATCCAGCTTCTTTGTAAATATTTTGCATGTATAGCTTTTCACTTGTGTAATGGTTTTATGTAGAATTATTGACTGTGTTCAGCGCAACGGATCAGAAGATCAGGTGAGGAATTTTCGGCGTGGTTTGTTGTGGACAAACTCAATAGATTCTGAGGATCGATTTTTCAGTTAAAAGGAAATGGCTTAGATTTGAATATCAGAACATTTCCGGAGTTGTTCGCATGCGAGTCTCGCAAAACTCGGATGTCCGAATTAAAGGAATCGGACAAACTATCTGCCACCTTGCTACGCAGGAGGTCCTATTATAAATGCGGAGACACCGGAAGGAAGCTTCTAGATAAAACTTACTGACCCTCGTCTTAAGTTAGAACTAAGATATGAAACTAGGAAAGATTGTGCATCTTGGCCAGATATTTCACAAAACCAAGTATGAATTCATGCAGCTATTAATAGAAGGAAAGCCAAAAAACATTGTCATAAAAAAATCTTCACGCCCAGACACTATTAAGAGACGGTCATAATTGAGATGATTTAAAATAATATTTATAATTCGTTTTCAAACCAGCTGGGAAAACCCGATCGAATTGTAAGGAAAAGTCCAGTCACCTTAAATCGTTTAGATTTAGATCAGCAAATCGAGATTTTTTCCTATTATATCTTGTTGTCCATGATACAACCGTATATGCAATGGCTACTTTGCATGCAATATTCTCAAATCCATAACTTCTACGCACGTTCGAAAAACATTCTAAATATTCTACAAAATTTACACAATTTATAAAATAAATTTCAACAAAATCAGTTGCTCGCCCATTTAAACCCTCCGACGTCAATAGTTCTTTTTTATTCAATTGGGTGGCTAAAAAGCAGTTATTGACATCATATAAAACCACATCACAAAAATCCAGTCAAGCACTAAAATCGGTATTTTCCGCCAAACAACCGACAGAATTAACTCGCTTTTACTATACCATTGAGTGAATGTAAACCAATTAGAGCAACTGTAGCATGTTTATGTATCACACCGACGAGTATCTGATCAAATCCCGAAAGCAATCCGCTTTTAATTATAAAAACTCCATACTCTGGATCGGTCAAAGGAGAAGTGAAAACGGCTGGATTTTTACAATGCAATTTTCAAACCGCATTAAACTGAATGTGCCCTAGAAGTGTTCAAGCCAGCGTACGAAAGCAGAAATGAAATAGATACGTTAGGGTGTCAGCAGCATGCAAACACGAGCCTTTTGAGCAATTTAAGTTACGGTAAATGGACCCTTTGAATATGGATAGTTGACTAAAGACTGGATAGGTTAAGACAGTCAAAATCAACGTGAATTTGATCTGGTTGTTGAACTTTAAAGTAATATATGGGTTTTATTCTTATGTCTATTTTTAGACAATTTAATAAGTTTTTGCTTTTTCACTTCGGGTAAGGTATTTTTGGAGCAGTTGAATATGATTGGAGAAATGCCGGCAAGACAATTTATTTGAAAAAATGAGAAGTAGTATGTGGGTGAGGACTGTGAGGAGGAAAATGTTCAAGAAGATGTTTCTTTATGAAAAACAACCAACGATTTCGTAACAAAATCATGAATTAACTTGATATCGAAGAAAAATTTGCCCCGTAAAGATTCTGAGACCGTAAATGAAAGAATCAGTGTTTACAAGTTATGAAAAATGATTAATTTTCAAAATCCCTCTGTATTTCAGACTTTTGCAAGTTATGCGTTTATAGTCTTTTTGGTACGTATTTAAGTAAAAGCGAAATATCAACCTAGTGTAACACTCATTTTCCCTTTAGGCAATTCCAAGGAAATTCACGAAAACATGTTATTTGATAAGGAAAACATTTTGGATTGAAAGTTCGAAGATATTTACTGCACGCATTTTTTAATGGAATTTGTAAGATGTGGGCCTGATTTGTACGTTTTGGAAGCTCGCAAATATTTTTGTTGGTAAATTCTGAGCTTTATCTGGATTCAAATCAACAGTTTTCAAAGAGGCAAGCGTACATTTACTATATTTGTGATATGTGAAAGGTTGACTTCAACAATTTTTTCTCAAATTATTTTGGCAGATATTTAAATTTTGTACGCAAATAACTAAATAACAAAATAAATGAAGTATGAACTAGTTAATACTGGGGTAGAAGCATTTTGATGATAAAAGTAATATTTTTGATCATAAAATTTATGTATAATATTGATAGTGATTTATGAGCAGAAAATCGTGAAACTAAATTGATGAATTGCAAATGTTTTCATAAATGTCGATCATTATTATGTGGATTAACGAACTGAACGTTATGGAGGCTCCAACATTTTTTCTGAGAATAGAATAGAGCAGGTGTTTATCTAATTCGATTTTAATTTTCTAATAAGAAGATTTGTCAGATTCGGAAAAAGTTAGGAACCTTATTAAGTATAAAGTGGTCATTACTAACCACCTGGAACCTGGCCATTATTGACTTGTTTCGATGAATATATATTACACAGAAACAGATTTCGCAAAGTTTAGAAAAAATATTAGATGTTGAAGCATTTATATCTCGACTATGCAAGTTTTACGATAGAAAAAATTGTTAAATGAAGAACTACCATCTCATATAGCCCAAAACAATTACGCACAAAACTTTGGTAAACGCAACTTTAAATGTTGAAGGGAAAGTAGATATTTAAAGCTTGAAATTATGCTTGGTCCTGATTTTTGTAAAGCCAAACTAAAATTTTATCTCTCCATTCGAGGAATTGAAAAAAGCAAATGTTTTACATTGAAAAATTTTTCACTTGAATCAAAAAGTCTTTGCTACATGTGCGTCTCTCAGAACCATTCTATTCATCAAAAAACCAGCAAAATATGCTCAATGCTAAGTAAATTTAGATAGGCTACCGTCCTAATATTGTATGTGCAACTTTAAACTTCGGGAGTTAAATCTAACTAATCCCCTACTTGACATCAACTACCAAAGTAGGGGAGCAGAAATAAAAACGCCATGAAAAATAGCCCACGCGAAACGCAAACAGGACAATAACACAGAAAAACATAAATTTACTTCAATTAGTAGAACAGCTACATGTTTGGCATCAAGTGAACTCTCCAGATCAAAGCGCCTATGCTGGACATATTAAGCTGAGCTGAGACTGAGCCCCCTGACAGTTACTAGAAATTTCTATAGTTGCTGAAAATTCATCGAAATTCCTTAGCAAAGCTCGGCTACCATCGAGTCGATTTAGAGCAAAAGCCTTGTTGAAATTAAGTGAAACACGCTCAATTCCAGTAAACAGCTTGTCTCTACATTTATTCAGGCTTCTGTGTTGAATGATTTGGTTAATCCCCTGGTAGTCAAGTGAGATTCCCTTATGGTCATCTCTGAGCAGTTATCTCGGTAAACCGGCAACAGTGTCTTTCTGGGATCCAGCGCGTTGTGGGATAAAATCAGGATTAGCACTTCCGGAATCGGGTCATCAGCTTTTAGGGGCACTTTAACTGACGGTGAAATAGAATTTTGTTTACGTTGGCCCCAACATCCAAAGACTTTGAATGTCACCTCGATAACGCGGGTTAAAACCGGCTTCTATCGCAACTCGACATTAGAAAATTAATTGACAATTTAGTGGTATAACGGTTTTTCTCATTAGTTGCTCGAAATTCAACTTGCTGGCATAGAAATTGTAATTTCAGCTTGCAGAGAGACGATGAGGAATCCCAAGTAATTCAGCTTGCGTTGCAACATGTGAGTAAGAAATGCCAACTTCAGGCCAATTTAGTTCATGCTCGTTTGTTTACGTTAAATAAGCCAGTTTCCGGATATATCTGTCAGTTTCCAAATGCTAAATGCTTTAGTTTCCAACATTAAGGTATATAGTTCAAGCCATTGCGATAGAGAAGACACAATTCAGCTGTTTGCTATTGTTTCAAGAATTTGAAGCTTTGTACATCGTTTAGATGTACGAATTGGTTTTAATTAGTGGCAAAACCCATCCAAGATGAAAAGATTATTATCAGAATCAATTGCCGAATAGTAGTTGCAAGGCTGCAATTGGGAAAAAGCAAGTTTGAAATTTTTTCATTTTCGAATTTTGAAAAATTAATATGGAATGTATGTATTAAAAATATCAGAAATGAGTACAAGTAAATAATTTGCCAGAATAAACTAAAGCAAGCAATCTCAACTTGTGAATAAATAAGTGTTAAAATGTGCCACAAACGTATGAATAATTAACTCTTATGCAACTTTTTCTGAGCCTCAGTTTAATAGGAACGCAAGCATATACTAGAGATATCGATCTTAAAATTACTTGGACTGACTCCAAAGTATGCAGTCAGAATCTCGAAATAATTAAACAGCTTTGCAGCGCTAAAATAGGAAAGTTGGATTATGAATTACAGGTTTGTCAATTTCCGGAAACGTTTGGAAAATTAAACTGACTTCGAACAAGTTTTGTTGCATTCTAGCACCATTTAAAAAATGTCAAACATACAAGTTTTAATATGTAATTAGGTTCTATATTGTTGAGGCGGATTCATTTTTTTACAAACTTCTTTTTGGGT
>NW_026018611.1:7969562-8009739 GCF_020466585.1 Dendroctonus ponderosae
TCTTTGACCTGAAATAGATGTTCAAAATTATTAATGTATTTCAGAACAGAAACTAGGATAAAAAAACATGCCAAAATCTAATTAGTCGAACACAATGAATACAAACTTTCCTGATGGCACCATTTAGATTTCATATCGAATTTCAATTTGGTTAAATATTTTCTTTTGCCTGTTTTACGGTTTAAGATATCAAGTTTCTTTAATATGGATTTTCGAAAGCTTTCACTAGAATAACCCGGTAAATTTTGCTGTTGGGTCCACTGCTATCGACTAATTAATAAATAATGTGCAATTCTATATAGATATTTGACAGAATATAGTGGAGATTTTGCAATCAAATAGGTATTTCAATATGCAGATCTGTTTTGATAATTTGCAATAACAAAATTAGTGCCCTTGTATAAAGTGCTTTTAATTGAATTATGTGAATAGGTTTTATGGTCAATTATTTCCAGGCTGAATGCAGAAACATCATGCTCTAATTGAATTCAGTGTTTAGAATATAGTTTTACCCACATGGAACAGTACAAATTCGATTAAATTTTGGTTTGAAATTAGAATTAAGTAAATCCATTGGGTAATTGATATTTTTAAATGAGGGCGATTGAACGAGTGAATTTCAACCTGGAGGCAACGGGATAGATGTATCTAATTAAATTTTGAGAAATTGTTAGCTAATTTGGTTTTCAAAATAATTAGTGTAAAATTAAAAGAGTCACGAATGAGATAATTGAATGAAACTAGAAAGGAGGTGACAAAAAATTTGCTAATCAAACCTTTGCATTAAAAACGCGCTTTAAAGTCGTTGATTTACATGATCCAACTAGTAATTTAGACACGCATCCAAATTCCATCAAATTTAAGCAACATTTTTCCGCAAATGTGACCAAGCGGATCGCATTTAGACAACTTATGTTGCGTTCTATTTACAGAAGCATTAGGCGAATTACGGCAAGCATTCACACTCTTAGACTTGACATTTTGCAGTTTTTTTTAAACTTCTTTTGCAGCGTTTATATAAGTAAAAAATGTTTTAAATATCGTTTCAAAGTCAAAACCCTCTACATATCCAGAATTTGGGAATAGTACATTTATAAAATTGATTATTATGTATATTATATTTTCAGATGTAGATTTAGTTTTTTTTTCCGGAGTCAAATTTTGATCTTTTTTAAATTGTTTTTGACTCTCTTTGGTAAACCAAATACTTAGTACATATAATTACGTTATTTCATACACATTATACTTGTAGATGGTTTGCTAAATGAACATATTTATTGTTATTATTATAAAAAAAATAATTTCAAGTTCATAAGTTAACGCGAGATGCAATGGCGAATTAAAAGTTAAATTTATCTCAAAATTAAATCATATTAAAAGAAAATTATGAAAACATTTGTACTTGGACAGGATATTTCTCTTATTCATATACATGAAGGTGGCGGAATGTATTTTGAGAAATCTAAGCTTATATCTCTATAATGATTCTGATGGCCAATGCCAGAAATACAGCAAAACATCGTAAATTTCTAGGTTTTGGGACAAGAGGCGATATATTAAATAAACTGTAGATTACAAACAGTAATGGTCGGCTGCTATGTAGCTATTTCTTGTGGCGCTATTAAAGAAGGTTAAATTAATGAACCAGCGACGTTTTAAAGATGTTGCTGCTGAATGCTACCACTGGCTGTTTCTTCGTGAAAGATACACAAATTTTGTCTGGTCGATCATAAGTTTGTTCCACAGTGTACTGGTCAGGTTAATCACGTTGGGACATCCGCGCCGGCGGCAAAAACCACTTCCAGTTACGGCCTGACGACTTTCAGAATACAAAATATTATTGATGGATGCTGGCCAGGTTACTACTATTATATCTCGCTCCTTATCCAACATTAGGAGTCAACATTTCATTAGTATTTATGAATGAGTCCTGCATAAATTGAGTGGATCTGGTTTAATTAGCAGAAAAATCAAACGCGTTTCGATGTGCGGATGATGGGAATGAGCAGGCAAACGAACTGTTGGTCAATGACGTACATGGTACGGTGGCCGGAAATGTATCGATGGCCAGTCAATTTAAAAAATATATATTAATAGAATAGTATTTTATTGGCAAAGTGGCTAGCTGTCGAGACACCTGGTTAACACTTCCCTAAGCCAGGATCAGTCGAGAGCATCCTGCTATCTAATACAGGTGCCATCATTAAATTGAACTTTTTCTTTACATTATCAGCCAGTAACAGTTCTGGATTGGTGCGCATCCAAGCATTTAAGCATTCCGTGTGATTTTATGCTGGCAATTCAGGACTTAGCTTCAAGGGGAGCTTAATAAATTACATACTTTAGCACCTACCTTACGTATTATAGTGTGGATAAGCGCAAAAGCTGGTAACTTTTTTGTATTAATTTACATATGGCCGTTGAACTGTTTGAGTACAAACGTTATGAGAGTAGTCCTTCAATTAGGTCTTTTCAATCAACAAATGTCAATTTCTAGCGTTTTCTGAATGTACATTACTAGATATCGAGGACGAGTTTTTAAAAGAAATAATTCTCTTGTCCTTCATAAAAATGGAAACCAGTTTTCCTACGCGTGTATTGAAAAATATTACACACATAAAATTTTGTGGCAAACCTGAAATTGACGGTCAAAATGGCAAAAGGAACAAATTTTGAGTACTTATTTCAAATTTTCTCGCCCATAAATTATTTAATTTGAATGAAGATCTTCAAAATTGTGTCTTTTTTGGTGCTGAATAAAGAATGTTTTTTCGTAGGTCAGAATATGATTAGCTCTCGAGTTATGTAGATTTTTCGAAAAAACTACCCTTTTCTTCCACGAACATGTCTTGACATTTTTTTTGTATTTTGAAGTGGTTATAGAAGTGAATCTCAAAAATAGTCATAGTATTCCAACGTTAATATGTGCAAGCAAAGTTTTGATGTTATTTATTTAACCGTTTCAACATGGTTGGCGCTATTTGCTGTAATAAAATTCTTTCAACTGTAATACTCCTACAAGAAAGCAATTTATATTATGTAAATATAGTTCATTATTAATAGAAATAATGAAGAAAATCATTGAAAATATCGAACAAATCATAATCCAGAGAGATTTCAGTTTTTCACAATTACAACGAAAGAAGACATTACAACGATTGAAATGACCACTGATACACTTTCCAAATACAGAAAAAGGTCAAGACAATTGTTCGTAGCAGATAAAGGCAGTTTTTTTTCGAAAAATACATTACACATACATTACTTGAAAACTAGTCACCTTATGTATTCAGAACAAAAAAGACATACTTTTACAAATCTTCTCAAAAAAATATATACGAAAAATTTATTTTTAGTGTTACCATTTTGACGAAGTGTTAAATTCGAAAGTTTTAGATTTTTGTATTATCCACAAATCTGATATTGAACATTTTCCGCTAGGTGGTCATGTTTCGCCACGAATCGCAAAAACCCGTTTTCAACCCCTAAACTGCATCCCCATGTTCTCATTCATAACATTTTCCATGAAAAGTGATCATAAAGTACAAAACCAAATGATAAGCGTGCATCTCCACACAGCATTTTCAGAAATAGTTGTCCTTAATATCTTCAGATGCGGATTTTTTGTGATTTCAACTTTTTCTGTTTATCGAACTTTAAAAATAAAATTTTCTTAAAATAAAAAGGATGAAATTGGCGAAATATACAGAACATATTAAAATTATATTTAAGGAAAGTAATTTTGTTTGCATATTAGTCTAGTGTTGATAGGAATGTGGTGGAAAATGTTATCGAGGTTCCAACTTTAAGAGAAAATAAAATGTAAACACGAAAACACTGGAAATGAGAACGTTCGTTTCGATACAGTTTAGAGCATGTTAAAGCGAAATATGTATTTTGAATGTAAGCGATTCGTTGTGAAAGTATATGAACCTTTAAAGTTTTGATCTTAGTTGGATTACAGGATTTGCTTCGGCTGATTCACATGAATTTTAGCAATCGGCTAGTCCTGAAATAGACTTTGAATCAAATATTGTATTTTCATTGTGATCCACTTAGAACTATGTGAAATAAATATACATGGACCGTTTAAAAATGGAACCCAAAAGTTTTGCGTATCTGTGCGCTTCTGGTAAGGAATCGGAAACGCTCATATTGCGGATAGTTCTGTTCTAAACTAAAAAATATTGAGAGCTTCTACAGCACAAAGCCGACAAAGTTACAGATAAATCTGGTTCATGTTGGCACTATGTATACCACCATTTCAATACTCATTTCAATTTTACTTCTTGTAGCATAATTGCCTAAAGTAGTTACATTCTTTTAAAACTATGCCGCAGCTCTACCCTTGTCTAAGTTTGATGCACATAAATGGCTGATACAAAGAAACAAGTATTGGTTTTTAGGAGTAGGTAATAATGATTAAGCTATGCCGAAGGTGACGACTATTCTGCATTGATCGGGGTTTGCATAATATCTTGTTACTTATTGTTAAACAGGAAATTAGACCCCATTGTAACTCGACTTTAGCAAGTCATCTCGCTTAATAGGCAATAATTGAAGGGGTGTGATCTGCTGGTCGTTATCACACTTATATTTCTACCAACAAGATCTAAATTGAGTTAAAAAGTTGAGCGAATTGACGTGAATTTCATGTCTTTGTACTACTGAAATAAAACATATTTTAAGATACGTTACATAAAAAACCTATTTGGGATTCTCAATAACTGCTCATAATCCTTAGTCCTACACTTAGACTAAAGTGCTTTTACATTAATATAACTACAGGCATAATTAATTTCGCCGAATGCGATTCCCATCGATATGAAATGTATGGCGACTGCTTGTTAGGTAAAAGAAATATTGATATTGCAAACCCAAGTGTTTTACTAATATGTAATTTTGACCTTGAATACAACTGTGGAGGTCTATTAAGTTCAAAATCGTCCTTGGAAGTGTTTGATAAAGGTTCAATCTGCAATCTATATTCTTCAGCTCTTCTACGTTTAGGAGGCTACCTTTCAAACAAATACATGTTTGAAGCTAATTATTAGTTTCCCAAGAAAACCGGACTCTACAGTGTTGAGCATTATCATCGAACAGGTTTCATTCTTTAGGTGTGCAAACGGAAAAGAGAAAATGGCTTCATTGCGTCAAATAATCGAAAATCCATCAAAGCAATTCTAGTAGTAAACAGCATCTTTTAATCGGCTTAGCTCCAAATCAAATTTACACTTTCCCCTTTACACCGTGCTGTACAAAGGATTTATTAGTTCGCCGTCTTTTGGGCACGTAATTGAGCAATATGTTTATTTTGCAATTTTTAACACTGTTCCACATTTTCCATATTAATGTTTGGAAACTACGTATCTGACAATTGCTTTATATGGTTTGAAATGCCGGTTTTGGCTGCTATTTACATAAAGCAATTTGCTTTTTCGGCTACGCAGTTATTCTAATATTCAAATCTCAAATTTAAATGCTAAAAGGCTCTTATTTTAAAATAATGGTAATCAACTACAATTTACCTTGTCTTTGAACCAAGAGGTCTGATATTAATAAATAAAAAATACGTTTTATAATGTATAATGCATATTTAAGAGTAGTACAAAGCATCTTAAAGAAATTACGCACCACCCAATCTAACAAGTTGGCCATAAATATGAAGTACTTTAATTTCAATGAATATAAATTGATTGCGGGTTTCAGTTTTCATTCAATGGTTTATCTCCATTTAATAGCTTCTCAAAATAATTGTCCATCTTACGTCAACATAAACCAGAACGACCACTGGATGAAAGTTCTTGCATACCAACTATTCCAACTGCACTGATGCTCAAATATACTAATTAATATAACGGATATTAACATACATATTAATTAATATGCGCCTCTTGAACCTCAGTCGAAGTTATTCCTAGCTCAAAAATGACCTGTAACTAGTCCAAACTAAGTAAAGTGGAAGATCGTAGCCGGGAGCAAAAGCTGGCAAAGCAACATAAAGCGGCACCAATTAGGAAGTTCTTAAACAGGCTGCCTCAAAAACTATTAAATCGGTCGCCAGAGAGACGATGAAATTTTGAAACGTAAAATTATGGTCTAAAGTAAGAAGCCATAGAACAAGTTTTTTTCAAGTAGCATTACGACAACTTCAGGTTCTACATTCATAACTGGTTTCAAATCGACAGTTTCAGATGGAAGATTGAAGTGCACTGTATTAAAAACGATGACATTTAATTGCGATGCTGCGATTAAGATTGAAAGGTACGTTCTTCTGGACTACATGATGTATTATTAAATAATTTACGTCCAGAGTAATTGCGTTTGTTAACTTATTAAGGACTTCAACAAAAATTCAAATTTAAGCTGCGTGGACAAATGTAGTTAATTGAGCTTAACGAATTGAGCTTAAAAAATTATTTAAGCGCGGGAAATGTCGATGTAGGTGTTTTTCTGTTTCAACGAAAATAGTTTATTCGAAAAACTCTTCAGGTTTTTGCTTGAGTTGAATCGGCTATTTATCCCGGTGAAAATCAGCGATAAATTGGACTTTTGTGTAGATTGTATTAATTGACATCCAAGTTGGCAATTTGAAATTAATATCAGCGAGAGCGACTGCAGGTTTGACAAGCTTTACTAAATATGATGTTAATTCCACATAATTTCAACAGTTGCAATTAGACAAAAATATCAAATTACCCATTCAAACTGGCTTGAGAAAATGTGACCAGGTATCATTTACAGATGCATCCTCATAATTACAACATCCTGTGAGAAGTGCTTTGATTCCACAGACTATACGTTAAAACTCGTTTTACTTCATTTTGCGCTTAACTCATATGGGTAACTTTTACGCCCATTCAAGCATAAAACGTTGATTCAGCTCTAGGTTTGAATATTTAAACTTTTACTAAAGTAAACTAGTGCAGCTATTTATGGACTTTTGCTTTTTTACAAAGCAATACTTGAAGTGCAATCAAACATGAAAATCTTATCATAATTCAATTACCAGGGGAATTAATTGAATGCGCCTGTTTTCGATTAAATTAACATCTAATATCATATCGGAAATATAATTCGATCTAGCTTTAGACAGAAATTAATGTGCTTTGTATTTCAAACCCATTGTGCAACCACTAGCTGAAATTTTGCCAGCAATCGCTACTCATTTCAAATGCGTGGAGATGATGCTTTCGCAAATAGTTTCAGAACAATAATTGAGATATTAGAACGAAATAATACGTTAAGGTCAAACCGATTAGGTATTTAGCTTAATATTTGTTGCATAGTTCTTCATAAACTTGCGAACGCTTCTGTTTATACTTTTCAATACATAGCAAATAAAATAACTTGTTTCTGAGATACTGATCATTGATTAGTGGGAAAATGAAATGAAACTATTTAAGAATTCGAAGCAGTTTTAATTCGTCACTTCGTTGTAAAGCATCAGCTTTAATGATTCTTTTGCTTTCCGATATTCTCAATTCCTCGAAATCATTAGATTCCTCCGGATAATCCTATAATTGAATAATCTTTGCAGTTCAAAGGAAGCTTGTAAATGCATAGTAATAGATGAAATAAGCTGAAATCAACACATATTATCTAGTAAACAACTCTCAGCGACTGAACACCGCGTCTTCCTACGGTTAATGCACCATTTAGAAGGAAATGGCCCTGAGGAGGAATCAGATTAAAGCGGTATTGCCACATTTTATTATCCCTTGTAAAAGCGATAAAATATCGAGTAGAATAGCACTTTGATGTACTGAGCTATGTTTGTTTCAAGTGGCAATCGTAAAATCGAGTTCATAAAATTTTGGTAAGTGTACTTGGGTAAGCTTTTGTACTGGCTTTTTACTTGAAACGCATCTACAAGGATTTCTCAACGGACAAATTTTATTAAAATTATAATAACCTATATTCATAATGTATGAGTGTGAAAATAAATTAACACATAAGCTAGTAAAATCCTGAATGCTATGACAGAAATATTGCCAAAGAAATCGTATAAATGCTTGAAAGAAACCGCTTTTTTAATTGAGAAAATCTGATATATATTTAAATTCTAACCTTTAAGACCCCTAATAAGTTAACTTATCAATTACGCATCTTCTTTTGGTACACGAATAGTCAGCAATATTCAAAATTACGAATAATAAAAGTTTGTACCTTGGTGTAAAGCGTTAATTGGGACGCCATTTCCCAGTTAACATCCAACAGTTTGATTATAATCCAAGAATGTGATTATTTAGCTGTTCACTACGAAAACCAATCGGAATCAAATCAGCGGATTTTATGCAAACCACAAAATATTAGTATTTATTATGTATTTTTATTACATATTATTATGTATTCTTAATTTGGACCTTTTAGTGTTTTTGTGTTGTTACTTGATTCTACCTGAAAGTCAATATCTAGTAATTAATTAATTAATTTTCTTATTACTTAATGATTTGCTCTGGAAAAGTACCCAAAATATATTACAATGTATATAATGAATTTGATAGACTTGGTGAGTTTAGATTTAGAATCATAGTATTACATTAAACATACACATGAAAGTAACCAAAACACTTCATTTTAGCATACTTTGTTTAAAAATATATGCATAATTCAGTGTAAAACTAAAACAAGTGATAGTCTTTTGAAATTTCTTAATAATTTATTATTGCTTCCTTGAACGTTGGCTTATATAGGAAAGCATTATTTTAAAATATTACATATTATCGAATTGAGCGGCCAATGCGTTAAACTTTCAATTTTAACACCTTGCTATACATATTTAATACGCTGTTGGATTTCTTCAAAACCGTCTCTGCGTGATGAATGATAGATTGAGTAGGTCATTTCAATCTCAAGACTTTCCTCATCCTTGGTTGAGCCACTTTGCAACACTGTAGCACTTCGTCGTGCACCTGTTCTGATTACGACCCACAGATCTCATTTTTTTCTTCAGAAAGGTTGTTACAAGAGAAGTCTGATACAAGCCTTGAAAACGTACAAATAGCTCTTCCACACGAGAGAGATGTAGGAATATATTCAATATTGTTGGCTGTTTAAAGGTGGAATCATTATACTTGTTCAACATCCTGTAGCTGTTTTAAGTAATTAACTATCTGTCGAATAATTAGCTAAACTAAACACAACCAATTATTTTTTGGAGGTGGTTATTCTCTTTTAAGGTCAACATTAGGACTTGTTTGATAATTGCAAAGAACATTTTTTATGTAAGAATATTGCCTAGTTTGTTCACAACTCCAATTGCAAATCACTATCCAATAGACCATTATTATCTTGTATGAATTCATGTTGTTATTCGTCTTCTACATCCGGACTTCAGCGATTTACATTATATGAACATGATAAACAGAACCTTAATATCGTTCTTAGCCGTCAATATATCTAGCATGATTACACACTTAAGTGTACTGTGTCTTTCCTGCCTTATCCGTGAATTATTGCAATTTATGCAGTTAGTTTGCTCAATTTTAGATCTGGGTTGATTTATGTATACTGTCTATCTATCGAATATGCCTTGTAGAGCTTTCTGAAAGATCTTAATTTATTTGGGAGAACGGCATAAAAGACTGCTTGCAAAGCTACTCAACATACTTGGGTTTGTTCATGTGTCGACAAGCCCTTAAACCCAATTCCATTTTGTCTGGAACACTTTATTCCACCCAGGCTGTCTCTATGTTTTCCTAAACAGCCTGCATTATACCTATTATATCATCAGTATTTGTAAGCGCTTCTGGGCAACGGAAATTCCATCAGCTACAATTATCAGTTTCAGGTTTTCCATGTTCCAACTGATTGATTGACATCAACATGATCTGGTTTTTTTCCTTTTGAGTACGAATTAATATATTTTTGCAGTGACAATATCCCTATCCGTTATTCCCTAGTACTTAGTTTAATTACAGTGAATTACATAGCGAACATGAAAGGTAGTATAAAATTGCAAACCAGAGTGCAATGTTTCAGGTAGTCAGTCGCTCGAGCAAGTTCCAAGTCTGCGAAATAACTTTTTCAAACAATTTAAAACACCTTTAAAACGATGACATAAAGCGTGCGCTCTTAAAGGCAAATTGTTTGCAACTTTTCGGAATTCATTACCAATGTTGCTGTTTTATCTAATTAAATGGCATTCAAAATTTCAGCAAAAAATCCAGCTATTTGAGACGCAAAGTAAATATAATTTTATGCCAAGCATGCTCTGGTAATTACGTATTCTATTTGCATTTTGAACCTTGCGACTAATTAAATGAAAAGCAAATGAGCAAGAAATTAGGGAGCTATTTTTCCCATTTACCATGGAATGTTTTAGTTACGACTGTCATATAGCGCGTAATTAAATTACGTAAGATGTTACTGAGAATTACGCCAATATGTACACCTATAAACTTCCTAGAATACTTTGAATGGCATTCTTCGTATTAATGCGGCTTTTATTTGACTATTTTAATGAGAACGGTTAATTTTTCTGCATGAACTGACTTTATAATCGGCCATTGCCAAGCGATTTAGTTATTTTTGGTAATTGTTAACTTATGATGCTATTAGATGTACATTTCGGGTTCAAATGTTTCCTTAATAATTTCTTCCTCTTGCCTAACGCTCAAACAATACCACAATACTAGTATTAAAATAACAATTAGAGGAAAACATAAAATTGCTGATTTTATTATATGCAAATTTAAATGAAAGCTGGTTTTTCCTTCAGGGCAGGTATAATAATTCACACAATGAAATAAAACATTTTGTCTTATTGGTGCGCAATATGCTGGAAGTTTCTCACGCTATCATTAATCAAACCATCGGCGAGTTTTGTTTGTGTAACAATTGTGCTTGTCTAAGTGCCAAGAAAAATATGAAAACAAAAGCGAGATTTTCTTGGAATGTTATGCCAGATGGATTGTGTCGGAAATTGTACAACCGGTGTAAAAATGATATTACTCACATATTTGGGAATGTGCCATGGTAAACAAATCGCACGAGGCTAACGACTTTTCGGAATCAGATCAGTATGTATTATTACAATTATGTCGGTATTGTTCTCATTAATATTAGTCATATTTATGAAATACTAGAAGGAACACATTCTTTGTATGATGTCGAATTTGGAAATGAAAATTAGTAAAATTTGAGAAACGTTTAAACTTAGTTATGCGTGGTTCTGAAATACCAAAGAAACATTTTATTCGAAAAATACTGCACCATTAAAAAAGCAATTACGGAGAAAGCACAACTACAGCTAAAAAACCAACAAAAAAATTGCGAACTAGTGAAAGAAAAAGTAATCACTTATTTTAGTTTTTTTTAGTTTTTGAGTGACATTTACTGCCTTTTACGAGATCTTGGAATATAATATATTTTCTGGCGTTTCGCAAATACGAATGACATGCATCCTCAGAGGTGTTTCGCTCGAAAGCTTATAACGAACTGTTTCAGCAGACAGTTGGGTGAAACACCTGTTCAAAAGTCCAGCGTTGAATAAAAGTATACCCTCATTCAATCAACGACTCCAGTTTCTAGCAATAGGGGGAGAGTTTAACCCTTTAAACACCCTAAATAATATTTTGACAGTATTTATCAATTTCGTTGCAAAACTTTAACTAAAATGTATTTTGAAAATATTTGACTCCTGGGTAATGTCCTGGTTGATGAAACACGCTGATAAGACCACAAGTGATTATGAATAAATGTTAGGAATACGATTATGTTCCGCATATTTTCGAATTTTACAACTTACATCTAGTATGTGGTCAATTTTGTAACGCATTTCCATTAATTCTGTGAACATGTTTATTTTATTTCCTTGATGCTTTTTACTCATGAGATAGAATTGCTGTGGAATGTTCAATATTTAAAAGATTTTAGAACAGATCTTGTGGTAGCCGATGCATCTCTATTACGATTTTATTGTTAATAAATTTTAAAAAACCTACTGATTAGTGATATGAATATGAGTTTTTCAAACATTCCTCCAAAAAATATGTGAGAAATGTAAGACTTAATGTAAAATGTTGATTTGTAATTTTTTTGTAGAATAGCTTTAATTGCTTTTGACAGATAAAATTTTAAAAAATTGCAAATAGTCGAGTTTTATTCAGATAAAGGGGGCACTTAAGGAGCCGCCACGACTGTTTCTGTTGAAAGTCGAACAACCAGAAGACTTAGAATTACATCTTAGTACTTCGATTATGCCAACACGTAGACGAAAATAGCTATTAATATGGTTTACACCCTTCATTGGTCATTTTATTATTGATATTTATATTCGTTATTACTCAAATATTCGCATAACTCAAATTTTCAAGATTTAATTGCACTTTTAATTTTAGTTCTGTCCGTATTCACGTCCTTACTCGTAATTATCATTTAAAATCTTCATCCCTATATGGATTTTAGGGTGACTTACAAGTAAAAATAGTATATTTTTTATACATTCTGCAACTTTTCCGGTCGTGTAGTATAAATAAGCGCATTTTAATTATGTAAACTCTTAGCCCTTTTCGTTATACAATAATAATTTAAATATTTCCTCCAATAATAAATCATTTAAGTTAATCAAGCTTGTTACTCAAAAATATAATAATAAATAAATAATATTGCCACTTATAACATGCACAAATCACTAATATAGCTATTGATTTTTTTCCTATCACATTAACGAGTAGGTTTTGCAAGAAAAATCGATTAAGCAGCATGTTTGACCTTTCAATATTCTCAACTTCGAGCTATTAGGAAAAAGTAAAATTGCAAGAAAAAAACGCATTAATGGCTGTTGACCATTGCAGTGCCTTGCAATTACCTTTTATTTATTAACAATAGTATTATAGCCTTATGCACGGTGATAAATAATACGTTACTCTAATGACTATTAATCAAAATGCCAGCCGATTCAGTGAACAATCATATTGGGAGCAGGTATTTACATCGTAGTTACGCTTGGGATATTCGCATAGGTAGTCAAATGTTTCAGGGGACAATTAGAAGACAAATTACAAGTAGATATGATGGAATTTTTGTTGTTTAACGCCAAACTTTACCGAAAATCGTCTTTATAAACTCATTAGTAGGTATTTCCACATAACGAAATCATAAACGTTGTTCATATATATTTTTTTATTTTAACTTGAGGTATTTGAATTTATTTCAGTTTCTAGAATCCATGCCAGCCTTTCACTTACTCGACATTATTTACGTAGGACTTCAAAGGTTCATTTCTATACGGTACTTTGATTCTTCAGTTAGTGTGTGGGACGAATGACGGGCTTACCGGATTGAAAAATTGCTATTTCTTATTCGATGTGTTAATGATTAGAGCTTAAATTTTCCTGTTCCCGTCTCGACTAGTTAAGGGGTAAACAAGTAAAAGAATGATGATGGTCCATGATCATATAATAGCGGTAACTCCTTGATTACACCGGTTTTAATTTGAGTTACTTACATTGCAAATGAGATTATGCATGAAAAAAGTTAATCCGACACCTGCTAATATATGTAACAGGAAGTCAATCTGCAATTAGTTATATCTATTAAAATAGTGACACTTTTTCAGGTCCGGCTTTTACTTGAATAAATTAGGAACCGTTATGTGTTTAAAAAACACAATAATAATTGTGTTAAATATAAGAAAATAGGAAATGTGTCATACAGGCAACTATAAAATTTCAAGTCGCCAAAATCAAATTAACACAACACAAAATAGTTATGTGACCTAAATTTAAAAATCAAATTTAATTTTTTTCTGGATGGCAATTAAAGAACTGAAAAGAAAGACCGAAACCAATATTAATTACCTTTATGTTTGGAAGTTTGTCAATTTGTTTAAAAATTTGAGCATAAAACAGCTTAATTAGTGGTAATTAAAACACATTTTTAGACCCATAAACATAAATCAGATGATGGGAATTCTGAAATTTAAAAGCTTTATCTGGTAAATAAGTAGGCCGTTTACCTTTTATCCGAATTTATTAGAGTGTTATAAATTTAAAAATAACTTGAGCAAGAAATGGAACGCGTTTTGCACGAACAATTGATTTAGAAAATAATGGCTAAGAAGAAAATATGTCTAAATTATAGTACCTTTCAGATCCGCGCATATTTAGGAAATTGATCGGGCATAAAATGCTTTGAATTTCGTTGCAAAGAAAATGTGTTTATTTCCGATAATGCCAATATTTTCACAACAATACAATCACAACCACCAATGATTAAACTTGTTATAACAAGTCTCCGAATCATTTATACCCGCTGTATGCTATCTGTAATCTACAGGTGAATGCTGCTCGTAAATAAAGCATGGCACATGTGAGCAAAGCTACATATGGTACCCATGTAAACACTTGCCACTTCGAACGATATGTCCTATAAAGCGTTTAATGTATTTATAAACATGTCCGATACATTATTTAATATTATCTCATTCAATTCAAACATCTGTATAATTAGGAAATTGTTTCGTATAATAATGTGGTATTAATAGCGCAGTACCTATAACCAAGTGGGAGATTTGACATTCAAAGAAGCTGTTTTGTTCAATTTCTGCGTGGGAGATGGCGTATATCGTGTATAACCGACATATGTTGAACGAAAAAAAATTTCAAAAACATTTGCAGCCATTTGTTCATTCAACGCAACATTCCTGGTTTTATTACAACAACAAATGCGTCTGCTTTTGCGGTTTTTGCAGCTAAATGTAGTTAAGAATAGGAAATCGATAGACATGGGAGGAAAAGTACTGCCCGAACCCTTATGTTATGGAGTTATCTGGAAACCGCCGTTTAATACAGAAACCAGCCATGCATTTTTATCGCTATAAACTGCAGAGATGCTTTGACTTTTTAAATTTTTGATAACTACTTAAAAAGTACTACTGGAAGCCTTGATAAAAGAGGCAGAACTTGAACGAGTTATAGTTAAATACACTATTAGACGAGATTAAGGTTGAAACATGTTGAATGAATAGCTTGCAAAAATGGTTATCAAGTGAAAGCACAAAACATTTCAGCATTTGTCGAAAACCGATTGTTTCACATAAATTGCAATATAATGGGCAGAGGATGCAAAGTGTTTTGAACGATTCGAATGTGGACCACCATCTTTTTATAACTTTGAAATGAAATATGAGAAGAAACTAATACAAGATAAGGGAATGTCAACGAACGTACAAACGAGCACATTATTTCGCACCCTAATGTTTTGAATTTTCATTACAAACTATTCCATTATAACTTCACACTATCTGAGTAATCGGCTTAGAATCGCTATTTTTGGATTAGACGTGTAAACTTACGGGAAAACTGTGAGCTCCCTATTAAGATTCGGATTTCTGAATGTAGAACTTTGGGCATCGATCCTCTATAAGTTCGGAATGATTAATGGGAAATTCGGCTGGGAAACCTGGTTGCAAAATACAACTTTTTGTACATTCATTCAAAGATAATAAGCGCCTTAATAAAATTATATTAACTATTAGGGTTGCTACATTTTTCGCGCACATAATTGACTATTCACTATTTTTTATTGAAAAAAAATGCAAAACAAAAGATAATTTATTATCAAACTTCAAAAATAAAACATCAACGATACAAACATTAATTTTTGAATATTGGCTTTCAAACTATAATTGAATATTTTCTTACTAGTAAGAGTTATCGGTATCTCGAGATGTAGATCAATATAAATGCGAATTTAATATTCAATTTCATGGTCCAGATCTTCTAAGAGATGAATAGCTGAAATTGGCTGCTTTTAAATTCAAATTTTGATTTATAATTTAATATCCAATTTATGTCCGAAAAATCAACAACTTTCATATGATGGATGAAGGATGGTTTTGGCTCCCTGCTCGGTAGCTAATTTTAATCAGGAATTGAAAATGTAAACGTTATAAGCAACGAAAATCATGAGACATGTATTTTGAGATGACCTGGCCATAGATTGATTAATGGTTTTGAAAACGCAAATTCGCTCTACTCAACCTGTTTTATTGGTTTTAGGCTACGAAAAAATGAACTTTTAACCGACATTGTCATTCACTGTGTAATACGTGGTTTCTAACAAATTTATTCCGAATCTTGATTAGCATACGGTACAGGTTACAGATTTAGGACGTGTGTGTGGGCTCTTCGTGAAAATAAGCAATATATTTTAAGTTGTCCAGAAGCATAAATAATAGAGATGTAAAATCGCCTTCTATGCAACGGGTTAAAGCAATAAATATGTTTTATTTCAACACTGTTTTATTCCACGGCGATTAATTTCAATTAGTCGTTTTTATCATTACAATCTGAATGGATTTGATCTTTAAATTAGGATATATTCTCACAATAAATATCGCCTTGTTGAATCATATATGTGTAGCTTGTTAGATGAATTTTATTCAGAAAATTTGCAATTTTCTGTAATACTGATCTGATTATTCTTATCTGATATAAGTCCACTTAGTTTGTGTATGTCTACACAGTGTAGTCTACACGTATTTATTTCAAAATACATTCGCCGAGAAAGTCTGACAAAAATATCATGCGTAAGTTTTCCTGATTGCCTTTCTTCTCCTTATCAGGATTTAATTTGATTGGACATTAAAACCGGGTTGAATTAATTGGGGAACGACTAAAATCACGTGATCTAACTGTAGGGAGTTATAAAAATCGACTAAAATACATGGATCTCAACGAAGCGGTCCTTTTATAAATAGTTGCCTCGAAGGCCTCCTTAGCTTGGCACATATTTCTATTTTCATTTACATTGGGTTAAGTTGGGTTAATAAATTTAGCTTTAAAGAGCTTCAGTTTGTTTTTAGTTGATTTACAACACACATATAGCAAGGGGACCTAGATCTAATTTTGCCTCATATCTCCTTGCTAACTATAACTGTCGTGGACTAAAAAATAAATAATTATCGGAAACTCCAAATCTAATGCAGTGAACACTTAAATTTGTAAATTGTGTTTCAACATTTCAATAAATCTTAAGTCAGCGCCAACCGGGAGTGAATTAAATGGAGTCGATGAAACGCTTAATGATTCTTGAAAAACTTAATTGTAATTTTTTTTACCACAAGTACATGCACTAAACATGTAAGAAACTCGACAAAAGTAATAGTAATCAATAAGTGATAAAGTAGTAAAGTCAAAAATAATATTACACAACACGTCTTGGTCCACTTGAGTGTTAAAAAATCAAATAAATGGTTGTGTTAATGGCGCCAATTTATAATTTTCAACCACTGAGATTAAAAAAAAAAAATATGTACATAATCTTAGCGCGTAGCTGACTTCCGTATTAAAATAAGATGCTTTCACGGGAGCCGCTCAAGTTTGGCAAAATGTATCACTCAGGAGGTGTATTTGATCTTCAAAAATCTTCAACTTTATATATTGACAAATTCAAATGAACTCATGTTTTCCCAGATGTATACGGTTGTGCGAATTGCTAACATTTTGCTTGATTTCTTCGGAATGCTCACATTTGTGATGGGAAAATACACCTAATACAACAGTTATGCTAAAATTGACATATAGAATCGCAAGAAAAGTGCTGCTTTTCTCAATACCAGACGGTTATTAGATATTCTTGAGAATTGCGAAATCTTCGCAATCCCGAAGCATCTGGCTACAATTTTCGCCCAAGACTTTGGTGTCAGTTTCACAATCTCTGTGAACGTTGAAAATTATCAGTTCACTGTAATTCAAGCTATCGTATTACGATTGGTCTGAAGGTGGCTAGAAGCCTTTAGATATTATATTTGAGTCAATAAACTGTTGCATTCAATGTCACGGTTAACAGTAAAATATGGGGAACTCATTGGCGAATTGAACTCGGAAGGGAGATTGGTTCTATATTGCGAATGGATAATAAAACCCTCTTGAGTTTAGTACACAAGCATCTGAGCTGGACGTCAATATTTCCTTTGTTTAGCACCAATAAACAATTATTTAAGTTGCATCATTCGTATACATTACCAGTTACTAAATGAGTTATAACTTCGGCACATAAACAAGCTCAAGACGACAGGATGCAAGCAGACAATACAAAACAAAAAGCTACCAATTTAAGTCATTACTCTGTCGACGCTGGATGAAAACTCATTTGCGCTAAGATCCAATTAGCAGCAAGCAAAATCGTTCGCACCAAAATTATGATAGAATCAAAACGTAGAGCCAATTTGAATCTAGTTCCCATGAATGGGAAGGATTTGCGCTAACCATGCATCGAGTAAACCAGTTCATTCATTTTGCTGTTGGGTATAACAACCATTGACGTAGGCACAATTTTGCTTTTACCGTTCATCTACTAAGGATATGAGAATGAGAAATACGCTATGGATGCTCACTAAATGCTGTATTTTGACTATGAGATGTCTATTGTCTAGCGTTTTCTGGTTAGAATTGTGGTAAAAATAAACAAACTGATTAATTTAATTTAGGTTCCCATTACATTTATTATAAAGTCATATGCAATAAACTCGTTTGGAATCACACACATTATTTTACGAAAACCGCTGCTTCAAAATACTTGATTACTTTTAATTAATCTAATTACCAAAATGAAGAATTAATAAATATATTCTATTGTAATTTTAGTACTTTTTCCAGTTTTAAGTGGAAGAATTTTCTAATAATTGAAACAAAAACAGCAAACGGATACAGTGGATAAAACATGTGTAACTTCAACTCGGAAGAAGCACAACAAAGTTCAACTAAATGAAGTTCAAGTTGATTTTTGTGTAAACTTATAATAAATAAAGTGAATAACAATAATATAACAATAGCAGCAATAAAACTCCAAAAATTAAGCGCTATAGAAATTCTTCAAAAATATTGTATGTATAAAATATATAACATCAACTTTTTGACATCAGCTTACATAACATCATACATACATTTTCAATACTTCATTAAATGTTATTCATACGTAAATGTTTAAATTCTAATCTAAATGTTTTAAACTTTATATTGTCCAACTGTAGCCAAAGTCTTTTAATCCTTTTCTATCATGGTTGTATAATGTTTCGAAGTTTACCCTTTGTGATAAATTACTGCTGACTTTTTATTCTTTATGAGTCAGAAATGTCAAGAAAATTGCAGTTTTATGTAAATTATTCTTTACTTATTGATAAAATACTTTTTAGCAAATTAATTTCTAAATGCATTAATTGATACATCCTTCGAAATGATTTTCCGACATTATCATAAATACGCCTGCCCCGTTCCTGATATTTACAAAATTTTGATGTAAATTATGTTCAAATTTTTAGCATTAAAAAGTAATTGGAACCCAAATGTTGTAACAATTTATTATCAATGTTTTTAATACACCAAAATAAATACTTGGATTGTACATAGGAAATACACAGCAGTGGTGAATTGAAGCAGATACTAATTAGATTAATTGCCTTAATGAAGACGTGAATATTTACTTTCGATTTTCGCAGTCGCATTTTCGCATATCAAACAACATAGGTTTTTCTTTGTTGTCTCAAAAATTCTCAATTTTCACAGCTTCGTTCATTGTTCATCATTCAGCTCATGGTTTCTAAAGCCTGTGTGCTCCAAATTGTCACGCATTTTTACATTAAAGCTTAGCAAAATTCCATTTTGATATTATTTTACCTACTATCAAGAGTGATATTACGGTTAAAAATAGAACGTGCCTATAGATCAGTTATTACACGACTTGAGGGGGACCGGGATAAAAATTAGATCTGGTTTGAGTTCCATCGCTTGGTACATCTGTACGAGCCATTTGTTCACAACTATTTGCTTTTATCAACTTTTCTCCAGCTTAAAAATTTTGAGAAGAAAGTTTATCAGGGACACAGGAAATGTGAGAGTCCTTTTTTATCAACCGTATTTCCATGATCATTTAAAATTTCCTAGTAACCTTCGTAAAGAAGCTCTTTACATGGCAACTTTCTGAAATAAGTATCCGCAACTTTTTTGCAAATATTTACTGGTTTTAACAAGGGTTTATAGGACATTTTTCTTATGCACAAAAAAACATTATTAAGAGTAAGGAAACCTTCGATAATAACTATTTTTAATTTTCGAACATAGTTATAACTTTGGCGTATTACCCGGTATAAGAAAAATCGATTCACTTTCTTTTCAGCCACATGAGTGAAAGGACTGTGTTGCTTGCAATCTTAATCAACTCTCTTTCGGAAGTTGACAAGTTCAAGCATAAAATCTCTTAATCTTATTTGTTTGAGTAACGCCACTGATGGCTTCCTTTTATTTCTACCTGAACCTAATTGCCTATATTATCAGATAGGTGGGAACGGCGTTCTAATGTTCGCTGAGAGATTGCCTCGTTACAAGACAACAGGAGCAGAAGAAATAGAAATAATGAATTGAAATACTCCTCGCTCTGAATCAGACTATGCAGTTTGCACATTGTAGGTATTTAACAAAGCAAATACTTGGTTGGTGACAAATAATCCTGAACAGGCCGGGCAGGACAAATCAGTTGAACAGGACAAATCAGTCATTGCTGAATGGGCCGGTATGACCTCGAAGTGCAACTAAAATCCATTACTGATTGGCACTGAGTAAGCCTGAATGTAAAAGCGTTCAGCTGGGCGTAAACGCAGCCAACGCAATTTTTATTTTTATTTTTTTACATGAGTTTTATAAGAATATTGTCATATAAATAAGTTAAGTTTTCATAAGAATAAGGGATAATTTCCTCGCTTATTGTTGACATTATCTACATTTTTTGTTTCAATAGGTGCAGAATGCGATTATATTTTCTCATTTGGAAGCAAAAAAATGATGTTGAAAGTTGACACCTGGAGTGCAAAAATGCAATATTGAGAGAAGTTTATACGGGGTTACTGATCTCTGTAGTTGTCGTCGACTTGGCAAAGATCGTAATTTTAGTTTGGCTAAGCTTTATGTTTGCTATTATGTAAAAATAAAAAAGGTCCACCATACCAGCAAGCACATGTTTTAAAACATTACCGTTAAGTTCGAAAAGAAATCGTTGAGTACTGGTGGTCGGAATTGGAACCGTTTGAGTTGCTACTTTAACAAGAAGGAATATGTAAAAAGATTTGATAAACACACAATTGGATAAAATTGAAAAACAGTGTTATCATGAACTCTATTTTCAATCCTTTCAAAGTCAGCTGCTTCATCTTCAGGTGTACCGGCCTACAATACGCTCCATATTTGGATCGTTTGATTAAATATCCACCTCGGGTAGTGTTTCAATTTTACCAAGTAAAGCTCGATTAAGCTCAGTATATTTGAAGTGGGCGGCCATAATATATTGAAATAATGGTCTTTCATTAATCGAAAACGTATAAGTATCCCTTCCTCACATGTTATAGAACAGTTAAATACTACGTTCCTATTAGTAAGTAAACCCTGAATGGGACATTCAAACGTACTCAAAAAAGGGAGAATCATAAATTAATCTGGTGATGAACAAGACACGGTTCTCGACTTAAAATTTCCACTTCTTTTTGAAATAGGAAATCATTAAGATATTATAATGATACCTTTTTAAAAAAAATGGTTTATTCTTTACAAATGCTTCCATTATTTTCGCAGCAGAAAACCTTTGAAAGCTCATAAGCGCTTAATTGGCAATTTATATTATTGGCATTTAAAAGGATTCGGCTAACAACAAATCAGTTTCAAACGCACCTTCACCTTCTGAATCGAGAAAAATCACACAGCATATCCGCCGTTTATTATGTTGCGTCACATCCGCTGCAGAGTTGCCCAACAGGTCCGCTACCCAATGGCAACACCTCGGTCAAGAGATTCAGCTTGGGCGTATGTTGGGTATTCATCAATATCGCCTCGAGCTCTCTTTTACGATACTCTGGGTTCTATCCGATTAAAACCCGCTTGAGTTTTGATTAAACATTGCGTTCATTCATAACTTGGTAATGAAGGTAAACTTTCCTGACATCCGGTTGACTTGCTTTGCAATAATACGCTCTGCCAAATTGATTACAGCAGCCGTTCGGCAAGTTTTTAAGCTGAATAATTGGTATTGTCATCTCTTGGTGGGAGCATCATCATATTGTTAATTTAAAGATGAAATTATCGTTTGTCTACCAAGAAGACGATGAGTTGAGGTGAACTGAATGAGCTGGCAGCCTTTCACGAGAGGTCACATGACACAAAATTATTTTCCTTTATTATTCAGAGCTCAGTCATAAAAGAGCAATCTATAAAAGTCAGAAAACTAGATTTTCCTGCACGTTTCCATCCGTTTCCGGAGTTATGTATGACACACACTTCTTTTCAGATCTTCTACAGACTGTTTGATCTGTAACCAAATACTGTCGATTTGAGGAACCGCCCACAAAAACAAATCTATCCGAGTTAGGTCGGGTGATCTAGGAGGCCGTTCAATAGGTCCGCTCCTTCTATCCACCGAATGGAAAATGTTTCATTCAAAAATTTATGCACAATCAATCAGTTATGCGTTTGTAACGTATGGCTCTAATGGAATTGGGAATAAGACACCAATGCTGGAATTACTTAAGGTTGTCGAAATTCTAAATGAACTTGTCTAGTTAGAGACTGTTCAAAGAAAACTGTCCTATTAGGTAGTGGACTTGTCCGATGAAGATACGTTCTGTTTGATTGTTTATGTCAAAATACAAAATTGTCCATATTGATCAACATAAAATCCGCATTGGATCAGCCTCCATCATCCACTCACTGTATAATCTGTTAACAGACTCACTTTATAATCTGTTGTCCATGAATCATTATCTATAATTTGGATACACCGATTGTAATATTTGATGAAACATGAGCAAGCACAATGAAAAGATCTGTGTCTCCAAGTCACGAGCATTTCCGGACAATCCACAAAACTTAATCACAAGCTGGGACAAATCAAAGAAAATTAATAAAGCAACTGGCATAGTTTGGATAGGATCTATACACACACATGTAAAAAAAGCTACTGAAATACCTGTATTATTATTTTGCAAAGGAGGAACAAAAACTTTAAGGAACTGAAGGAAAAACTGAAGGTTTCAACTTAACGTTCTCTTTCAGAGTCAGAGCTTATTTGCATCAAAATATTACAAAAACGTAAATTTTTCAGACGGGCGTTTGAAGCAATCGCCGTTTATTGAAATCTTAAGCTATAATAAACGAATTTCAATCAATCACTGGAACCTGGAACGTTTTAAAATATGAAAAAGAGCTCATGACAAGGTTTATGTTCTCGAAATATTCCAGTTGATTATTTCATATCATAAAGATGAAGAAGAATAAGCGAATCCTGTTAAAAACGATTGCAGCCCTGGGCCCTTCCAGGTGCTTTGGATGTATTCATTGAACCTCTTCCTTTTTAAACAGTAGGTGGTGAAATTATCAAACATTCAACCAAAAGTAATGAAGGTTAAATACGCTTAATCCAGATATGGGTTCTAAACCCATTATTGCCGCCAAAGTTATGGCCTATCAAGTTCTCTATGTGGTCGAAAACAATGGCGACTCCAACTAGAACAATCGTTTTCCAGGAGTCTTAACTTTGTATTCAGTAGTCATTTTCTGTCCGCCAAGTTCGAATGATTACTAAAACCAAATAAGCTTTTGTTTCTTAATTGCTGCGGAAAATTGGCGTGATTTGAGCCAGAAAGTTTGAATAAGAAAGCTTATTGTAAAAGAGCCATTGTTCGGTTTAATTCGTCTTGTCTGCGGATAATGATTATAAATTGGAACAATTCGAGAATAAGGATTTTTGGCCAGATTCAATTGATTAGCTGACAATGTTTAATTCACATTTGTCTTACACATTTTTAATCAGATCAGATTCACACTTGAATTTAGCAATCGGTTCTATTTTACTAATTAGTTGTTTTGTGAACCTCACAAATCAACACTGATACGTTGGGGCGATTGCTATCGGTTGAAAATCTTTCAAAATTAATTTGTGATTGCACGCTCTATTGGACTACTAGCGCACGCCAATATACCAATAACGCATTTTATTAACTTATTCAATAGAGGAATTGGCCATTAACTCCAGTGCCAATTGAATGCGATCTAATTTGTAATGATCCATTTCGGACGGTACGGAAAGTAATTCAAAGCACAAAGATCTTAACTATTTTCGGCAAATCATTAGATTTGTTGCTTTTTAACAACATGCCCTAGCTTCGCGTTTAACTTGTTTATACGAAGGCTATGAAGAGACATAACGTGGAACAAAAGCAATTTTGTGGGTGGATTATAAAATATGCTCTTGCAAAATGGATGCTTTGCATATACATTTGTTGGATTTACATAAAGTGGCTATAATTATTCTCGTTTATTTAATTAAAGGCAACTATCGCTGGAATAAATTCTACATAAGCGTACAAAGACCCGGTACAGGAAATGTTAGTGGGACAAAGATGTCCAATTTATTTGCTGTTTTATGCAGATGAAATGATGAGATGTTGTGACGGCTTTATCGAGCCATATGCTCATGGGAGTTGTGTTCAAAATTCAACACAACCTATATGAAATCGTTTCATTGTCCAAAAGTGTTATGGAATATGTAGATTTCCAAAAACTTTTAATTTTCAGTCAAAATCAAATCTCAGTTTGTAACGTTTTCCAAGAAACTAGTGAACATTCGATCCTGTAAGTGCATTTCAATTTGCGTGCTTAAATACTGTTTTTTTTTAATTTGTTAAGACTTATTTAATAACATTCGAAAAAAATATTCGCCGTCTAATTTGAGTAGGAAATGAATGATATATACCTCATCTGAAGGTATTTTAATTTTTAACCTACTTCATACATTTCTTCAATTGATATTTTAAAATTATAATTTAATTCCTGACAAAAGTTAAAATTGTTGCTTTTGGTATCTATTTTTAATACTATATAGATTCTGAAAATTTTTTCTTGGTATTTAGGCTTTCAGCAAATTTGCTGGAGATTCTTCTTTATGTGTTCAAATTTTAGTTTCTCATTTCTCGTAGTTTATAAACTTCGATTGTTCTATTGGTTATTTCATAACTATGCTTAAGAACGTCCTTGTTTTCGATGTTTCTTCACAACTTGCAGATGTATTTCTGCCCACTACTTACAAAGCCAATGTATGTATAATGTATATGTAAACTTCGTTGCTGCGCTATAGATAATGAGCGTGAACTAACGAATTGGAGAAGAAAGAAGAAGAATTGTGTATCGTACATAATTTTTAACTTTTCAGTGCAATTATTGAATGCATCATTAAACCAACGACTTAAAATGTAGTCCTACAGCTATAATCCAGATTTGCAGTAAAATTAATTAATTAAAATTTAAGAAAAGCAACGATTTGTCTGAACACCTTTTTCTACGTTTATATGCGCAAAATCATAAAGCTCACTAATAATAAGGTCAAGCTGGGCGATTTAGAGAATTATCTCAAGTTTCTCAGCTGAATATATTTTGTCCAGCATCTGAAAGAGTGGCGATTGAAAATCCATGCAATTCATTTTAAAATGTATATAGTTAGTTATGGGTTCTGATTCATAATTCATTAATTCTCCCACAATTTGCACTTTTATGAGTTGTTTCATATTTTCTTCATATTTTTCTTCTTTCGTTCCTTCATTTTTAATGCATTAGTAAGGTTTAACTCTAATGGCGATTTGAAAGTTATGTTTAAATTCGTTGACCCAACTGTGCACCTAATTGTTTTTTTATGTACAAAAATTAATTTAATAGTATCTTCACGATTTATAGAATTTCGAGTGGTCATTATAGTTTTCCAGGCCTTTTTTTGTTACAAATTAAGTAAATTTGTTTAATTATTATTTCTTAATATTTGATCTGAGCATTTGTTTCAAAATAAGTTCCTACTTTATATAAGTTTATCTTATAAACTTAAAGGTAAAACCGCGTAATTTCCTATAAGCGATTTATGTTCACATTTTATTTCGTTTATTGATATTTCGGTTGCTTGTCAGTATTATGCCAAGAATACATAAAAAGTCTTATGTGAGCTTAGCACAAATTGAGCGAATGCAAATGTTGCAATCTAATTTTAAATCACCCTATAGAATTTGTTAATATATCTATTCATCATTGGTTCAATAAACGCGCTACGATTTCACTTATTATTAAATTTTAATGCTCTGATTCGGAAATTACAGTAATTATAAGGTACGTTCAGAATGCCTCACAGCAGGGCTTCTTATTCCATTCAGTTTAGCTTTGCGTGGGATTTTTTCCTCTGGAAGCCCAGCATTTACAGCCAAACCCTCCCTAGTTATAATGCTAGAGAAAAGTACAACACGTCATTGATAGACTGCCGTTTGCAGCAAATTTGCAGCGTGCACCGATTTTTCCGTTCTCAGGGAAGCCTAAGCTGCTAATTTTATTATACTCGATCATAAATTTAATGAGTGTAAAAAAGCTCTACTGTTTCCGTTAAAATTATATCTCTGCATTTCTAGATGACTCCTTTAGGCTGTTATGGTATAGATGGCTGGTTAGCGTGATAAGAAAACAGGTGCAGCAAAGTGCCCTGTCTCTAAATATTATTAAGCGTGGTTTCAATTACTCATTATTCATAATGGTGATTATCTGTTGTCCACTATTAACCATAAACTGGCAAACTTTTATTGCAGTTTATGAGCAAAAAGTATTATAAACCTTAAGTAAAAGTGGTTTGCTCAAGGCAGATGCTGTATATTAATAATCTTTATTTGCAATCATAAACACAGCTACCATGCCAATTTTTTTCCGAAAAAAGCGTTTACAAATTACACAATTTTTTCAATTGATAGCACAAACTTGTCTTTATTTATTTTAGACCCGTATTGACTGCGTCCTGAAACAAATTGTCTATGTGAACGTATTCACTTATTCAATTAGACAATCGTCCGGTAGAAATCACGGCAAAAACGAGCGTAAACTTGGAACCTTGGCAGATGCAGTAAGACAAGTTCTTGTAGGAAAAATGTTGCAACCAGTTTCAGCCTCAGTAGCGTGGACTCAATTTAAAAACATGTATATCATAGGCGTATAGACCAGGAGATGCGATATTTACCTGAAAAAAATTGTCGTCTGATGTAGTTAGTAGGTAGCTGCATTAATGGCATGTCATCGCTAGATAATCTAGCAGCTACTGCACTTTGGTCATGCATATTTATCTTTACAGCACCTTGATTGAAACGGCGCCTACATTCAAATAATCACTTCTTTTCACCTTTATTTTCCGCCCTATATAAAGGTTGTTTGATTCGTATCATCTGTCCAAAAGCAGTTGGATCGAAAATAATTACCCTTTGATATTCAAATCGGTTTGCTGATGATAACATTCGCTTTGTGAGAATAAATTAATAACCGGTTGATAATTAAGGATTCAAAGGTTCATTCACAAGCAATTTCCCACACTGGTGCATAAGTTGAGAAGCCAGTCGCCTTTTTATGTTAATCGGTATTTGCTGCTGTAGCTACTTAGGACAACGCCAGCAAAAGCACAAAAGTTGTGCACTGAGAGACTGGGAAAATTAAAACATTCAGTTAAATATTTGTTTTACCAAAACAGAAATCAGGAATGTTACCGCGTCTAAAGTTTGTACAACAGTTGAGCCATAATTGAATATGCTTGTAACTTTCCAACTCACGGGTAGTTGAAAAACTAGTTTTTGATGCTTTTTGAGATTAGCGGTATGTTGTGTTGAATTTTGAGCCAAACGGTCACTTTGAGAGTATCAAATTCGGTTGAGCTTTTAATGAGGTAATTCCGAAAAAATTTTATGTTTGGATAATGAACGTATCCTGGTTAAAGTAAATTCCCCGCCGTTGAGGTGGGTATGAATTGTTTGCAAACAAAAGAAAAATTTTGGAAGATGATAAAGAAGGATAATAACAACAGGATTTTTTTATGAATTACAATAAATCACTGAAAGCTGGATTGCAAAAAAATGTCGAAATTCAAGATAACAATTAGTTTCTGGCTTGAAAATTGGTAAAAAAATGATGATTACAGATAAACTTGCGCATTGCGCAAGGCATTTCCAATTCAGAATGTTTAATTGAAAGTTAATTCGTACAATTTAAAAGCTAGAGAAAAAAATGGAACCTCAAAAGATTATTCAAAAGCTTTCAAAGTTTTCACCGGTTTATTGTGGCAGTGTTTTTTTTATCATTGAGTAACTACGGCAGAACAAATTTTTGTTCTGAGAAGATCTGGCAAAATTTTCAACCGTGCTTATTGAATAGATTGGATTTCCGTCGATTATAAAGAAAAAATCTAATTAGATCAATATCAACGCAACCGAATGCAAATAAAGCTTCATTCTTTCGTCTCATGTACGAACCAGTAAAATAACTATAGACATGGATAAACAAAAGCCTTGTTCATTGAATATGGCCTAAAATAAAGAGAACATATTTTTTAAAACGTATCAAGTCGGCAATGGTAACATAGAATATGGTCTACTTATCACTGGTAAGTTCTTCTAAAAAACTGTGGTTTTTATTTAAGGTAATTTTTAATACTTTACAAATAAGTATCGAATGCTTCTGGGAGAAAATGAGTGATTAGTGGTCACATATTAAAAATCTTTAGTGTTTCTAAGATTTTATATGGCAAATTTAACAATTTTTGGTGGGAACAACTTGTATAAAAGTAGCAATTGATACAAGAGTGCATAAGTAAATTACACCTTTTTACATCAGCATCGGAAACAACGTTCAGACCTGCACCCGCTTACACTTATACAATAAAATGCAAATATTTCCAAAATGGTTAAATATGTATGAAATGTCAAATAAGTATATAAAGTGTTCAGCATCTTTGGAAGAACTTATCTTTTGAAGTAATAAACAGTTCGTTCCTTTTAAAATAATCGACTTGACGCCTGCTCCCGGTATAACCAAAAGTGTCACTTTTAAAAACATATTTTAACAATTAATGCATCTGTATTTTTCGAGCTATGCATAGCAGTCTATATTCGTGAAACACCCTGTATATCTGTATAGAGATACCGTGTTTACGTTATTGGCGAAAGTACTTACATCTAATTTAAATTAATAATTCAAGTTTATACCTTTTGGCGCTTAGTCCGGTTTTTAAATAATAAAAGTAAACAATTAACTTAACTATAATTTTATTTTCGTTTTTGCGAAAATTTTAACTTCAATGGACTTCAAACTTTAGTGAATTATGGTATAATTACTTGGGGAGGAGTGTACAACAATTGCATGAATTTAGTCCAAAGAATACAAATGAAAATATTAAACATTAAAGATAAAAATCAATTTATAACGCAACATACTCGTCTTACAGAGAACAGATGATACATAAGAATAGATAAAACTTTAAGTACCTAAATAGAACAGCTATTTTTTAGCTATAAATGTATACTAACTCGTTAACTTATGATCTCAAAAATTTTGCGTGAAGCAAAGACGCAATAAAGAAAAGATTGAAAGTTTTCATCAGAGGACATTATGTAGGTACTGTAAAAAAAGGAAAACAGTTTTTAAAACACACTCTATATATAGTATGCCTTAAGGCAGGGGCGTGGCCAATAAATAAACAACTAAATAAATAGATAAACTCTCCAAATACTAAAAATTATTTTTGTGTTGAATGAAAATTGCTACCTCAATTTTCATCTTATTATAACTTTTCGCATACTTATAAACACCATTACAACCGGCAGACATGGTTTGGTATCCTCGAGCGATTTTTAACATATGCGAACATTTGGAAATATAATTGTTTTTTTATTACATATTACTTATAAATAATTAAACTCACCATACCAAAAAATACTACGACTTGAAGTTACAGATCTGTTAATTTATTAACTCAATCCGTATTATAACCAACTTCATCGGTTAGATAAATTATTCGACATATTTCTTTCAAACTTTACGATCCAGTGAAGCAAATAAATGATGGTAAAGAAACAGGAAAAAAATTGTAAAAACAAACTTATTTAGCTACGACAACATACATAAATCAACTAAATTTGTGACGAATAATTAGGCTAAAACGAGAAACATGTTTTCTCAAATTATAATCCATTAAATATGTGTCTCTAAAATTCAATATTCTAATAATTCCGAAAGTTCTATGAGGAGTCAATTCCTTAAGTTATTTCCATACAAAAAAGAACTCCTATGCACACCAATTCTTTCATTAAACATGAAAATCTCTTGAAAACTGTGACATCCTCACAGCAGCAAGGAAATTGTATAACTGAATTCTGCTATAAGTAAGATTTTCTTATTTGATATTTAAATCAAAGACTTTAGAAGTCAGAATTAGGGCAATGGGATTTTTAAATGGATTGTGTAAGTTTTCAAGCAAACCCGCAAACATTTACCCATACCATACTCCGAATTTGTGCTTGCAAAAATATAATTACAAAATTCAATTGTCTGTTTTAGATAAACCAGTTGTCTATAGATGTTCTAACACATCAAACAGCCTGACATGGAAACATTTTTCTGTCCACCCGAACCAACTTTTGATGGAGGTTTCGCCAAATTAAATTTGCGGAATGTTTTGGAACAAATTGAAAATGAACGTAATTACTGACGACGGTTTGCTTTATTGACAAGAAATATACAACTTAGTCTGTATCCTACATATTTATATTTATTACACGGCTGGCACACCAGTATGGTTAATCTAGGGTTCACAACCCTAGAGTTGAGTAGGCGAATCGGCTTTGATGGATTGGATTTCTGCGAGGATGAGCTAAACGTGATGATGTCCATGTTCAGAAAACTGAACTTGACTGAATTATTTCCCACAGGATGGCGAAAAATCAAGCCGAAAATAAGATGTGAGGAACGGAATATCGACTATGACAAGCCAAGTTGCTTCTTTTTTGCAAAATTCAATTTGCTGAAGATACCAAACCAAGTGATTTTTGCGTTTTTAAAATTCCGTGGAAAATCCACATTTGTGCCATTTTATCAGTTCATTTTATAAGCCACCAACTAAAACACTAAAAGAGCATGCAGATCTGGTAAATAAATGCCAAATTTGAATCACTCTGTTGCTGGACGTGCTTCTTTACTCAATTGATTCGTCCAACCCTTAAGACCCGCTTTCATGTTTAGGAGATATGCTTTTTCGCCACCATTGAAGTGAAAAAATCCCCAACCAAGCCAGACATGTTGAAAGATATATCAATTATAGCCCTGGCCGAAAATTAAAGTACAAAATAAAGGGCGTATAGCCCTATTCTATCGCATCCCCCAAATTTCATTTGTGTGCCTCGCGATGTATCAAGGGTGTGTTAAGTGATTCGAAAAGATAGTATTGCCATAATATGTTTTCAGGAAGCGAAACGCTGGCCCTTTTAGATGGAAAATTCTCTAGAGATTAACATTGTTGGTGGGTAAATATTGCCGTAACCAGATGAAATTTTCGCTTTAGGGCTTGAAAAGTAAAGCGAATGCATGTATCTTATTAATTGGCTGGGTTGAATTTAAATATCCCGGGTAATTATGCATATTTAGTTGGTTTGTTCCAGTTTGCTGGGTATTATTGCTTTTGTTCGTGTTTAAATGTAATGAACCCCGTTAAAAAATATTGTTTGCTGATCTGATAAAAGTGGGAAATTAGTAGCACACACAAAAACGTATACTTGATACTGCCCATGTGAGGTTCTGAATATAATTTGTAATTTGTTTTTTTAATCCGAACATTAAATCCAGCTACTTTTACCGGATAACTAATGTCATTTTAATCAAATGCCCTTATGTGAGTTCATTCAGTTTAAGAAAAAAAGGGACAATCACATTTTAATAGGGAATGGCAACATTCACTATTTCAGTTCGCAATGAATCTTACCTAACAATTAAATAAATATAACCCTATCCGGCAAAATTTAGTCATTAATTTCGAAGTGGAGAAACGGATGGCTGCATTGGCAACCCAATTCCGTTCTATTCTCAGCTGTTTATTCGAGATTTACAAGAGAACCGAAAAGGATTAAAATTATGGCAACATTAAAACAAAATATAGGAGCGAATAAAAGCGGCCTCAGAACTTTCAAATTGCCATCATTTTGCCATTCTATTCGAAGCCAACACCGCAAACCGTTGACCAAAAATATTTCGCCTTGCCCTTTGAATCCGTCCAGCTATCAATCTTTTAGGGTCGCAATCGACGCCCTAAAGCTTTCTGGGTCCTGCTTTTGTAGTCTTTTTTTAGGTCGCAAATGACACTGAGCATCCTCATTTGAAAGAATGGCCGAAGTTGAATTTGCGAGAAGAATGAAGTGAAAAGTTAGCCAAGCAGTTAGAGTTGGAAAGTGATAAAAATCGGTTATTCATCTTTTTATATGGAAGTGATATCCGTGGTAAATGCTCAGGAAGCTTTTTGCGATATTTTAACTAAATGAGCGTGTCGTTTTTTTTCGAGCACATCTTAAAGGCGGCAGGTTATCTAATTCGAAAAATCACCTTCCTTACGCTGTATCAATCAACGAATCTAGTCGAGTCATCGAACTACAATTACGTTAGAGGCATTCTTCATTCGTAAAGAAGCAGTTGTGAATGAAAGTCCGGCGTCAGGTGTAGCTAACGTGTTTTCAGGGTCTTAGCAAAATCCACTCTGACCTAACTGATTAATTACAAACAGATAACAGATGTTAGACATTTCCAAGCATACTCTTAAAATACTATTGAGCCACTCTACTTTTACTCACATTAAGTCTAAGCTAAATAATTTGCACATAGAAAATTTCAAAATGCATGTAGTCTTACGATTATGAGCTCCTATTTATTCGAGTTAATGCTGTTAACAAATTCAAATGTATCTGATTGGTTTTAAAACATATAACTAATAAACTGAGTAAAACACTAACCGATTTCGGGTTTAACAAGGTTGCCCATTTCCGCTGGTAATTAATTAAATGATACCTATAGCTTTGACTTGAACCGAAACTACATTATATTTTTTATTTTAATTTCATGGTCAATTTCGAATCGATCGGACCGACTTTATTCCCATAAGAGCCCTAAATTATTAGCCGTATGGACTTCCGGTACACAAGAAGAGTCTAAAAACAAATAATCATTGGTCAGCGAACTCTTCCTCTGCAGCGACTAGAAGCGGCACAGCATCTTGAACATCGAGTATGCAAAAGAACACGTTTTAAGCGAGTAATTGGCCGATTTAATAGAAAAGTAATCTGTTTCCCTTTTTCGCAATTATTCACCGTATTAGGTTCATCATCTTACGTTCCTGTTTCAGTCGTAGCATAAATAATTTTGCTTCCTTTTTGTGATTGTTTCAGATACCTACACATATTCGTGAAGAGCAGCTGCACTTAGATAACCAATTTTGTAAATTTCACAATTTTACTAAATTTTAAAATATTTATCAGCTTTCACAATTTGCTTTTAATTTCATACATTTTTATATATCAACTATTATTAACTCCAACGATTTGTATCAAATATATAAATAAAATAATTTTCATGTAAGCCGCTAGACGAGTTAGGTATACTGAAACTTAACATTTCCTTCTTTAGCCAAGTCTTATTACAAGTTAAATTCATTTTTTTAAATCTCAAACTGCAAAAAAGCAACGAAGAACGCAAGTAATATAATAAACAAAATAGAGCATTACTAACATGTTCTCAAGCAATCATGCAAGCTGTAAAACCTTTTCGGAAGTCGTCTCAATATTATATTTTAGACATCTTGATCTGCGAGCAACTTAATCAATCAAATAATAATAGTTATCTGTCAGATAAAAGTCCATAGATATAAAGATATAAGGAGTGAGTAACTTAAATATGCTTTATCAGCAAGTGCTACACTTCGTTACTTGTGTTTTATTCCATACATTAGCACGCGCATTTGTGCATATTGTATAAATTATGCATGTAAACCCACAAATGTATGCATGTTTGATGGGCTACATCAATGCTTTTGACACAGTGAAACCCGATGATCTGGTGTTATTTTTGAAGCAACAGATTCTTGATTATTGAAACATTATAATATCAATCTTCTTTACAATAAAAAAGCCACTTTACTATTAAGTCGAAACGCATTTAGAGAAATGAATATCGAAAATTGCCTTTGGTAGAGTTTCGTTTCATGACTAACATTGTTTAATCTCAGCGGAAGATACAACTTTTACATTTACAATACTGGAGTAACACAAGAACTAAACACTATAAATAACATTAAAAGATGAACTACAAGTTTTTCCTTAAAGCCTTTCTGCAAGATCTGCAAGCTTTGGGTACTTAAAGGAAGCCGTAGATAGTTGCGATTTTCTTTGCGATAAAACAATAAAATAAATAAAGTACGAAAACCTAAACCCATGCTAATAAAAGATGACGAAAAATAAAAGCCACATGGAAGTGCAAGCCTTTGGGTCCACGCTCTGAGAAGTTGGTAGAAATACTTTAATAATTAATAAACCTAAACCAGTTCAAAAAATTGTCAGTATTGAATTATTGTTAACCTTTGAAGCAAAGATTGCATTTAAATAAGAAGAAAGAAACAAAGCGCTCGTTTAAAATTCGACTGACATCAACGATTCAGAAAAATTTAAGTCGAGGAAAAGGACATTGTCATAAGTTCAAATTTGGGAATAATTTAAATTATCGTTTTTCAGAAATTCTTCACTTATAAACTTCAATAATTGAATGAAGAAAAACGAATCAAAAATGTTGGCCAATAAATACATAATTTTAAAATATTGGCTACAAGGTTTTCCTTGCCTCTAGAGAATCGCCAAGCTCTAGTAAACGAAACCGTAGAAATTTGCGAAGAAAACCAACTAAATAAATGAAGTAAGGAATACTAGACCCATGCTAAGCGATGGCGAAAAAATCAGGGTCAAGTGAACGTGCAAGAAGGACGAAAATGCTTTTGGCTTAAGACTTAAAACTGAGAAGTTGGTGGAATTATTTTAATAATGAATTGGTTAGTTCGACATTTAAAAAATTCCCAGTATTGAATGATTGTTAAAATTTGAATCAAAGATCGCGCTGGAATCAGAACAAATAAATAAAGCGTTTGTTTAAACTTCCATTGAGATCAACGAATCAGAAAAAAATATTAAAGCCTTTTCCACACATACACAACACAATGATACAAAAATCGAATATTCTAAACACATTCATGCCATGAAAGTGAGAAAATTATGAATAAACGAGCTGGAACTTAAGAATCAAATATCACTGGTTTGCTTCGATTGGAATATTTACATGAATAATCCATCGTTAAATTAAACGGGACAGTGCAAGGGATAACCACATTTTGAGGTTTCAGTAAATTGAATGTTATTAGAGACGCAAAAAGGTGCGATAAAAAGTCGCTGTGACCGAAGTAATTTCCAATTTAATATTCAATGTTTTATGCATAGTTAATGTTATGCTTGAGTAGCGCAACCAAATTCCGGTTCTTTCTAAATTTTACGATTCCTACAATATCTTTCGGCGTTGGTTTCATTCAATTTAAATCGCAATGTGGGTCAGTCAACCAACAATTAATTAAATCTTCTTTATGGTAAATATTTTTCACGTTGACGAAAGCAACTAATTTGACAAGAATATCTGAAAAAGTTCCGGCCGGAAACAATCTCATAACAACCCGCGTTTTTGCCAATTTGTTTCAAATGTCATCTTCCCGAAATACAAAAGCGACATTTTCCTATTAAAACTTCAATTTGACGACTTCGTTATCCCAACAGCACCCATATTTTCCGGTAATTGGTTAAAATCGGGTGCTTTTTATTTGTTTTCCAAAATTATTGTGGGTTTAATGAAAAAAATCTGTTTTCTTTGAATATATATTTGTACCGTCAGACTGGTTTAAGCTGTGTTACATTTATTTACGGCTTTTGATATTAAAGTTTCAACAGCAAGGGGAAGCTAGAGTATGTGATATTTACTTGTATTATTGTAATAAAACCTACATTTTAGCTGTCGATTAGACTTGTGAATGATTTTTTTGCGAACTTATGCAAGCCAAACGCCTTGTGGCTTGTATAGATTTGCAATATAAAGATATTTCCGCTTACTCTGCATAATGTATCTTGATTGGTGACAATTCAATTCTAAACAGTTAACTATATACATGTAATTAGGTTGCCCATTCAAATGCCACCAACCGGACATAGGCAAGTAAAAAATTGAAATGCGTTGTTAATGCTAAGTAAACATAAAAGCTTTTAATATTATTTTATAAGGCAATGATCAGCCACTTTGATAATTATAATATAAATTACACAAAAAATTCAATCAAATATGTTATTGCTATTATTGACGGTATACATTTTGCTTGATATTATATACTAGATTAGCACCTGAATATCAATTTGCAGCTCATAAATACTATTGATCGATTAATTAATTAAGAACGACATTGCTACCGTAGATCATAATTGATTGAATTAGTAAATGCATTTGGCATAGTGTTTTATCAACAGGCAACGCAAACATATTTTCTACTGATTCAGGGCATTTTCCATGTTCTTCTACATCTACTAGTAAGTTGTTTCATTAAGTTACGCGATGTTCCCCTAGTGTGGAGTTGCTTTAATCTACCAGCGGTTGAATGACTACAAAATCTTCCCACACCTTGATAATTAGGCGGTCCTATTAATAACATGAAGGAAAGAAAATGAACGCAAATTTATGGGCTTTGCTATAGTAGTCCCGTAAAATAGTGGTTTCATTATGGAAATTATCGTAGTTCAAGATTAATGGCAACCAGTTCTCATCAAATCATTAATTGAAAACGGATTAAACATTGAATATATTTCATTTTGAAGGGCATTTTACCACTTGAAAAGTTGATGAATTGGAAACCATAATTATGAGATATTTTTAGTCTCTAAAATTAAATGTGCAACTCTTACACAGTCTCTACGATTTCTAACTATTTTTTCAACATATAAATTGTTCACTAGGAAAGAAAAATTATTCTTTAACATTTGATCCCCTGATATAAAATATAAAATATGTGAATTTAAATTTGTTAATTTTGCAAATGTACCTATGTTATTATTTCTGCTAGATTTAGCTCTACAATATGTCCAATAGATCCACGAGGTGTACGGCCACGAATCCTAGATATTTTGTATATATATATATGAACAATTTTATGCAAAAATTATTGTATTCCCTTTTCCTGGCTGAAAATATGCAACAGTTCATTTGGGTAGAAAATATGAGAACGTCCCACCAACAATGATCCAAAGGACTTAGTTTATAGTTTGCAATATACAGCCACTTGAAAAATACCAACATTTTAATCACTGATTGTAGTTCACATTTAAAAACAAATAGCACCTAATTTCTATTTCAGGCTTTTCTTGGTGTTATTCTTTTACTGTTTCTAACTGCCTGCTTATGTTAGTTTTGCTGGATTTGATTTCTTTTTTTCAATTCGAGTTTGTGACATTATTTTGTATTAGCGACACTTTTTCTGTTGGACTGTATTTACATTTTTTATGCAATTTTATTTGAAAAAGATTGAAGGCAACTACCAACAGAAAGGCTGTGAGCAAGTGCGGATCTAGCTTTCAAGTCAAGGGCCGACATGTAGTAGAGATTCAGTCAGAACATGGTTCGATTCAATTATTGACGGATTTTAACCTTAATTGTAACCGATTGTTATCAACAATATTAAATGTGTAAATATTTGAATCATAACTGGTATGCTGTCTCCACGCTAAGAGCATGACACTGAGAGAGTTGCTCTTTGGAGTTAGCGGCCCAATCTAACAAACAAAATTATTCCATTGAATTTTGAGATAATTCTCGTTCGGGCCATTTAGCTGCAATTTAATATTACTTTATTTATCATGTACACACAAAGAAAGACACTTAGAGCAAAACGACAATTAAAAAAAAACCTCTGTAGACAAAAAACTATATTCTTCAAAAAATTTGAGTACTCAACATTAAGTGCACTGGAAATTTTTTGACTGCGAATATTTTGATTCGAAAATCATCTACTGGGCATTAGAGTCTTCATAAATTTCAACTTTTTCAACGAATATAAATTTCTCAATTTTTTTTTTAAATGTTGCACACTGAGTTCAAACTCGTTTTAATCCCTAACTGTTGCCGGCATCCAATATGAGGCTTTCATAGTTTTTATAGCTACTTCTATGAGCTTTTTGGTGGCTTTAGAATTTTTGAAATATCTTCACATTTAACGAAGTTGAGAGCAAAACAGCGGAGGTACGCGCAAATTGAACAGTCGAACGTTTGCCAAGATTTAGGGTTGACTATCTCCCAAACTTTGGCAATATCGATTTTTTTAAGACAGCTGAACTCTAGCGAATACCAGTAGTTACTCAGCGCATGTTTGCTTTTTGAAATATTTCCAACAGTTGCGGAGTTATGGACAAATCATTGTTCAAACAATGTGGCAGTTTCAGCCTCTCTAACTTCAAATTCCTTTTTATCTGAAAGTATATTGGAAAACCATATCAATAAGAAGTGGAATGTTGGTCTAAATTCGACTCCTTAGTGATAAATTTGCACATTGTGATTTTCAGGACATTCCCAAGTTTTTTGAAAAAAAATTACTTGCCATTTTTTTGAGACGCTCCTAAAAATACATTTGAGCCTTAAACAATAGTTGGTGCGCCGTCAAACTTATAGCAAAAGAGCGTGTGTCCAGGAACAACCAGCGCTTCAGATAATATAGGTAGGACTAATAAAATGTAAGAAAATTTAAACTCCGCTGGCGCTGAAACCGTGACCAAAATAAACAGTGGTACTGAAAAAGCGTTTTACGCTTAAAAGAGTTTTTGAATTTCTGAAAAAGATTGATAACTGACCGAGTTACACAAAATTTACAAATTAGAAAATTTCTACATACAAACCTGTTTTTCCAAAAATGTGACCTTAAAACCACAAAGAAAATACTGATAACATTTGTTTTTTCGACACTATTTATGAAGCATTTCACATTCGTAATTTTCGGTACGATTTCAGAAAATACTGTCGCTATTTTATTTCCTAATGCTCTGCTAGGCCCTACTTACGGAATGAGTAAAACCACAAAATAGGGATTTGTTTTTGTTTCAATCTTTAACTAGCTCTACGTATGTACCCATCGTACGTAGGCACGAATCATTAGCACTCTCGTTAAGTTTTTCACGTAAAAATAATCTGTTTATCAAGATCTTGCACACTGATTTGATCTGCTTATTCACGTTATCTTATGAATATATTAAATCCATACTATAAATACAAAGCACGACCACGATGGCATGGAGATGCAATTAGTTTACTAATTTCAGCCTTTAATCTTTTTTAGTTTTTAGAACTTTAATTTCCATTTACTTTTTCTGGTCTTTCTGCATCTGCCTGGCGCATGAAAACGATTAGATACACCTATAACTCAGCTGTTTATGGAAAATCTCATTTGGTTTATGGATCTTTCATAATAATTTAATAACATGATGATTGATTAGGTAAGCAGTTAAATTAAAATAAAACTTTCGAGAAACTCCGAAAGTTGTAATTATTTTTATCCAACGGTAATCTTTCAGTATGTGCCTAGACACTCTCAACTAGTAGTTTTAAAGTTTTTCAGAAAAATATACCCCTAATGCATTTTCCATTATAATCTAATATTTCTTACAGCTCGAACTCTTTATAATTAGTTTCGGGACTCTATCAATCTCAATTAATCTTCCGAGCTAAACCACAACTTGAACCACAAATTGAAACTCATATTTAGCCATTGATAAAAATATGCGATTAAAGTTATGAAGAATGAAGATCGATATACCGCTATGTAGAAATTATTAATTGAATGAAATTGCTCAGCAGTACCAAGGTTCACTAGGATAGGCGGTTTAAATAATAATAACATATATATAACGGCGAGTCTTTAATACCTTTCTAGTAATTGGATCAAACTTATGTACTTCCTGACTGTTATTGATATCGAAAAAATATGGTACAATTACGTTGAATATACATATTGTATGCTCTTAATTCGACACCTATATTTATTATATGGTGTTTCTTCTCCTGTATTTTTAATTGAACAGTTTGTTTCTATTTCAGATCTTGAAAGATGGAGAGATAGAATAATTCACTTCGACACTTAAGCGAGGACTATTGTATGGAGAAAATGAAGATTTTTTTGGGATTTCATAAATGAAGATGTGCACCTAAAAGCTTATTTACGATCGAGTAGATACAGCTATATTATTTAGGTTGTAGTTATT
>NW_026018611.1:8009789-8016648 GCF_020466585.1 Dendroctonus ponderosae
TTTTTCTTTTCAAGTTTGCAACCCAAGAAGGCCTCACTTGAGGTGAGCATTAGATCATTTTAATTAACAAATTTAATGTAGTTAATCAATTCGCTGCAATTAAATAATTATACGCATGTATAATTTGTTATTCCTGCATTATGCATGATCCATTTGAATGTATTCCAATTGATACATTATTCACTAGTGGTTTGCCATTCCGGATATAAATACACAACGAACAAGCAAAAACTACTAACTACACTTTGTGCGCAAATTACTCGGGTAAAAATTAGGAAAAGGAAACTTGGATAACAAACTGCAAAACTAATTTCGAGCTCCAAGTTCTTGGACTGAAGGGAATTAGAACATATTCTTAGTAGTTCTAGCAGTATCTGGAAGTTAATTCCTGAATACTTGATAATTCGACTTCTTGAACAGAACTATGGATGAGCTGAAAACTTTCCAATAACTCTTCGCTATTAATATAGTTTGCCACTGCATTCGGTTTTCGAATGAAATGAACTTCTCGATATGTCTAACGGATATATGCTAATTCGGCGAGCATTCGACAACAACTAGGCGAATTCACTGTTTCAACGATTAACTCCGATCGAAAGTGGCTTACTTTTAATAATGGAAGTAATTGAGAACAGAATAAGCACTATAATTTATTGATTTTTGCAAATCAAATGGTCCAATAGAAAGTTTGTAGATTGATAGATGAATATGACCAGTTCGCTGTAATATTACGCAAGATTCTACAAATGAGTGTGAATGTTTCTACAATCGTTAAAATGTCTATACAGTTCCTGTTTGGTGCGTCCCAAAGTGTTTTACTAAATTGCACATGAAACATTTTATTAAACAATGATAATTTGGGTCTGAAAAGTGTTGATTTTTCAAATTTAATAATTTATTTGAAATTATTCCTTTTGATTTACTTCAGCATTTAGGCGGACAAACTGCAGAATAATTTGCCATCAAGTAAATATTTTGCTGATTACGGACGTGTACTTAACAATGTACTTTGTATATTGTGTCAGGACAAGACAGAAAATGAAACACCATCACAGAAAAAATGATCTTCAAATTTAAAAAAATATTTTTGTTATTTCGGTTGTTGAGATATTAAAACCATTAAAAATTTAATTTATGACTGGCCCACACTAGCTTTATCTTTTACCAGTTACTTTCCTCATGTCGCGTTGGAATCAACTGTACTTCAACAGATCCAATTTAAATATTAAATAACACAGAACTAAATAGAGAAATTTTGCTACGCTATCATTACTACGGATTCAAATACAAACTAGAGAAATTTCAATTATCTTTTTCAAAAGTGTTTTTTAGATTCTCGCTAATTCATCTTTTAATAGTTGTAAAGTTGACTACTTTTTCTAATGGATCATTATTTATTTCATTTTCAAACAACGATTTTTCAAGTTTATTTTTCTAATGAAAACCATAATGCTTAATAATTAGACGACACAATTTAAGAATTTGAGTTTAGAAAATTAAATAGAATTATTTTCGGCAGGTAAGTCTTCGTAAGTATTTTTTTTACTAGAAAATTTATAATTTTCACTCCAATGTTAGCTCGTTTTTATTCATTAGTATTTGACTATATATAGTCATGTATACATTATATCAAATATATTTGAATCCTAATTGTTTGGCAAAATAAGCTGACATTTTAATATGAAGGTTCGTGTAGTTTGTTGCTGATGTTGATCGCTCCAGAACAATATTGCAAATCTCGCAGATGATGGAACATTAAAACACAGGCATTCTTCTTAAACCCCTAGTCAACAGCTCAAAGCGATTTTAAGGCTTCACTCACGAAAGATTGGCTCTCATGATTATTGAAAATTGTTTTCACCGTAACTGATCGTAACTGACCGTAACGAGGTGATGTACTACCGTACAAAATTCCATTTTTATTTAACACAAAACCTTGTTTGTGGAATAGAATATGTCTCAATGGGCAAATAGACACCTATTTCGAAATCTTGATATTTTTGCAGCATCTGATTTTGCGAGTCGATCGATTCAGCTAATGTCCCAGCTCCGCTTTGGTGTTGACATTACTCTTTCGGTTAGCGCTCCGCTATTTTGTTAGAGCGTTATTTATTCTCGGTTCAGCTGCATTTGAGGTTGTAAATTAATGAAACGCTTTGTTTATTCGACCCGGAAAATTATAAATTGTTTATAATATCTAGCGAAGTCCCATATGCGTTACGCCCTATTCAGGGCACCAAAATCGGAAAATCCGACTCGACTGTCGGTTTGCAAATTAAAATGTTTAGTTTTCATCGGAGATTATGCATTTTCATCAGTAACCAATTGTTTGGCCACGATCCATATTTTACAATCGGGCTTTCCATATCGATTTGCAATATTAGCTAAACTTATTACCTATAAAATCGCGCAATTTATTGACGGTTTTTATTATAATTATGTCCCTTTAACGGCATATTGCAACAGCAGATAAATCCATTCAAAGATAAACGGGAAATCAAAACTATAAAAAACTGGACATTTTATAGAACATAAAATGCTCGTGGGTGCCATAATATTACATATTCTATTACAATAAGAGAAAATCACTTCTATGTGGAATACATAGTTGTCCAAGTTCAGAATGAGCTGTTTCATAAAACAGCTTGCGCGTTTTCAGATGTTCTCGCCACAAAATGTATCATCGCAGTAGGTTACACTCTCAAATTATTTCCATTTCGGAAATGTTTTCGGTAATATCAGAATATCATATGAGTTCTATACCTTTCCAGTTAATAAATATATGTAAAGCACAAATAGCGAAATCAAATTTAGGTATCCGATAATTCAATAAGAAAAATGTTAACCACCAACGTGAAAATGTTACTAAAGTTGCGCCAAATTCAACCCGGAATAAAATTACGTTAGCTTCCTGCGGTTTGCCGCAAATGCTCTAACTCGAGCCTCAATATGGCCGTGTTATTATTATTTTAACGATACATGCCAGTCCAGTCTGATTCAGTACGAAACGCAAATGAAAAACAAATCTCAACAGAAACATAAAGGATGCCCTGTTGGGAAAGTAAGCAATGTGTATGAATGAAGCAAATTTAAAAACAACTTTCCGGTAGTGAGTTTGCATCAGGATATAAAGAGAACAAAGCAAAAATAATAAACAGGAAGAGTTTAAAGTGGCCGTTCAATGAAGCGTAAATAAAGTGGTTTATTTTAATGTCGGCATTTGATTAATATTTGAGTTTCCTGTAGATGAAGAATATGTGTTTAAGTGTTCCAAAATAGCAATAGTTTAGGCTGGCTCGAATAAAAGCCTTTCAAGTATTAATATCAATTGTTTAATTTATACACTTAAACTGCCATATAGGTACTCGTTTAACTATTTAAATGCTATAAGCTTTTTTGGTAATGCTAACGAGACGAGAAGCGAAAGCTGACCTTACTTTAGAGAAAATATCGTTTTGAACAATTTCTTTCAGCTTTACCACGTACTAAGGACCATTCAATCAGCTCTAATTAGTGCGAACCACGCTTTGAGCGTAAACCCTTTTGAACACCACATAAATAGAAACATAAAATAATGAATGGAAGGAAGTGGATGCCTTTGAAACCTTAAATTACTTTAAAATTTCTTTACAGTTTCAATAGCGAGCTTCAATGATGGTTGGCTTGTAGACATTTTCGTGCCTTTGATAGCTGTTTAAATTGTAAAATAAATATATTGCTGTTAGAGCTTAGTTTTCATGTAAGCAACTGTTATGTTTGTTACGTTTATGAAATCCATTTGTTTATGATTTGAAGCGCGAAATATAAAACCAATATTCTAGGCTTATTGAAGATCTGTACTGGATTTTAGGAATTGGATATTTTTCTACTTGGAACACCCTCTATATAGGTATTTCATTTTTTTATGGACATCTTTAAAATAAGGCAAATTTTGTTAATTTTTTTAAATAATTCATTAGATATAATTATGTAGTTGCGATTTAATTTGTTTTGTAAATTGAGGTACGCTGCTTCAAACCAAATTATTTAGCTACAGTAACAAGTTGTGCTAACATGTTTTTGCTTGTTTCACTAATTTGTTATAAAAAATACAAAAAATTAATAAATCAAAAAAATAAAGGTTCCTCGATTAAATTTTCTCTAACTTTGAAATTAGGAAAAATCTGGATGCAATGAACGATTGGACTTTTATTTGACCGGTGGTCAAGGTTTTTTCCTGTCAGTCTCTGCTTTGCAAAAATTAAGAAATTTAGTGTTTACAGGGCGGAAAGTGAAAGAATACTGAAAATTCGGCAGTTTGGATTCGACGCGAACAAAAAGGCGGTTTTTTCTCTGAATGTAAACACCAAAAGCGCAAAGATAGATCTCAAATCTCAAAACGTGCATTTAACTAATCTCTTTTAAATAATGAGTTAATGATCTAAACAATTATCTAATAAAAACCAATTTTTGGGTTTTGAACTGGATTCACTAAAATCAAATCATCAATCAAAAAGTTTCAGATTCCTGTTTGTTCGTTATTTCTATAATTTGTGACGATTATACAATACAATTTATAGTCGCAGATTCGCAAGAAAAGTGACTCTGGCACTTTTGGCTGATTCTGCCTAAATTTAAAATTAAAATAAAATGTATGCCTTAAAAAGGGCAATTGTAAGTGCGCTAGGAGTTTAGTTTAGGACTCAATAAAGCGACTAAACATGTAACATTTACAGTAACATGTTTTCTTTCGAAAATATTGATTTGCGACGTCAACTAATTAATCTTAACTTGTGCAAGTTCAGTATGAACCAGGAACGGTTTGCTTGAAAATTATCTTCGGTTTACTACTGAAAAAATACTGAAATCTGGGATTCTACTAGACTTTCAGTACTTTCATCCTACAGTCTCATATTTTTGGGGCAGTTTTGATTTGCATCCTTTTTAATCCAATTCTGTATATTGAACTTCTGAGTAGAAGCTGAATAATTTAAAAATAGGTAGGTACTGGAAGAAAACTGATACCACTGCAAGGCCAGACTTTTTAGAACATCCTGTATATAAATAAAAAATATGAGAGAAAAATTCAAGTATCTTTTTAAATTTAAACATGAACTCTAGACAATGACACAAGACATGAAGCAAAGACATAACAAATGTCTTTGGTGATTATGGTCTTGGTGTTTAAATAAAAATAAAATGTTTTTTGTTCAATTGCGAGCATGCCAAACTTTCAGAAATTCCGCATGTTTCATTTAGCAAAAAAAAACTTGTAGAGCAACGTTCATTTTGTTGAGAAGTTTATTTTATTTTATTCTATTCTCTGTTCTCTATTCTTAAATGGTCAAAATTTTATCTTTTCAAACTAACTGAAATTAATTCGGCGATACTTTCTCTCTTAGAGCTAGATAATATTTTCAAAATTGAACTTTTAAAATACGAAACGATGTAAAAATACCCACAATTCGACAACACTTAATAGGTTATCAATAGTTGATTTAAAATATGGCTACTTAGATACTCTCAACGATTATGTAAAAATTTTAAAATTAATTTAGAATTACGCAGTTAACGTCACAAAAATAATATATTGCCGAAGGACAATACCACGGACAAAACGATATTTTGTAGCCACCATTGACTGTTTTCCATTCCGAATTGATGAAATCAATACGTTTTATTCTAACCAGGTTTGATGCGTAGGTGGAAACAGTCAATCATTTTCCATTTGTTAGGAAGATATTTGTTAATATTAACGTACGCGCGCCCACCCACTCAACATTATTCAAAAAAACAGGCTGTTCAGGCAATAACTAATAAAATATTTTTATTTTGTGGTTTTATAGGTTTACCGTTTCTCGAGTAGGCGATACTAATGATTCAAGTTCTGTCAAAAATGCTATAAGGCGATTACTCAGAGCAATCCGACTTTTTGCTTCAAAGTTGGAGTAGGTGAAAGACTCTCGACTGCCCACTCGGTTGAATGATCCTATTTTGGAACATACATACACTGTTCATTGTGAATCTTACACACAAATATTTGTGAAAAATTATTGAAAAAAATTGATATATAATCAAGAACTTTAAAGAAGCTTTAAAGAAAAAAACGATCTTGGTGCAGATTTATACTCGCAAATAGTCAGTGAGTTTTCAGAAGACTAAGGAGCACTAAGGTGTATCTAGAACTGATTTGAATTATCATGAATATAAAAAAGCATTTGTCTTCCAAAAATCAGATAATTTGCAAGTAACACACGTTGTTGAACTAAAAATGCACCATTAATATGCTTCAGGTTTCTACTGTGCCAACGCCCGGCAGAAGGATGTTCTTTGACTGAAATTGATTTGAAACGCTCTTGTACGCGAAATCGAGTCGATAATGCAGTTGCTTTGGGTCGTCTTAATTGAGTCGCATTCCATAAGGAGATATCATGGAGCTCAGGCTTGACCTATAAACATTCCAATCAGATGCAATGGAGATCAATTTACTCATGATACTGAGGGCACATCGCACGGCCATCTAATTTCATCCGAGAGCACTCTGAAACGCATTATGCTCATTAGACTGTAAAGTGACATATCGGATGCGCAAATGGATAAAGCTCTAGCTAATCTAAGAGCACTCTATCTCTTGCTGCGACAGATCAAAACACATACGCTCATTCATCTTGTTGTAGTTTTTCTTCACGTAATTATAGCTTTGGTTTGGCAGCCAGTTTGCAGACTTAAAACCTACCTCAGATGAAATATTCAAATAGATTTAAAACAATTTACTCACTCGAAAATGTGTTGTTATCCTCATTGATAGATAAGCTCTATATTCTTGAGGCGGATTCATTTTTTTACAAACTTCTTTTTGGGTATTTCGCCTCAAAAATTT
>NW_026018611.1:8017338-8046831 GCF_020466585.1 Dendroctonus ponderosae
GCAATTATCAAATGCATGTTGACAAATGTGTGATTTATGATATTCTCTGTTTTTTATGCATGATTGGTGTTCTTTGAGTCTTTTGTGTAATGGTCTTGAGGTTGTTCCTATATAAAATTTATTGCATTCGCAAGGAATTTTATAAATTACATTTTTTGTATTTTCAATTATATCATGACGTTTTGTTACTGAAATTTTACTGCTAATTGTATTTTCAGTTTTGAAGATAGTCCTAATATTAAATTTTTTACCTACTCGTTTAATTTGATCTGAAAGTCCTGGAATAAATGGAATGAAAAGGTTCGTAACAGGTTTATTTTGATTTTGTTTTGTTCGTGGGAATTCAATTTCGTTAAAACATTTTTCAGTAAAAGAATTTGGATAATTATTGAGATTTAGAATTTCTTTTATAAATTGTTTTCCTTTGGAAAAGTTAGATTGATTACAAATTATTTTTGCTCTATCATATAGACTTTTTACGATACCTTTTTTAACCATTATCAGGTGATTAAAGTCGAAATTCAAATATCGGTTAGTATGAGTAGGTTTTCTATAGACCAAGGTTTCGAAATTGTCTAAACTTTTTTGAATTAGTATATCGACACAATGAATTTGGTAATTTTGTTCTTTTTCCATAGTGAATTTAATTGTTAGTTCTTTATTATTCAGATAAGATAAAAATTTATCAAGTTTTTGTTCGCCATGACTGTAAATGGAGAATATGTCATCAATATAACGCCATAGAAACCTCAAGACCATTAGACAAAAGACTCAAAGAACACCAATCATACATAAAAAACAGAGAATATCATAAATCACACATTTGTCAACATAAAATTCAAAGGAATAATTCCACAATTTTAACAGAAGAACAATCCACAAAAAAACGGAAAATTAAAGAAAGCGCACTAATTTTACTAAATCAAAATAATTGTGTTGCTTCATGCTCATTTAATTCAAGTCATACATGGTTACCTATGCTAAAATCTGAAGTAGACCAGAGAAAAATACACCCAAATTAAATTTACACCAAAATTATTAATTAACATTAGCTTTACTAATTTAAACAATGAGATTAAGTCAAAGTCACATAACTGACAATTTGCACAGACGAATTATCAGAGCAAATTTTCATATACTGTATTATCCTACTGTTGTTACACAATTTATTAACAAACTCTTTTTTAGGTTCATTTAGGTTCTTTTGATAACGATAGCAGAAAATAGCTATCGAAACGTAAAGGTAATTTTTCAAATTAATTTCTTTACTAATTGGAATTTTCTCTTACAGCTTGAGCCTAAGTATGTCGCAGGATACCCTCTAGGTGATAGTTCTTGATTACTTTTTGATAAATAATTCGTTCTTATTGTGAAACAGGAGCACTATTTATCAATCTGTAATAAAAAACGTGAGGAAATTCTGTCTTTTTTAACGACAGAAATTTTTGAGGCGAAATACCCAAAAAGAATTTTGTAAAAAAATCCTCATTGATCTTTTTAATTTGAATGGTTGGTTAAAAATTACATAAATTGCTCAACAAAATCGACGTTAAAAAAAAAATTGACTAATTTTGAAACTGGATACATTCTAAGTGTAACGAATAAAGGTTTTGTTTAAACTTAAATAATTTAAGCAGAAACAAGGTTTATAAAACCATATGATTCAAGCTCAAGGACTGGCGATTCCTGAATACTGATAATTATTTTTATTAATTTGAAAATAATGCCAGCTATAAATATTGAAGCTGAATAAGCGACCATGTCTTGTTGCCTGTATTTTTACACTGAATTTTAAAAGAAAGACTTTGTTATATTGCACGTATGAATGTTATTTATTGATATTTTATCTGCAATATTAAAGTAACTGTTTTGGATTTAATTGCATTTTAAATTGTCTGCTACATTTACGGTATCCGTTAAGCTCGGGTATGAGATTAAACTGTTAAGGACATCATCAGGATATAATTACGTTTTCTTCTGGCTCGACGTTACAAAGTGAATGCAGCAAGTTTGGTTTTAAATTTCTCTATTTTGGACAAAAAACTTTGCCCTTGCCGCGATCTGCTAAAAATTGCCAAGTTTTTTCTATTCGAAGTTTGAGCTTTAATTCAATTCCGAAACTAAAGCAGTATTAAATTTTATAGAAAAAACGGAATACGAGATTTATCTTTTCGCAATCAAAAATTCACCAATTCTAGCAATATCTAAAACCTTGAGTTCCATTTGGGAAATGCCGAAAGTGACATGGTTTTAAGACCAAGAATTTCAAGCACTTGAAATTCACCTGAATGCAAGTGTTATACTGCACTTAGCTCTAGAGTTGCGTTTAAAGAAACAGAGCTATTATTATGGCAGCCTATATATTAATTGCTTAACTAGAAACACTAATTACAGCTGTGTAATTCGAAAACGATCCAAGGATGGCAATCAAATGGTGACATGCTCGTACGACGATCCGTCTTGTTTTCACAGTAATTTTCGCTCGTTCAGATATCACCCGACGGCTATTTTGACAGATAATAGAACAGAAATTGGTTATTTTATCTCGGCCCTAATGCATCATAAAGCCACATTTATCATAAAGTAACGTTTTTGTGCGGTTTAGATGCTGCTTAATGAGGTTTAAAGAACCAAAAATTGGAGTTTTTATTAACCTCATTTATTACGTTAGACAAAAGACTAAGCGAGCACCGTCTCAGAAAGATCGCAGCAAAACAGAGAAAAATCCAAAGCTTAATTTCTCCTAAGAAAAACGATTCCGACCGCTGTTCTTATCGTGTCAGATAAAAATGTTGCTTTCGTTGCCATGCTTGAAACACAAATAGGTATAAAAGAGTTAAGATCCTTTTTGCTTATGAAGAATATCCTTGACCCTTTTAGAGCAGCAAACCAGAAAATAAACAATTTAATTTCTCCAACAACGCCTTGAATTTACCATCAGAAAAATGGGGTGAATCGGAGTCATGAGAGGCTAATAATGAAAATAAACCAGCAATTCAATATATTGTTTGGTTGCTTACTTATTGCGGCCATTGTGCAATTTAGTTCTGCTATAAATTTTATTGAAATGAAAACAAATTTTTCCGCGCATTCTTTTATATTGCGAAATAAACCGTACAATAATATAATTTGCCCCAATTCAAAGCCATTTAATTCCGCCATAATAATAAATGAAAAATACTTTTGTCCAGTTTATTTGTACATGCTAAAACTGGAATACGCAGTTTATTTAAAAAGCATCAGCTTCTTTTGATATATCGCCTCATCTATTTTTGGCCCGATAAATTCGACAAATCATATCTTTTACCCAATATTCTGAGGAACGAGGCGGACAGGACATTGGCCGAAATATTGTTCCTTTCTTCACTTTGAACCTTTGTTTTTTGACGATAAAACTTTACTGGTTTTGAACTTCCGACTTATTTCCGCCGATTCCTTGATTGAGATTTTTACGATCATTCGTTCTAGCATTCACGAGTAAAATGTGGGAGAGTTTAAGGCAATAAATAGCAATTTGTTGAAAAATCTCATATGGTTCCCGACATTGTTATATACGTTTGGTTTTAAAGACGTTTATTTAATATCAAGCTATTCATTGTCGTGTAGATATTAACATCACATATGATAATTTTCTTAATTGGATGAAACCGTATTCGTTAATGCAGATACTTTCAATCACATTTATTTGACGAAAAGTGCTTAAATTATTAATTTCCATTTTACCATAAAATATGGTAAAATCTCTGTCCGAGCAAGCTGCTCTACTACTGCCTGGGATTTTTTAAAACTCCGCTGGCAATAACCATTTCTTTTAACAGCTCATTAAAATTAACGAATCAGTCTGCATCCATAATAAATTTGTCTCTAATTAATAACTGTGGCTAGATAATCAAGTCCAGTTTCCAATAGATCCTAAAAATTATCCGGACAAATTTATTGGCCATAAAGACACCGTTTCTCTTCCATAGCGTTGGCATATCTTTTCTTTTATTCCCTTAAGAAGGAAACAATTTGTTTTAACTTCTGCAAAGCGATTTTACAAACGACCTAATAAATTTCTGAAATTACAATCGTTTGAAACGATATTTAAAGTTACATCGCCATTAATTTCGCACGATTCCAGAAAACTTGAGCACATATTTTTAATTGTAGCAATCTGGCTGACTATTCATCTTCTAGTCGTGTGTTTGCGATCCGGAATAGGTTCTATTCCCGACGCGTAGGCCAATAATAATAATAATTGCTAATGCAAATTGAAATGTGGCCGTAACTGTCATTTTTTTTAACTTCCAGGTCGTTTAATTAGACTTAATAAGTAAATAAAAACGGCTTCCGCTAAAGAAAGTGGAATTATTGCACAATAAGACGTTAATTGTCGCCGGTGATGTGATGGAGGTTACTAATGGTTAGGGAGTTTATTATTATATTTGGGGCAACCTTCTTCATTTAATGCTCATTATTTAATGCGGTAAAACTGGCTAAATAGGGATCATTTTTCCGAGCCTCTCAAAAATTAACTCACTTCCGCAATACAGAAGCTATCTCTGGCTTTATTGCCTAAAATAAGAGGGTCTTCGTACCTGATGAGTTACTAGCTCTCATAAAACGTGAGAAGAAAAATCTTATATAAATGCAAAAACACGGCAGATCGTTTCCATTAAATAAATAATTTTTATCACCCAAAACAAGGTTGCAGTTCTGTAAATTTTCATTCCCAGAATATATTACGCTTTGTTTCCCATTTTTCACCCAGCCGGTGAAATAAAAGGAGCCCATTACATTTTTAACTGCTCTTAGAGCGAATGCCCAGGTCAATTGGCCATTTAAATCTCCCGAAATTTCAATTTAGAGCCAACTTCGGAAACAACACAATACAATCGATTTTATTTTGACAATTTTGGTGTTTATCCGCCGATATTAAAACTCGCTTTGTTGGACCTTTCCGGTATTATATCTTATCATTTTCTTAGTACTCGAGCATAAAGTCCAAATAACTGGAGAACCGCCCATTAATGTATAAAATAAAAATAAATTGATTGATTAAAGAATGGCTGAACGGGCGGGAGAAGAGGCAATATAGTGTGTATAAAGCATAAACAGAGTAAGTACAGAAAATTAGTAAAACACTATAACAAAGACATGCGTTGGTGTAGTCGAAAAACAAATTTCCTGATCATATGGATACGCGACATGAAATTTGCGGAATGGACATTACAAACGCTGTTTTTTATGTACTAAAAGCGGAGTATAAATAAACTTTTAAGAGTTCACATAAATATTTCAACATTAATGCAAATCATGTAGATTGCTTCCAAAATAAGAAAAAATAACGCCCGTTTTATGTGAACCATTTAAAGTAGTTTTCTAACTTCGATTTAACATAGAAGTTCAAATGGAATGAAGGCCGTTAAAAAAATTCAGGACACCACAGATTGTTTCGTGTCTTATTAAAGAAGCGCTTTCGGGTAAAAGCTGCAGCCAGTCAATGCTGCAGGGAGATTGTATGTCGAAACTAATGGAATTTTCTTTCGGCATTAAGGGCTTTGAATTGCCAACTAATCTGCTCTTTCCATTTGGAATGTTCACCGTATGCCAAATGGGATTGCCAGCCAAGAACTCAGGCAACATGAATTAATTAGTTAAAATGAATCTGGCACTAGGAACGTCGAAAAATAAACTTGAAATGAAGCCACTAATTAAATCACGAAGTGGAAAATCAGAAGGTTTACATGGACGCATAACAATGATCCCCTAGAAAATGATCCCATAGAAATCAGTTTTCGATCACCAATGATTCATTTAGAAATCGATCATTGAAGCTTGAATTTTTAAGCTGACACTTTGACTAATTTGCAAGTGTTTACGTTCCAGATCAACAATACATTCCAGCGTTGGTGATAGAACATTTAAATTATATATGAGCGTTTGCTTAATGTTTGTGTTTTCTATTGCAATACAGTATTTTAAAATCTGCAACCTGCAGTGGTTTTGCTCCTACATCTGTCTATGATTCAATTATCGTTATGCAGGATTTATTTAACTAAACCTCTCTGTGGAAACAAACAAATGTTCGATAATTGATGAGCAATTTCTGTTGTTTATTTGCACTTAGAATTTTGCCAATAAAGATGTAACAAACTGCAAAACACGAACACCTCTTTCTCACAGATGATCATCCACAATTTGTCTTTTTTCCGATAGTAAAAAAATGCTTGTGATTTGATATAAAATCCGTTTTGTCCGTAAGAGTGATCCAATACGACAGGAGCGGTATCTATTTTGTTGTCGAAAAAAGAAATAGCCTGATTACTATACACCCTCATAAATATGTTATTGAAACTGCCGAAATATATTACAAAGGGAAAAGGGCCGGAAAATTGGTTATGGAAATACGTTATTCCAGAAGTTATGCCATCATAAAACGAAAGGATAAGCCACGGAAGAAAATAAGGAAATACCGATACCCAAAACAAAATGCATGCGACACATATAGGATTAAATTTGGATAAAGTGACAGATGCGGACGAAAAATAGAAACAGGAAAACTCCTTTCCATTTCGGTGGAATAGTTTTGCAATTTTGACGTGCCCGTGAGATGTATTTGTGTGCTTTCCGGTGTTCTTTTTTCGGTCCACTTATCTCACAAATTATGATTGATGCATATCGATATCTTCATAAAATAGAGTTTCCTCTTTTAAAGCAGAGTTTATCCGCCATGTTAAGAACAGAAAAAAAAATGTTCTTTACTGAAAGGACGTACGAAGAGAGTGAGAAAAAGAACCGTTTCAATTTTGCAACAAAGAAAGTGTTTAAATTGTACATTTGCATTTAACATTTACAATTTAGTTTAAATACTCTATTTTGCCTATATATAAAGCTTGTAAAAACAGCTTCATCATTTTTCCATTGATAGTTTTATTGAATCTTTATATCTTTATCGACATCTTCATAACCGGATAACCCAAAGTTAAATTATGAACATTAATGAATATTAATGAAAATTTTACGCTTGGTTATTTTTAGGTCTTGCTCAACATTAAAAAACATATAAACAAAACCAAATTCACAACTGGTTAAGCTGGTGAGTATTGTCGTAAATTCGGCTTCAAAATCCCTAAAACCCTGGAGCTTGACGAAGTGCTCATCAAAGACTATCAGTTTTCACAAATTATTATTGTTAAACTATCATTTTAGATATGTTAAATTAGCATTTACCTGTTTTTCAAGCTGAATATTTTTATGTTTTAAATCGCAAAGTACGATGAGTTTCAATAGAAATTACTATTTACAAAAGTAAAAATAGAAAAATTCGTAGAACTTTAAAACTAAAACCTTACGTTTTAAATATTGGTGCAAGAAGTATTTTTACCGAGAGTTAAAAACATAAAATAAATACAATAAAAGAAGTTTTGGGCAGGCAAACGAAACTGATTTTGGGCGTTCTTCTGTGAAGATTGCAGAGTGGCTGGCTTTCTTCCACTATTAGATATACCAAGCCATATGAAATTGAATAATAACGTACTTCTAAACATTCGAGGTTGAAAATAGTCCAGTAGAGTAAGAAACTATAAGTAGTTAGAAAATATAAACTAAAATACTGTTTATCTAAACTATGAGTCCCACAAGACATTTTTTGCTGATCCAACATTTCTAAGTCTCATTTTACTGTGACTGCGGGTTAAAGAAAATTCCAGTTTTCCTTGCGAAATTTTTGATATGCAAGCACAAAAAATTAGGTTAGACATTGCAGGGTTTTCCTTTACATTCCAAATATAGATCTAAAGGCATAGAAAGTTAATTTACGATTAAGCAGCCTTAAAAATTGCAGTGTCAAAGAAAAAAGCCCGGAAAGCAATAGTCGAGAGGTTTTTCCTCGAGCAGCTCTTGCCATTATTAATTTAAAGGACTTAAAGGAAGAAAAAAGGCCAACAGGGGCGCGCATTTAAAGTCTTTACAATAACGCGTATTTGCGGCTATGTATTTACCATATTCGGTAATAAAGCCTGATAAAAATAAGTAGCACTCCTAACTGATATAAAAAATCTGTTGGTATTGCAGATAACGCTTAATGATAGATCGAAACGATTAAGAATTTTATAATGAAGCCAGCCGATTGATTATTGCGAGCAAATTATTTCTTTTGTCGGTTATTCAATACATACCTGGTTCAGACACTTTTGTAATTAATTATCAGGCTTGCGAAATTTATATGCAGTTACAAAAAAATTAAAACGCGCAACTTTTAATGCATCTTTTTCTCCATTTGCCGCCAAGTGCTAAACGACATGATTCATGTTCTGGTTCAATGCCAATGAAATTGAATTGGAATAATATTTGCATTAATCCAAAAAATGCAATTATCTGAGAATCACATTTCCTGCTTTGATCTAGGAGCAAAAACACCATGCATTTGTAAATAGCATCTTTTACATGTTAGCGTTTGCAATGGCTTCGACTTGATGGGTGTAAATATTTAGATGAATTACATATGATCTTATCGAACCATCAATCGGGAATCAGTTTTAGACATGAGGTGTCGGAACTAGTATAAAACGAGAAAATGTACTAATGTTGGTAGTTGAAGATGGATTTTGAATTGCTGTTGAATTTAATTAAATTTTGAATTGCTACCTATTTCAGAAAAAGATAATGAAAGTACATGATTTTATTCTAGTTTAGTGGCTCAGTATAAAATATAACCATTTCAGGCACAAATAAATAGTAATTTTTAAATTATATAGTATATTGAAAATCACTCGTTCAACATCTAGAATAAAATGTGAATCACACGCTAAGTGATATATGGTAAGTTAACTGTAAAGTTATACGAGGAATTGGTCCATATCTGTATAAGGCGCAACGAGCTTCAAGTGATCTTATATGTAGAAATCAAGCGTTATGTAAACAAGCCGCGGCCAATTAATGAATATTATATATGAAAATTGTGATTTATTGAAATCCACGATTACATTTAGGGCAAAATGGCGAATTGGGCATGCAGAGCGAAATGCTGTAAAATTTGAAAAACATTTAGATACTTATTCTATTCGTTAAAGAAATAATTAAAAGCTATGTTAATTCTTGAAATTCATGCAAATTATATGTTACTTCGATAAGTTAATAATCGGATATCAATCACCGCGAAGCTGAAAGAAATTGAAAAATCCACACACGAGTTCCTTTCCGCTGCAATAAACATGGTCTTATTGTTCGTTCTAATCTATTAAAAGATTAGTTGCGCACCATTTTTTCAGTGTTAATTAATGCAATTATTTTCCCTGTCAATACTTCAAACAGACTAATAATAATCGGATAGTAATGAACTTTATTTCGATTTGGTCATTAAAAAGGTAAATAATTGCTCACGCCTGTTCTCTGGAAATATCAGGGTCTTTTAGTTGGTAAGCTGTAAAAGTCTTTCACACCTAATTTATAGCAGGATACAGTTAAGAGAGAATATTATAATAATAAGCGGGTACTTACTGAAAGTATATTTGCAACATCAGAGTGATTAATTGCCAAACTAGGTTTTTGTTCACTGTTCGAGTAAATTTACTTCCTGCTTCAAAGTGCGTTGAAACGTTTTTTGAAGAAAAATTGTCGAATAATGTAAGTATAGTTTGTGGTGTGAAAAATCTTTCAATTTCAACTTATGGTTAATCATGAGCAATATCAATTCCAATGAAGGATCCACTGGGAAACGAATACTCAACTAGATCTAGCTTAGAAATTAGTCAATTTATTAATATCGGTATATTAATTTTTGTGTTTCTCGTCATGTAGTTAACCGTCTGCAATTTTATATATAAAAGCTATAAATAATATTACTAAAATTAGACAAAAACCAAACATGCATTTGGAATATAGGTTTTAGAGAATTATAAAGAAATGATCCCGGGTAAATCCGTTTAATTCTCCGGGCGTTTAGAAAAAAAAAATTCTTAACCTTTTGTAAGCAGGAGTCGCTTGCATCTTCAGAGGTGATTCGCTCTAAAGCCGATGGTTGATAAATCAGTCCACTGTACGTTTTTGAGCGAAGCACCTGTAAGAATGGTGACTCCATTTTACCCCTCGTGCTTGCAAAACGTCCGGAACAAATTGCTTTCTACAACGGCCTGAAAGATTAAAAAAACTGACATGTTTCAAGCAATAGCTCCGAAACCTTAAGTCTTTGAGCAAACATGAAGGGTGTTTCTTAATAACATTACCCGCAAAATACCTAATCCAATATAGCCAAAAATATCAAAATTCTGGATAATCTAATAGGAAAAGAACAAGATGGATTATGAAATTACCAGCGGATATATCAACACCTAATATATCTGACAGGGTGGTGTTTTTCGCTTGTAGGGGCAATATTCCCACTAGGCTTAGGACCGAATCGATAACATATTTCAGTGTGGGCTGTCATCGAGATTCTTTTTTGTTTCGATGTGTTCAAAGGTGCAGATGTAATTAATGTTCGACGATATAAAAGGCATATGAACGATGATCCCGTATTATGAGAGGTAGAAACAGTGGTAAAAATTAATTTATTTGCCGCCGGCTTCGGTATCAAAGGGTCACGTATTATTCGGGCTATTTTGATAGGGACTAATTGAGATTTTGATCGGGAATAGCAACACGAGTTTTCGTTTCTCTGGATAAATTCCGATTAGCTGCTAGTTTGATTTTTAGAGAACCATGGTCTATTTGAACAGGACATGACTGAAATAGTGTTTAATACTGATTTGCCAATGTTGCCAATAAATGAATTTATGTCAAAATTCAAAGAAAATCTAAACTTTGTTATGAAGTGACTCTCTAAGTTGAGCGGTCAAGAACAATGAAATGAGGATGTGCCTTTTAAAAAAAAAATCTTTAATAATTAAATCTCGTAGGCAATACATACATACAGGCAATATGCGAAGAGAACGCTTAACACTAAAATAAATTTTGGGAAATGGTATAAATTATTTCGCTTCAGTGCCCGTCAACTGGATCGTAATGTGTACGTTTATTAAAATTACAATCGCTAGTAATAATTGCAAGATCATGCAAAAATAGTATTTATTCCAAAGCAAAAACTCGTCATCTATTAGTTACAAAGTCATAAGAGCACTAATCCTTGCTTTCTTTGCTACCATCTTGAGTGGAGAATGGCGATCGCACAGTAATGAATTTGCTAAGTAAGCTTCTAGTAAAGCATAAAATTTAAATAAACTGAACATAAATACGCATCATTTCCAATAGATTACTGTGCCCAAATAAATGAACAAGTAAAACAACACTAATCAACACTGAATTGGGCACGTGTTGCAATTGTTGTTTCAAAACTCGCAAAAATCACTTAAAACCACACAAAGTTTTCAGCTTTCCAGCTGACTACCAAAAAACAAATTTATCGACATTAAAGTTTATACGATTAAAATTCTAACAGGAAAACAGAATTAAAATTTAGTTTCAGTTGGTCTAAAACCTAATTAAACACCAAAGGAAAGCTTTATATGAAATTTAATTGATTAGGCAGTAATTATTTCATTGGGATCCAATCGCCAACAACGAACCTTCAAAGTAAATATTTCAATTCACATAACTGCATAGATTTATAAAACAAAAGATTGCTGAGCACAATTATTTGCAATAAAAATTGCATTCACAGCCGTTCTATTAGAAATTTGCGTCAAAATAGGGAACACAGTTTACAGATTTTTAGAAAAATTGTTAACATCTTTGGCAAAAATATTTGAAATAATATACGCAGTTAAAATTCTCAGTGCATTGAAAAACCCTTTTTATCTCAGCTAAGGCTTGTGATTTACTAAATGTGCCAGCAGAATCCAATAAATTACACATGATAATTGCGACTACGTTTTTATCAGGTCCCCATACATAATTAATACAACCGGAAACTCCCAGAGATGAGTTTTCTTCGGCCCCCCCTGCCGTAGAAACTTCCGCAACAAAAACCAATTTCGCTCGACTGAAGAGGGGCAAAGTAATGGTTTCGCAATAAAATCGTATCTGGGCCTTCTATCACTAGATGCCGACCTTTTCATAGGACATGACGCATCCCCCTATAAAACATATTTACTTGTCAACTTTTATCACTGGCCTATTTGCTGCCTAAATTTCATTTATAATGGAAACTATAAATATTGTTTCGCTAAAAGTCGGTTTTACTTAGGGGAGATAGCCAAACCAGGATCTTAATGGGATGATATATTACTGATGTGCTTAGTATGGGGGTTGGTAGATGATGTCTTAACACATTGTCACATTTTATATCCATGCTGGCCAAATAATGCAGTTATTCGCTTTTATTGTTCTAATATATGACTTCTTTCTGTGCTTCTCAGCAATTATTTTCTAATCTAATTTTGAGCGGCGCTTCAAACTTTTCGGGTAAAAATAATCCTCTTCTTCAAAATCAAGGTTTTTAATTTTAAATCTTGCTAAAATCTGTTTCGAAATATGTTATGTTTAGAAATTAAAGCTCCTAGTTTGAATGTAAATCGGCGCAGACATATTTTAAAATATTATAAAACAAAATTTTCAAACGTTCTTTGTAAATTACATATGTTGAATCACATGTAAAACAAATATGTGGAAAAAACAGAAACATCGGATTCTGTACTATCGCAAAAAAATAGTTTTCACTCTTCTTTTGTTGGTAAACAAAACAGAACTTTCAGTGAGGTGAATAACAGTAGTGTCCAATTGGTTTAATTAAAGAACATTTGTTGGAGCCCCCCTGTATACACATCAGCTATTTTTGCAGTTGAAACGATTTTTTTATCATCTAAGTTATCTCGTCTGATTTCTTTACTATTTACTACCAAATATACTTTAAGGAAATATAAAAGTTTGTTCAGTGACTCTTAGAGTGTCGACAATTTTCAGTAAAATTTTGTATTTTTATTTGTTGGTTTCTTATTATATACATAGTTAAATTGACTTTTAAATTTTTGACGTAAATTACTTGAAACGTTTTCACATCTTCCCTTAAACTGAACAGAAATCAATCAAAAATTAACATCTTCAGTTCATTTTGGTCAATTTTTTGACCATTTTTTTCATGTTTTTGTTCATAATTTTTCTTCATTTTGGTCAATTTTTGGCGAAGTTCAACGTTCAAAACACATCCCTTAAAATGTTTATGAGGCATATTGTTTCCTAATGTCTGATTTTAATTTTTATAACCACTTATTAACTACGAACTGCAGCCAGTTGAAAACTTCAAAGTTATTTTTTTTCTTATGTATCAAAGCCAGCAGATGTTACAATGAAGAAAGGAAAAAACACTTCTTTCTAAAAAATGAAAGTCAGATATTACTGCCGCCGTTCATAAATATGCCGAGCTTGTTCCCGATTATACTGTCTATATACAAACGGATTTGCTAGTGCTTTTAAAATAACTCTAAAAATTTACTCAATACTAAATTGGGTAATAGTGTTTTCTCAATTTAGATTGTTGAATTTTTAGTTGCTTTTCCAGTTGACTGCAGACAAATTATTTAAGCCCATTTGAAACATGCAGTCAATAAATGTTCTTTCATTTGAAACTGCTTTTTGTTTTCACTTGAACTCGAATGACTCGATTCAGCAAAAATTCTATTAAATATAGTTAAATAATTATCAAACAGTCATCTGTGGTTTCACGACACTGGAGAAAAAATTACAATTTAAATAAAGCAAAACCGTACAGTTTTAGTCTTGGCAATGCAAAACATCCTCGTAAAATATAAACTAATCAGGACTTTGCATCAAAATCGTACTGCCCACAACTTTCCCGTTTTTCTGCTACCAATTTTAAATCCGCCTCTCATCTATCTAATTGTAACAATTTCAGTAAATAAGCCACGAGTTGTTTTTATGCGATATACGTGAAGTGTAGGCGACCAACAAAGGCCTTATTGCTTTGTTTCGTTTTAGAGTTTTTTTTTCGGTTATTTAGTATCGAGGATTCGAGCAAGAAATTTATACGTTTGGAATTGTTTCATTAATTCATTTATTGAAGATCAAAAGCGATTTAATGTCTAGTCTCATGGAAACAGCGAGGAAAAATGAGCGTGGTTGTTCTCGGGGTTTAAGCCGACATAATAAGTACAATGTTTCCATATTCTGCTCATTAATCCCGATAAATTAATTGCAATTCCTTGACCCAAAATAGTCGTTGTAAACCGCTCTAGTGGCAGTTGATTATCAACAGCCTTACCAGTGATAGGACTTAAACCTTCACTTTGTGCAATGCAGGTTTAACTAAAGCACATTCATTGATAAAAAGTATTCTCTAGACGTAACAACTCTTTGAACAATGTCTTAAATTAATGGTAACAGCGACATCCATTTAGAATGAGTCACTGCCATTGAGACACTCTTAACGGATGGTCGGTATCATCATTCCCTTTATGGGCAGCCCAAATTTCGTACGAATGGCTGATTTCACCCAGACGTTTCCAAATTATTTTTAAACTTAAGTGATGAAAGTTTTAATTCAATTTGTTCTGTGTTCGGGTAAGCACTCAAGAAAAAGCACTGGTTCATTACCATTTTTAATTATTCACATATTAAGCGCTATTGTTTAGGTTTTTCATGCATTTTATCACACTTGAACTTGCCACCGCGCTTTCACAAAACAATGCCAGCACTTCTTTGATACCATTAATAACTAAAGAGTTAATTGAAAATGGCTCGCCGAAGTTTATTTGCTATTTAAGTGCGGATGGGTCTTAACAATTTGATGATCGTATTAAACCTATCTAAGATTTGTATTTAACGAAACCGCCGACATCTCACGGAGAACAAAAAAAATAAGATGCTAGATAATAGCTCTCAAGTCAGGCTTTAAATTACGTTAAACCACTTTAGGAGGTTAAGCAAGAAAGGGAAAAGCTACGGCTGGGCTCTGTTGAAATCTATATAGATATTTCTACCTATTACCTGTGCTATTACGGTCGGAGCCTTATGGATCTCGAGTGTGGGAGTGATAATTTTAATCTATAAAACTAATATTTGATCATCAAGCTAAGTGCATAATAAAACTAACTATAAATGTATTAAAAAATAAAACGCATATTTTTAACTGAGATAAGATTTCTATAAAATTCGACGCCTAGTTGCACAACAGTAAAATTTTACGTTAATTTCATATTTAGATTTATTTGCTATAACTTCAAAATGCATATTCGATATACATAATCCAGCCGACAAACTACGGAAACAAAATTCAACATCGCACCGCTTAACCATTTAATTAATTAAAATTTCATATAATTTTAAAACAAAATTATCAAACCACAAAGCCTTTCACGCAATTTTAGTCATAAGTTATTTTCATTATGATGAAAATATTCATTTAAAAACTGGAGTGCTAAACAAATATTTAAATTTTTTCTTCGTTTTATTTATAAACAGGTGATTCGCCTAAAATCAAGAACGAAGAAGAAGAAGATTTATAAAGTAATTCATCTTTTTTAACTGTGATATAAAATATTTCAAAATTCTTTAGTTTCAAATCTCATTCGATCTTTGGACCCGAATGTACATTTACATTTGTAATAAATCGACAAACATTCTCCATGTAATAAAGCCGGCAGTTTTAGATCCACCACGGACTACCCGTAGTTCTCAGAGCTGCAACTTATCCAATACAACATATTGACAGCTATAGGAGGAAGCTTAAGCCGAAAAAATCCAATAAAGCTTCTTTTAACGTGCGAAGGGTCTTTTGAAGTGTAGAAAACCGCAGTATTTATACCTTAGTTGACTTTTAAAATTTAATTTTTGATCCTTGAAACGGCACAAGAAATGGCATTCGGGGAGCGTTAGGTCGATGGGAGTGCATATTTTACGCGAATATCAAGAACATCTGTTAAACAAACTGAAAGCATGTATGTATTAAATTGATTGGCATTGAACAGCCACTAACAGAAGGTGAAATGAGTATTTTGTAAATTTAAAGTTTAAAACACGCGCCTTTTGCTGCGAATTGCGAGAAACTTTACTAGTTTTCAGCTGAAACGCCATAGATCTCAATATAACTAAAATCTCCTTTGTTCCTTCGACTAGATGTTTTTAGAAAAGCCAAATATATGAAACTATATTATGTATGGTATGTACATGCAACTTTTTTTGTTTTATTGGATGATGTCAATAAAGAAACAATCTATAAGCAAGTGGTCCAATATACAGCAAAATTCCATTTCAGTTTAGCAATAAAATATCTACAAAAACTGACAGAAAGTGGCCAAAAACGATTGAACTCGCCTTTTTATTGCCAAATTGATCGTGCCCCAGAATACGGATCAAATGAGATGTAAAAAGTGTATACACATTAGTAAATATCGATGTTTGAAAACAATTTAATCTATTTTGACCATAAAAAGCCTTTTGTCACCAGATTTAGGATGTTATTTCTGTTAAAACAAGACTAGAATTAAAGTTTCTATATGCAAGCATTTCGCCATCGACTTATAGGTGCCGTATAACGACATAGAAAGAACGACGATTATGAGCTATTTACCTACACCGATTTTCATAATTGTGGCTTAGATGGTAAGATTTATAGATACTAAATGTAAGTCTAATCGAAGTCTCCTTCAAAACAACAGGACTCTTTCGAGAGTCATCTTTCTTGATAATTGATGAATTTTATATTTCCGAGCATATAAATTGCATTAAAATTGGATATTTTCTTAGGAATAGATAGTTGTAGGACAGTAAGAGATAAATCAGCTGTAAAACTTATCCTAATGTAACTATGTATTAATTTAACAATTTTTTTACTTTGTCTTAGATTTATTTTTGTTAACTGCTGGTTTTGTTGCGATATACTCTTTTTTACTTTTACTTTACCTTCAAACTTATTTACCAATTAAAATTGAGCTTGCCTGAAAGATTGAAATAAATTTGTTGCTCAGTGTATCATCAACGCATTTTCGAGCATCTCAGCACAATTAGAGCGGTAATATAAAGTATATCTCGTTAAAATGTTCAAATTGTCCTCTTTTTTTAAAACATACTGGTAGGGGTAATTATGGCAGAACTTTCCTATACCACTAAGAGCTTTCGCTCTCCATTAAATTTTGACAAAGTACGCTTTTGCCATTGTTAAAACTTTTGTTGCAAGTTAAAGGACCCGATATAATAATGGAAAACCGCTAGTTGGAAATACGAGATGCAGAAAAGCCAGTTCATTAAAAGGATGTATTGCAGACGTGAAATCCGCCATATAGTTAGTTAGTTTGGTAGAACCGAAATGACGGTGCGCCGCCAAGCATTTTATTTTATCCTCAAGTATCACGAAAACGCATTGCAAATAGTCAAAGATGAGTTGAAACGAAGCTTTTCATTAGTGAATGTGCAAAGTTTTGCAAATTTACGAACCATTTTAATAGAGACTGTGACTTACCAGAGTTTCAGTCATCTGCTTTTATCCACTTGGCAGCAGCATCCCAAGTCTCCTGAAATAAATAAATTAATATATATGAATGATCAATGTTTAGATTAGTTGGCGATTAATTATTGCATATACCGCAATTATGCTCTATATGGAGCAGCAAAGTGACAACTCATCTTCACGGTTCAACTCGGTAATTATTAATACATATGCCTAGAAGTTGACCAGCAAATCCCACTGAAGGAAATTTATGTAATTCCATACAAACCCCCTTGGATAACTTTCAAATCGTATGCTCTAATTAGAATTTTATCCAAGTATTCACCTTTAATAGTAAGGTAAGTCTCGCCATGCTTGACATAAAAAGGCAAGTCGATTCGAAGCAAACTAATTGTTCACCTGTCTCAGGGCGAACAATGAGCTTCCGTTCACAAGCAGGCACCCTCCCCGCGGACCCGATCTGACCCCAGGGCAGAGGTTACTTTCGTTACACTTGCCTGAATACAGTGTGAAAATGAAGCCAGTCTCACGATTGTGAGTCTTTCCACAATAAGAACTATTATAGATGAATATGTTTATGTATGAGTCATTAAGGTACTACCGGAAGGATGTATGAGAAAACAAAGTACGCACGACTTTTCCAACAACGAAAAAAAAGCTGATGCACTATCGACGATGATTCATATGGTTTCTTGTCTCCATTGAGAATTAAGTGAAAGAACAGTGGGCGTAGTTTTGTACAGAGCTTTGTTAACTTTTATTCCTAGAAATACGTCTAAGAGGGTGAAAATATTTATTTGATGGTGCAAACGAGTGTTCTATCCGGTAGGATCCAAGGGATTAATGCTGTAAATTGTAGATTTGCTTGAGCTGGATTTTGAAAGACTCACCATTATTATGGAAGCATGGTAAATGCTTATTTCCATTTAAAATATACAAGCAGTCAAAATCGAGTCAAAAATGATTGCCTAATCACGATCCCAATTCTTGCATCTATTGCGCAGAGCAAAAGTGAAATATTCAGATTTATTTCTAATTGGAGAACTTTACTTATACTCTTGACTTCGGCTTCACTCAGCTCCTGAGTGAGAATCGACTTATACGGATTTATTTTGATTTGTTTCAGACACGGACTTGCAAGGGCATAGGTTAATTTTATTCAACTTTAACACTTACAAATTTGTAATCAGCTCTAACAGCTATGAGTTTATGTTAACCAAATAGGAGGAAAATACCGATATTTGAATAAATAAATATTGGCAATATGTCACGTTTTCGGGAATCTAATTGATTTTTTGACTTACTTAGCTGATAACGGGAAAACCTATAATTATTTATCTTTCTTTATGGAATTGCGATGCTTTTCATATTCTCACGTTAACTTGGTAAATAAAAAATAAATAAATTTGAGAGAGAGTATTTAATGATGCTAGAAAGTAAATAGTTCTACAATTTCTGGTAACGAAGATCTTATTATCCTTATTTACTGGAACAAATTCTCCTTCCTCCTGCATTCCACTGCATATTTTTTTGCGAATCAAATAACAAACGTGAATGTATTTCGCATAAATAATTGATAAAATTATATGTTCCTTCTACTTTTCTCTTTCTTTTATGTATTCTTCGTTCATAATATCGCTATTAAGTAGTCTTCTAAACCAAATCTTAATGAAATCCCATGGAAATCACTTTCAAACTCCCTCATTTTGTTAACTGAAAAACTAATGTGTAATATATGAAATTTTTATTTTAATATGTCAGCAGCGCAATCAACAGCAATCTAGGCATTTTAAAACGGTCTACATTGTTGATGTGAAGAATGCGCCAAATTTATTGATTGACAAAGTTTCTGAGATTCATTGTGATTATAAACGACAATTATTTGAAAGATGCACTTTGTCTGATTTAATAAGGTGTAAAAGTGGCTCTTTTCTTTGGCTCAAAAGAAGGTCTGACTTAACTTTTATTATGAAAAAACATCGGGCTCTCTTGCTATTTAAACTCGCATGTTCTGATGTAACACTAATATTTAGATGAATAGAATGTTGAGAAACAAAAACTACCAGACGTTTTTATTTGCTGGTTGAAATCAACTGAATTTTAAGTAGATGCACTAATCCTTCATAGATATTTTTGCGTTCTTTTTAAAATTTTGAAGCATTCATAGTTCTTGCACAAAAAATATTTGTTTTCCTGCCTATTAAAAAATGTATACATTAGTTTATTATTTTTAATATCAATAAAACTTAATTTACAACTGTATTATCTCGAAAGGAAACAGATGGATTTGAATTAAACTTGCTGAGGATTTGTTCCTATGTTAGAGCGATATTGTTATAAAACTACCGCGCTCATTCGACATTTTTTTTGTCGTCCGATTTCTGAGAAACGCGATTCATACAAAAAGCTTCCAAAGGACAAGCGGTCTAAAACCATATCGGTCATTTCAATGAGGAAACGCTTGAAAATCAAAATGAAAGAACTCATGAAAGAAGAAAAGGCTTACTACGACAAGTGCAGTTAATGTCTAAAACTGTTAATTTGCAAAGAAGCAGAAACAATATTTTTTCGCTTACAACACTACAAAGAGCACAAAAATATCAAAAGTTAATAAAAAGTCAGTTGATTCTAGCCTGCCCGTTTATGTACCAAGACACTCAATTATTAACCACTCGCCCAAAGCGTGTAAACTCGGTTACTCCATCAAAATACGAGTTTTACAAAAGAACAAATATACAGCGAGTGTCGTTAAAATTCATAGTATAATTCTATCAATATTTCAAGAAACATAATGTTTTTGACTAATTTTGACTTTGAAGTACCAGGTGAGCTGGACAGTTTTTTCTGAATAAAAGTTGGTCCCTATCGTCTCCTTTTGAGTCAAATAATGTTACAGTGTGCTTTTGATCATATATAACTGAAAAGTATCTTCTACCCTAAATGTTCCTGATCACATCATCTCTATCGATTCTGTTTTGTAGTAGTAAAGTCAAATAAACAAAATTTCTAACGGGTCTGATTTCGCCACCTTCAACTTGTTTATATCACCAAAAAGATTTGTGGGAGCAAATGTTTTATTGTAGTTATTAGAGAATTTTTAATCATCACTATTCTTAAATCCAGTTTGATTAATTATATCATATATATGATAATAAATCCAGCCATATTAATACTCATTCCAAAAAAACGCATTTTTTTAGAGGGTAAACGTATTACACTTTCATGTAAATCAATCGAGAAGTCAATTGAGAGTCATACAAAATCTAGAGAGGGCGACTCACGCTATTTTGGAAACATTTCTAACCGAATACGTTTTTGGAACACACAAACACTTATTTTCCAACGCATTTTACTTAAAAAATAGATGGACCTGATACTAGTGGACTAGAGCGGTAGTTTTGAATATATCTAGGTTTAAAAGTGTAATTTAGTAATTTCTCAGCAATGAAATGTTTATTAAAATCAGTGCTTTCAACAAAGTGCCAAAATTACCTCAGTCTTAGAGTGTATGAGAATATTTGTAGGTCTTACAAACCCTAGTAGAAACACGAGACATTTTATCCACATTTCCTAAACGATTAATTAAAATTTGAATACATTTATTGAATTTGTAAGTACTTACACATTAAATGTGGCATTTTATAGTGAAAATGTAAGAATGCTCGTAACAATACACTCATTTTTAATACAAATCGCTATAAGAAATTAAAGTAAAACGGAACTGTTAACACACCGCGTATCTGTGAATTTATTCACTTTTGGCCTCAGAAACTTATAGTAGCATTTATTCTGATTTTCTTCTAAGGACCTTCTAAATGATTTTCTCTGGCTTTGTGAGTGACCCAATTGTTTAATTTAACTATTTGAAACGACGTAAAACTGCAGATTACTTATTGGTATATATTGATGGTATTGATATATGAATCGGATATATTGATATTGATTGATATATTATTGATGGCTTGATAAAACTTTGGATATATAAATATTGCAAAAATATCGAAACGGGTGCCGCAGTTCTGACAACTTTCGTTTTTAAAGTAAATTTTTCTGCGGCTTGATCAGAAACTACCCAAAATTGCCGCCTCCCCAAGAGCCCGTTAGTTCAAGCAATATTTCTGGATCATTTCCATCGGTTCCACCTGAAGACTAACGGTGAATCATAAGCATAGTTACCCAAGCTATGTGTCCTATATGGCGTACAAGATATCAATCAAGGACATTATATCCGGACAACCAGCCGTTATCTGAAGAGAGGAAGCAGTCCGATCGTTCCATCGCTGCTAAATTGCAGTGTAAATGCTTAATTACGTGAGTCAGCTACCGGTATATGGCCGAATTCCTGCTGGTACACCAGTCTTGCTTTCTGTCCCTTCCTATCATCTTTTACGGCTTTAAGTGCAGTTACTTGTTTGATTAAATTTGGCAGGAGTGCGAAAGTTTATCAGCTTTCACACATCGTTATTTATTTTTGGGTCGTATAATTGGAAAAGTTGCCTCCGTTTTCATATTAACTGGGGTCTCCCTTGATAATATCTAGTTAATGGAATGCTGAATTCCGTTGGTTATCTGTGGGTCAGTGTACGTAATTGTTAATTCAGCATTAACATTTAATTGCAAAAATACCGAATTCATCTTTAACAATTCAATATATTTTTCTGATTACTTTTTTACTAGCAAAAATGTAGAAAATATCTAAAATTGTTTGTTTTATTATTAATGCCAGATTGGATTAAACTTTGGGTGCTCAAAAAGCTTGTCGAAGCGTTTAGGAATCATGAAGGCGCCTGATTTATCACCAAAACCGACTTCCAAACTTCACAAACACTTCGCAAACTTGGTTTTCCTATGAATCTTTAAAAATTATACTTTCTAATAAGTCGAGCGAACATTTCAGCTGGAATCTGACGGATCAACTTTTACCGTCCAAGCAAAGAGCAACGATGCTTCATTAACGTATAAATCAAGGATCTTATATAGTTGGTGCAATGTTTTCCAGATAAATAAAAACGTAGAATTTTCAAGTCTTGCAATGCAAAATGATGAAACGCGTGCTGAAACAAAACAGGAACAGCACAGCTAAAATATCTGTTCCAGATTTCGCTAACCAACGTAAAAGAGCTGCATTATCAATAATTCTCTTCAAACTTTCTGGTAACTAGTTTAGGCGGTTTCAGCTTCATGGTATTCAATTAAAATTTTGTTTACGGGGCAAAATTTAGATGCACTGACCACGTGAAATTTACGATTGGATTATGGTTGAAGAAAAAACTGCGAAAATCGAATTTGTAACTAGAAGGATTAATTAATTCGCAGCCAGTGGGAGGAGTGTATTTTCTGCCAATTAAAATAGAGGAATTATAAGGTCTACAATACTTGGCTTTTAATGGAAATTCTGAACTTGACAGCGATCTTTAATAAGAGGAAATTAATGCTCATTTGCATTTTTTGATGAAAACTAATGTTTGCCATTAAATTATATAAGTGTAATAGGTGAATGTTTCAGTTGCGACAAATTATCAGTTCTGCAATAACCTTGCACGAGCTACTTTTGGGTACCAGCAGGAATACCATTATCTAAACCCCAATTGCGCTGGTTGCCACTAATTAATGCTGAATTTTCTGTAATGTCTATCGTAAAGTATTTTCTGGTCAAGAACAATTATTTTACGCCTTTATCTGATCAGAGACTCTAATTGCCCGACATTGTCATTCGCAGAGAATGGCCAACACAATATTTTCTACGTCCAACTAATAAAATACGATCCAACTGAAAATTAAATCGATTGCAGCCGGTATCGGTAAATAAATTAATGTATCCTTCGATAATTATTTTTTTAGGGGTATGTCGCTTTTATTTTAATCGGGTTTTATATTAATAGTGGCACGGAAATTGCGGGGAATTATCTATTGTTTGATCGTTTCCATAACTTTATTGCAGTAATTTATAAATTAATTATTTCAAATATTTGCAGAAACTGTAACGTAGAACGTGATTTCATTTTTAATATATGTATGCATGTATAAAGAACAGCTGCGTTGTACTTTTAGTCGCATGCAAAAAATTCATGGGCATTATATTTGAAGAATAACTCACATCATTAAATGTGTTTACATCTTAACATGTTGCAGGTATACAGGTGGTTCGGAATTAGTGAGAAGTGCAAAAATAGAAAGCATTGGGTTGTTAGAACCGATATTTCTGACATGGATAAGGCGCTACGCCCTATAGGCCTATAAAACTGCTATGTGCAAAAATATGGTTTGCTCGATATTTCACGCATTTGAGTCCTGAAGCAGTTTAGACAACATCAAGATGCAACCAAAATAACACAAAATTACGAGTGATACCTAATTTGGGAGATATTTATGTCTTCAATATATCCGCAAAGTTTGAAGTAGTTGTGATTTTAACACTTTTCAATAATTCTGTTGCATATAAAGTTGTTCAAAATTATTTTGATCGGGTGCGTAGAAACCAATCGCGACGTTTGAAAAAGCGTGCCGAAGTTTTAGAATATAATTTTGAACAATTATTGTAAGTTTTATGGGACCCAAACAATTTAAAATACAATTCTTTAAAACTTCTGTTGTATATAATTACAAATGAAGATGGCTTTTGACAGCCAAGAGATGGCAAAAATTTGTTACACATATTGATTTTGGTTAAATAAAATACCATTAAATGGATTCTAGCAGGTTGGAATGCTGCTTGTAGTTTTCACCGCCAAACAATTTCCTTGAAACTGGGAAAATACATCCTTCAAACCATACACGTTTATTTGAAAAGGGGAACAAAGGTTCCATTCCTAAATTATTCAATTTCATATCGTAGTTACACTTTGCCGCACAAAGAGAATCCTGTCTGCCCCACACAGGTTCAAAAGACTTTTGAACGCGGAACAAAAACTTTGTAACGGAATTGAAAAGTTTACTAAATTATGTATAGGATATTTCGCAATATAAATCAAACTCGCTAGGCATTGAAATTTAAGCAATTCTATTTTTATTGGAAATTGAAAGATATGTAAAGTTTGTGCGGAGTCTGCGGCTGTAGGTAAATCATAATAGTATAAGCTGCATTTCGGAGTTATGGAATTTCAATTACGGAAATATGTTTGAAGGATTTGCCTATTTTTTGAATCGAAATTCGAACGGGAATTCTTAGCAACAAAGTTCCGACAAAATCACGCATGTACTCTAATCAGTTGGATGATGGAATTTAAATAACCATTTGTAATGCGACATATTTTCTCACAGTCTGAATAAATTAGAATAATTTTTTAAATTTGGCTTCCACTTTAGGTATGCCAATTCGGGTTTAATGCTTTTAACCGTCTAACTTCCAAACGTAACGGTGCTATTAGCATAAATGCAATTCACTGAATGTCAGCGTCATTTCCAGCATTGAAAATGATCTCATTACTCGATGCTTTATTGTCCCATTCCAAAAAAATAATTAGTAAATTACTTACGATGGAAAGCAATTCTCAGAAGTTTTTATGCTCTATTCTTCCAATTAAACCGAACAAAGGTTCCTGATAGGACTTTTCTTTTAATAAATGAGGTACCTCATTAACCTCTGTCGCGCTCGTGTAGTTCCAGTCAAAAATTTAATATTCAGACTTTATGGCTCAATTTGGTCTATTCTGTAAGAGAGTATAATTTCTGACCTTTCACAATGGAAACATATTTTTTAACTTACACTTTTACTGATAGTGCATAACTGTGGACATTTCCCATTTAATATTTTTAATTTTATTTTTCTATACAATTTATAAAAGAGTTGTACAATTGAAGTGCCATAGTTTTTTAACAGAATATTGGTTGCAATCAAAGCAGGAAGAGAAAAAAGCAACAGTAGCGTTACATTTTCAGCAGGGTTTCAAAGACAGGCAGAAATACATGTGTAGAGTGAGAAATGACCAAAACTTAATTAGTCATTTTACAATTTCCACAGTCCTAATATTTACTGATTTGTAATTCGTTACAAACTTTTAAAACAACACATGTTTACATAGGTAAAACACATTCTAAGTTGCCTCAAAAATGTTTTTAATATCGCGTAATGCAGATTCCGTCATTTTTATAAATCCTGTTTCTGTCATGTTTTTACTTAATGAAACGTTATTGATATTCCGAAAGCCGTTTTTTTTGTCTCTGTATATCGCTTAATGCTGTTAAGTAGGTATTTATCGGAAGAATTAGGCAAATTAGCTCTGTTGCTTCATTTACTGCAGAATTCCTCGCTCAGCTCACATAGTAAGTGAACGTTGTATGAAGTAAACAAATTGCTAAACGTGGAATTATGTGTTGCATGTAACATGTAACAAAAACAGTCTATTAGATGCTATCAACATCAGTTTATTTTTCAAAAACTTAATCTATAAGTTTACGCGCTGTGGTTGGTGTTACTTCCAAGGTAAAAACGGGAAATATTTGGAAACTTTTAGAGAAGATCCTCGGACAGACAATCAAAGAAAAAAAATTAGTCTTTCTATAACTGAAAGCGCATATTTAGATAATGAAATTTTGTTTGCGGGGTGTCTGATGAGTGACACAGTGCCATAAATGTTTTATATGTAAACTCAATTTTAAATTTCTCTATAAATTATAAATTCTTCTCATCATGACAACCATAATAAAACAAATTATGTAAAATTTTATACTTTGAAAATGGTTCAATTCAGTTCAATAGATTTTTGAGCTGAAACCATAATTTATGTGTGAACATGTTCAACTACTTTTTGAGTCCAAAAAAATTAAACTATAAAGGAACGTCAGGACAAATAATTCTCAAGCATTTATGGTAAAATGATGATCTTTTGTTTGTTGGTTCTTTTTTGTAATTTCTTGTGTTTTGCTACCTGTTTTCATCAATATAAACAAAGTATGATAGGAAAAAAAATTTCAAATTCACATTGTCTCCGCACAAAAAGAGACTCGTTGGTCAAAGTAATCTTCCAGTGATAATTATTTCAGTTGATATATGAATTATTCATATGCCAACTGAACTTTGTAAGGTGATATTTGAACAGTTTCTGTATTTCTAATATTGATCTTGATCATAAAATTCGATACTCAACTGTTATTCTTCGGTCTACAAATCATAACTATAAAATTTGTAAAATGAAAAAATGTATTGTAGATTTGTTTATGATTTGAATTAATGTGAATCATTGAATTAAATTCAATTTCGTTTCGTGCATGGCACAATATCTTCTTAAAAAGCTCACTGCTACACTTAAAATACATTCGTTCCTTTCATTGTGAACGCCCTGTATATATACAATCAGCTTCAGTCGTTTAAAATGTGAAACCACACAACAAAGCATGGAACAAAAGTAAGAAATATATTTTCAAATTACTCAACTTTTATACGGGAATTAGGAATTGTATACCTAATTATTACTACTTATGTTTTTAGAATGCATATACCATCTAACCGTTGCTCGTTGTTCTTAAATAATGGGTGATGATTTTGAGAAACAAAACTTTTTTTACATGTTCAATGTTATTATGTAAATCCATACAAGCTTTTATCTGCCATTCCATAAAAAGTTTCATACCTTATCACACGATTCATAAATACTCATATAGAGATACTTTCTAAAGGGTTTTATGAAGGCTGTAAAGTTAATGTTTGTCAGTTTAATATTTTGGCACGGAATATATCTTCGCGAATAAACTTTATCAGATAAACTGGTCATAAATGTTTTATACCACCAACCATTAGTGGACCTTGTTTGTTTTAGTTCTATGGCAAATTGGTGTCATATAATAGTTCGTGTTTATGGAGCAACATTTCCCAGACAAAGACAAAACTACAAGCAAAGGCGTATCGTGCAATTAGGCTTTGCCAACCATATTGTACAAACTGTTTAAGATTCGCTGGAAAACTGCAATTAATGAGCAAATGGAAAATATCCACTAAGAAAATGATGATGCTTAGGCTTATTTAAAAAAACACAATGAAACAACATTGGCTGCAAAAATGTGAAAATATAAACAAATCAATTGAATTTATTTGAAGATGGAAGTTTCACGAGTATTTTACTGAAGTCATTAAATAAAATACACCAAAGAAGTTTTAAATTTATTTATCGCGACTCGTCTGCTAATTCTCAACTCTGCGTTAATTAACGAAATTTGCTGAAAATAACGCTATGGTTTAGGAGGAAAGTCTTTGAGAAATTAAAATGGCAAAGCGGTAAGCACATATTTTGATCATGCAATTAACTGTTAAGTCATTCGGTTCATAAATAATAAATTGAGCAAAATACGTCCGTTTCGTGCAAAGACCTATAAAACCGTTTTATGCCGTCATTAAAATCAACGTGCCTAGAAAAACCACCAAAGTAGTAAAAAATACAACCAACGTTAATTCCTGGTACTTTAGAGTCTTTTATAAACAACCTAGAGAGCCGTATATAAAGTAGTCTTTGCTTTTCCAGAGACGCCTCATTTATAAAAGGAAGAACTCAAGGAAGTTTAATGGACATTTTAATTGTATTTGAGGCTGCTTATTTCTTATGCGAGTTGGGGTTCAAAATTGTTTCTTTTGAATTAACGCCGGCCTAAATGTTGTATGCATAATTCGAAGAAGTTTTGCAAGAAACATTATATGAATAATCGGAATAATCCCCGAAACTAGATTTTGCATGCTCCTAAATAAGAGAGCCCTTTAATTGTTTAAACGTAATTGGGTTTGGTACCAACTTTCTTGAATTCCACACTTTCTAATCGTTTTGTGATTTATCTTTTCCGGATCTCTGTTTTAAATTACCAAACATTTTCCTTTTACTTATTACTTCGCGCTCGGATTTCCTTCAACCGAATACCACGATAAAACGTCCTCAGCGGTTTGCGACATCTGAAAAATAACGAATGTTTTTACGATTACCCAAATTTATGAATAATCCGTCTGATAATCTCCCTCAACTGCTCGAGAACTCGGGAATAAATTCGGAATGCCTGCCAGCCCTTTGGGGAAGTGAAAGCCGTTATTTTGTCATTTTTCTTGATCGTCTTACAGTGGTTCGAATATGGCTGCGAAAATGAAAACTAAGCAAAACGCTGGGCTTTTAGATTGAACTTCCTGATTAATGTAAAGACAGTAAAAAAACCGTTTCAAGGCTGAAGCTTTAACGCGAAAGAGATAATTCGTTAGATGATTTATGATGATGATTGATCTGGAAAATATTTCAGTTTTTTGAAATGGCGTCACGAATTTTACCATAGCCGAACTGTGATTTTTTAAGAATCCTTTTAGTTTATCGAGGGCATGGCGATCTTTGTTTGATGGATGATAGATAATCGTTCTGTAAAATATATGTTTATTATATACTTATGTGGATATGATTTAATAAACTTTTGATTGACAAGCTAGATAATTTTAGCAGTTTTATAATAACTGAACTGAGAATAAATAAGAATTTGGGATTTCGATCGGTCTCTCAGATACGTTTTCGTTTCCTGATACATTTTTGAACAATATTATACAATTTACAAAACCTGCAGGGTAGCGACGAATCACATGTAGGTTTAACGAAGAAGTGGATTTTGGAAAAAAATAAAAACTAATGTTTCGAGCAAAGTGATAGAAAAATAGCCACCCTGTTTGGTAGAGACTGTCTGAGTCCTAATTGTTATCATATCATGTTGAGTTCGGAAGCAATTTTCATAATTGTGAGTAATCTCAAGATCAAGTAGAAACCAAACATCAACCCGCCCAATAATATGAAACGCCCATGATTAGAAGAAATATAAATTTTCATCAATATTAGCTGCAAAATATTTATCGAGCTGAACTTCCAAATCATAGTTAAGTAAATTCGTAAAAACCACATTTATCTTAATTCAGCAACATACGAGTTGTATGCATGGATGTTCCTGAAGTAGTAAAAAAAATATTAACTGTTTTTCGATCTAGTTCCGTTGCAATGACTGAGCAGATAAAAGGATTCAGGTTTCTATTCCAGTAGGATATAAAATATACAGAGCCCTTCTCAACATGATTTGTTTCTGAACTACAACGTTTATGAAGGAAAATACAGGGTTATTCACGCTATACGGCACGGACGTTTGCGGCTAGCCCGTTTGTTTTTTGCAAA
>NW_026018611.1:8046931-8050700 GCF_020466585.1 Dendroctonus ponderosae
ATTTCAGATCGGATACCGACAATCTTAGCTCAGTATATCATACATTAATTAAATGAAATAAACATAGAATATTAACTAACACCCGGTATATTGAAGAATTTTGCAAACCAAAAATAATATTCTTAGAATGCAAAGAAAAATACCTGAAAGTAAAAGAAATCAATATAAACAGTATTTTATTCGCTTTGTGTCCAAAATGGACAAAATTAATAATGTATGCCAAGGCTTAAAGCAGCAACAAGGTTACACAAAGTAAGTAAAAAGTATCTGAACAAAGAATTCTATTCTCTTCCCAGATTTGATTGTCCTGACTAATCACCTGTTAGGCCTAATTAATTTTAGAATGTTTTAAAGTGTTGCAATTGTGATGTATTTTAGTGTGTGATATGATGAGGCTCTTGACGAACTGTAATTGTTTTTTAAATTAATCAAATTTTTTTTAACTATCTGTTATTTTAGAAAAATTGATGATGGTGGAAAAATACATCGAAACGTATTTTAATTGATAAATAATGACAATAAATGACTGAAACCCAGGAATTAATTTTGATTTGGAATTGAAACTCAGTCAGGAAAATATGTACAATTTTTTTTAATGCTTTGAATTCCAATGGGGAACTTAGATCAAATTCACGATAGCTTGGAATTGCAACCCTAAAGTTAGAATTTTGTAATAAAAACCAGGATTTTCAAATTCTGTTTCGAAAGAATTTAGCCTCAACATTTTTGTTAAAAAAATTAGAACTTTTTCACGTTTTCTATTGCAGGTTCATAAATAGTGCTCTTATGACAAAATAATGAACTGATTCTTTATCAAACGGCAATCAAGAGCTGCTCAAAGACAGTGAAGTTACTAGGACACATTTTGGATCAAGTTCCAATTAATAAAGAAATTAATTTAGAAGAGATACCTTAATTATAGATGTAAAATATTTAAAATTTGCTTGGTTAAAGAATATATAGGCAAATTTATACTACTAACTATTGTAGTAAAGGAGTATTTATTTCATTAATTTTTGGAACCCCCTTTGCTGTTTCATTATTGCGTGGTGTTAATTCCGACCTTACCTAATCTGTGAATTCTCTTCATGTTTGATCAAAATTGGCTAGATTCGCAAATTTTATCTAATCATACGGAAAAGTTGTTTACTTAGAATCCGTTACATGCACATTGTTAAACTGAGGATTCTCTTTTAACGCGATAATTCCCTTTTAGTGTATCTGCAACACTTTAATCTGCAGGCTTGCAAAAGAACTGCATTTTAGGTAATTCAACGTTGTATCTATTTAGTCAGCAAGTCCAGGTTGCAACGGCTTGCGAACGTTTTAATAACTTCACGAGTTGAACTGTTCTGAATATATTTCAGCTATTTTTCTAGTGACAAAAGCTCAATAGCTCAAAAGCTATTCAATTTAAAAACTGGTTAGTTTAGACAAAAAGACGTAAAATGTAGGTAGAATTACATTTACGTTTGTTTACATTTTCAAAAATATACCATGTTCACTTCATTTCCGTACATCCGGTATGGCATGTGTTATGGCAAAAATTGAGGCAAAAACCAAACCCTTAAATTCCAAATTAATTTTGTTCCATGCATTCTCAATCCTCACCTGACATTCTACTACGAATTATTAGTTAAATAAGAATCGCTATTAAATCGCTTTATATTCGCAACCACATTGATAAACTCATAGAAACCATGCCCAAAAGTAATTGATAGGATAGGCACAAGTAGGTTCCATGTATACCTACTCTCTAGGCCGAGTTAAAAAAAAGGTGTTTTACGCTGGCTCTAAATTTATATCGTCCCATATTTCTCACTGCCAATAGGTCAAGGAAAGGGAAAAGCTAAGTATCTACGACTCTTTCCCCGTTAGCCGAAAATGTGGCAGAAATGATTTCGATCGTGGTCTCAATGTAATTATTTCTCACAAAAGGGTCGAAGCCACTGTAACCGAATTTCTCTTTGAGGGCAAAAGCTTTTTTACCAGTTCTTGATATTTTGAATGCGAAACTTTTTACGTGGAAAAAGTTTTTGTTGGGTTGTTTACTGAAGTGAGAGAAAAATTGTCGGGCTTTTGTTGGAATTGAGTAGAGCATTAGTTAGCAGAAACCGCAGATTGTTTTGTTTTTGTTGCGGAGCATAATGAAACAGGCATGCAGGAGGATTTAACGTACATTTAGAATCTGTCTCAAATTTACCTTGTTGGCTTTTAAAGGAAAAAGGTGTGTCTAGACTCCGATATATTTCACTAAATGACAAGTCTTCAAATGTAAGATATTCTATATTCTTTTGAAAGCTTCTGCATCGAAACCATTAAGTACAAATTAGTTGATTAGTATTTGTAAGATAAAGTGGGAGGTGCCAAATCTTATATTACACCCATTAAGGCCTCAAAGGTAATCATCACGAAAATCAGGCTTTCCAACAAATCATGAAACCGTTTGGGTAATGTCAAATTAATCTCCTTCAGTTCGTGCAGCTGACAGAGAATCTGCGGCCGAAACACGAACACTTGAGCCAAGCATTGGCGATCTAAGTCCCTACGTAATCTATAAGGGCTAATAAGGGCTCTATGTACGCGTCATAAATTGGGCTGTAATTAATAATGCCTAATAGAAATTTGAATTGGACCCCATATGGATATCAATTAAGCTGAATTCGGCCAAATTGTGATGCTGTTCAAATAGACCGTAAACACCGGCGTTTAACTACCGGTAGCCTGTGAATATTGAAGCCCTTCTTTTGGTGCACGTCTGTTCGGACCTGCAAAACAAGACAGACTGAGTGTTCTAAGTAAATTTTATATAAAACTGTCGATGATTTATGCAATATTTATTCATACAAGTATCCTAACAGAATTAATTTTGTTCATCACGAAAAAACAGGTGCTTTGAATATTTTACGAATTGACGCTTTCAGAACATGGTACATCTTTTATCTCTAAACTCTGAAAGCGAATGAAGAGCAAATATACCGTGCCTCATTCATACCATGGTCGATTACATTGGATTTTACCAAAGAAATATTTATGGCTTCCTAATTTGTAAATTTCTTGTTTTTCTATAGATTTATAAACCCGCGTCGGAATCCTCACTCCGTTCTGACGCCGCATCAGATTCGTTGGAGCAGAATTTTTATCCCATCCTCGATTATAAAACCCACTATGCCCAAATCGGATTTTCATGACTTTGGAAATCTTATCACCTGATATGAATGACTTTCATAGAATTATATTAGTTACAACTTTTAAAAATATTTGGTCCCAGGATAGATGCAAACTAATAATTTTATACATTCAAAAATGGAAAGGGTAACATCCAAACTGTTTTTCTTTATTCTCATCAATAATTGATATACCTACATTTTGTTTGGTGTGACATAGGTAAACAACTGAGACCAAAAAGCATATTCTTCCGTTTCTAAAAGCATAAGCTATAACGGTATTCCTAAGATTTCGAACTAAATCTTTCCAGTGTAAACGGGATCCTGATTTGTTTGGATTGCTGGCGTATCACCCAGACGGTCGGCCGATATACTTTCAATAAAGACAAAAGTCGAAAGCAGAAAGGTCTAAATTTCCAGTCGATTCTCTATTTCGGGTTATCGACAATCAAGACGGACTAACACTATGTATCGAGGGATTCGGGTCCAGAGATAAAATAAGACTTGGCAAACAATTCTTTGGCCGGAATGATTCTCCTGCAGATACTTACGAGTAATGCTAACTTGAAAGTTTAAAACGGACATGGACTGAATACCAACAT
>NW_026018611.1:8050800-8053904 GCF_020466585.1 Dendroctonus ponderosae
CAGGTTGCAACGGCTTGCGAACGTTTTAATAACTTCACGAGTTGAACTGTTCTGAATATATTTCAGCTATTTTTCTAGTGACAAAAGCTCAATAGCTCAAAAGCTATTCAATTTAAAAACTGGTTAGTTTAGACAAAAAGACGTAAAATGTAGGTAGAATTACATTTACGTTTGTTTACATTTTCAAAAATATACCATGTTCACTTCATTTCCGTACATCCGGTATGGCATGTGTTATGGCAAAAATTGAGGCAAAAACCAAACCCTTAAATTCCAAATTAATTTTGTTCCATGCATTCTCAATCCTCACCTGACATTCTACTACGAATTATTAGTTAAATAAGAATCGCTATTAAATCGCTTTATATTCGCAACCACATTGATAAACTCATAGAAACCATGCCCAAAAGTAATTGATAGGATAGGCACAAGTAGGTTCCATGTATACCTACTCTCTAGGCCGAGTTAAAAAAAAGGTGTTTTACGCTGGCTCTAAATTTATATCGTCCCATATTTCTCACTGCCAATAGGTCAAGGAAAGGGAAAAGCTAAGTATCTACGACTCTTTCCCCGTTAGCCGAAAATGTGGCAGAAATGATTTCGATCGTGGTCTCAATGTAATTATTTCTCACAAAAGGGTCGAAGCCACTGTAACCGAATTTCTCTTTGAGGGCAAAAGCTTTTTTACCAGTTCTTGATATTTTGAATGCGAAACTTTTTACGTGGAAAAAGTTTTTGTTGGGTTGTTTACTGAAGTGAGAGAAAAATTGTCGGGCTTTTGTTGGAATTGAGTAGAGCATTAGTTAGCAGAAACCGCAGATTGTTTTGTTTTTGTTGCGGAGCATAATGAAACAGGCATGCAGGAGGATTTAACGTACATTTAGAATCTGTCTCAAATTTACCTTGTTGGCTTTTAAAGGAAAAAGGTGTGTCTAGACTCCGATATATTTCACTAAATGACAAGTCTTCAAATGTAAGATATTCTATATTCTTTTGAAAGCTTCTGCATCGAAACCATTAAGTACAAATTAGTTGATTAGTATTTGTAAGATAAAGTGGGAGGTGCCAAATCTTATATTACACCCATTAAGGCCTCAAAGGTAATCATCACGAAAATCAGGCTTTCCAACAAATCATGAAACCGTTTGGGTAATGTCAAATTAATCTCCTTCAGTTCGTGCAGCTGACAGAGAATCTGCGGCCGAAACACGAACACTTGAGCCAAGCATTGGCGATCTAAGTCCCTACGTAATCTATAAGGGCTAATAAGGGCTCTATGTACGCGTCATAAATTGGGCTGTAATTAATAATGCCTAATAGAAATTTGAATTGGACCCCATATGGATATCAATTAAGCTGAATTCGGCCAAATTGTGATGCTGTTCAAATAGACCGTAAACACCGGCGTTTAACTACCGGTAGCCTGTGAATATTGAAGCCCTTCTTTTGGTGCACGTCTGTTCGGACCTGCAAAACAAGACAGACTGAGTGTTCTAAGTAAATTTTATATAAAACTGTCGATGATTTATGCAATATTTATTCATACAAGTATCCTAACAGAATTAATTTTGTTCATCACGAAAAAACAGGTGCTTTGAATATTTTACGAATTGACGCTTTCAGAACATGGTACATCTTTTATCTCTAAACTCTGAAAGCGAATGAAGAGCAAATATACCGTGCCTCATTCATACCATGGTCGATTACATTGGATTTTACCAAAGAAATATTTATGGCTTCCTAATTTGTAAATTTCTTGTTTTTCTATAGATTTATAAACCCGCGTCGGAATCCTCACTCCGTTCTGACGCCGCATCAGATTCGTTGGAGCAGAATTTTTATCCCATCCTCGATTATAAAACCCACTATGCCCAAATCGGATTTTCATGACTTTGGAAATCTTATCACCTGATATGAATGACTTTCATAGAATTATATTAGTTACAACTTTTAAAAATATTTGGTCCCAGGATAGATGCAAACTAATAATTTTATACATTCAAAAATGGAAAGGGTAACATCCAAACTGTTTTTCTTTATTCTCATCAATAATTGATATACCTACATTTTGTTTGGTGTGACATAGGTAAACAACTGAGACCAAAAAGCATATTCTTCCGTTTCTAAAAGCATAAGCTATAACGGTATTCCTAAGATTTCGAACTAAATCTTTCCAGTGTAAACGGGATCCTGATTTGTTTGGATTGCTGGCGTATCACCCAGACGGTCGGCCGATATACTTTCAATAAAGACAAAAGTCGAAAGCAGAAAGGTCTAAATTTCCAGTCGATTCTCTATTTCGGGTTATCGACAATCAAGACGGACTAACACTATGTATCGAGGGATTCGGGTCCAGAGATAAAATAAGACTTGGCAAACAATTCTTTGGCCGGAATGATTCTCCTGCAGATACTTACGAGTAATGCTAACTTGAAAGTTTAAAACGGACATGGACTGAATACCAACATTTGATGTTAGGATTTAAGCAGTATTGATGCTGAATTAAAGTAGTTTGGTCTTAAATGGGTTTACATGGCACAAATCATACTGGATTCTTGCTGCAAAATTAGTATAGCTAGATCAATGACTCTCCAACGCTACGTCTAGTAACGTGACGAGAGGCAGGAACTGAGGAACGTCTGTGATTAATTCTCATGTGTCTTTCCCGAGCTAAAAGATTCATATGCAGAGACAGTAGTTGTATGACAAAGGGGAATCCTATTAAAATAGTTTGCCTCTACAGTAAACTCTTCTCCGTAGTCATTTAATAACTTTGCTATTTGTTGTTTTCCTTCCTTCATTCCTTCATTCCTTCGTTCGTCTTTAGTTGTTTGGGGTTCGTTTATACTCTTACTTTTGTAGATAAGTTCTATATTGTTGAGGCAGATTAATTTTTTTACAAATTTCTTTTTGGGTAGCTCGCCTCAAAAATGTTTGTCTTTAAAAAAGACAGAAACTCTCACTCACGTCTTTTATTACAGATTGATAAATAGTGCTCCTATTTCGGAATCCAATTAGTAGAGAAATTAATTTGAAAAATTGCCTTGACGTTTCGATAGCTATTTTCTGCTATCGTTATCAAAAGAACCTAAATGAACCTAAAA
>NW_026018611.1:8054004-8107993 GCF_020466585.1 Dendroctonus ponderosae
ACAAAAATTTTTGAGGCGAAATACCCAAAAAGAAGTTTGTATAAAATAAAATAATTGAGGTGTCGTTTTTGCAACGATTCTAAATGAGACTTTTGAGTAACTATAGCAGTGCACGTATGATCAAAATATTGCAGGAAAACCCAAAAAGAGGAACGTTTATTACCCCAACATTAAAACTCAACCAGAGAAATGGAGAATGAAGTAGACAGAACGGGGGGTAAAAATTTATTAATTTGTCTCAACGATACGAACAAAGGAAAAATACTTTAGCAACAACAAGATAATTCTGTAACAATATGGTTGTTTGGGTTAATCTCGTGTTTTTTGGAGTGGTTAGTTCATTTTGTTCCTCAAGAACTACCGTAAAAGTACCTTTATGAGAATCATTATTGCAAAACCAAAAATAATGTGTGGAAGTGAATCCTATGTACAGTTAACGCAAACCTTTCAAAAGGGGCTAATCCATCGTCCGCTGAAAAAATAGGACAAACGAGCTATAATTATGTGACTCTGGAGGAGGCAGATGAGTATTGGCAGCAATAAGAATAATCASACAACCACAATCAACACAAATCAACACAAAGTAAATTAAAGAACAACTGCGGATTAGTGCGATAGAGGAAATCTGTTGATTTATTGGCTGTAACAGTATTTGAAGAAGTAACTATTTCATGATGAAGTACATTTCAGATCAATCTATGAAAATATAACCCAAATCACTAAACGTGCATGTAGTGCTTGGTAACTAGGTATGAGGATTTCGTTTTACTGAATGTAGTTCCTGAAAGACTTGAAAGGGAAGTAGGGAAAGATCGTTCATTTCCTGTTACTTGTGTGACTGATTCAATCGTCTTCAAGAAAATAGGCAGTAAAAAGTACCTAGTTTGGTAGAATACACATTCTAGCAAAAGCAAAGTGGCTAGACTTTCTATATGAACTGCTTGTTTCTAACAAGCTCAAATTTGTAAAACGACATTTTGTGGTCAAGAGAAACACTAACTAGCGGAAAATTAACCTGCACTTCACAACCTTTCTTCAGACAATCCGCTTTTGCAAAAAACCAGATGTTACAACAGTGTCCATTATATGCTTCTGGTTTTGTTTCTTACGGTAGGTCAAGATATTATCGTGGAACCACCCCTAAAATGAATCCTTCTCAACTGAACCTTATTGATTAAGTCGCTTACTTAATAAATATGGAGAATAACCAGCTTCCACATATGTTTCAGTTGATTTTTTCAAACTACTGAATCTAAATTTCAACATAAGCAATAAACTTCACTTTTCTTTTCGCTTTAGATATAAAAATGAAATAAAGTGTATTTGCGACCCAAAAGTTTGAGTTTGACTTTGCCGCAACAAGTGTGTCATGGAAAACGCTGCAGTGTTTGTTGACTTTTAGCTATAAGTATCAGACAATCAGTGTTACAGACTAGGGAACATTCAGTTTATTTAAAACGGTTAGAAAAATAATAAATTTTCCAGTTAGAAATTGTTTTCTGGACGCTGCGTTTAATAGATGCAGACTAATACTGGAGCGTAGCAAGTTGCTGCCGGCTCCAGATTTTTATCTATGTGAGAGCAATATTCATGGGGGAGAACAAAAGCAGGGCCGGATCCAGTCAGGGGGGGACATGTAGTAGAAATTGAGTTTTTTTGTTGTCTGATATAAGAATGAAATTAGAAAAGTAATTTCTCGGAGGTAAAATGAGCAAGAACGCTCATTTTTTACATCCTTCCAGAGAGAAATAAATGCCATTTTTAGAAAGTGTACCATCGATATGGGAATGTTGGCACTTTTCTCAAAAAAGTCTTGATTTCAAGAAGTTTTAGATTTGCGTGTTTTTTTTTGAGTTGCAAAATCTACTAAAACATGGCGTTCGAATTCGTTTTTGCATCGTTGGATAGGGAATTGAAAATTCGATTCAGTCATAACAACATGAGGGAGCAAATTTGAGTCTTTGAGTCTATGAAATTAGAAAAAATATTGTTAGTAGACATAATCCCGGCACAAGGGGGGGTCATGATCCCCTTGACCCCCTCCCGGATCCGCCATTGAACAAAACTATTAATAATTTTATATATTAGGATTAAATAGATAAAACAATCAATAATAGTAGATCTCAGTCAATTGTGGAACCAAAAGTGGCCATTTTAGTCCAAAAAAACCTAACCCCTCTTAATAGGCTGCAAATAATTGTTTCCCCAACCATTCGCACCAACTGTTCAACATCTGCGTAAAAATACTTTGGGCGTCGTTAAATTTAAAGTTCAGATAATTTTGAAGAAACGGCTTACGAACTGACAGAAATTGAATTTATTGAACGGCCTTTTCGACCGCAAACGTAGTTTCGCTATGCTCTTCCGTATAGACGACCCAAAAATTTATTTAATTTCAGTTGGAAATTTGTGTTAGCGTTGGCGCTATCGGTTTCCAAGTGATTCGGTTTGTCCCGGGATGCTACTTGGTAGATCTGGATTAGCGCAAGAGCTAAAGTGCCACTTAGTAAAGCAAGAGTGAGTGTTATGAGACGAGAATAAATAAATTCGACTATTTAAACTGCAAGTTTTATATCGTTTTCAGGCGTTGCAGACATACAAGGGTCTTTCCTATGTTTTCACTCTAGAACAGAACATTGGAAATATATTATTTTGCCCAGGAATAGTAGTGCTCAGTAGGCTCTTGAATAGTAATAAAAAAAGAGTCCCTAAAAAGCGACTGAAGGTTTTTATTCAACTATGGCAACAATTTTTTAATTTAAGTTCTCCCTATTCTGGTATTGAAGTTTTTTGTCATTCATCTTATTTATTCCTAAACAGTAACGGTGGTTCTCAGCCATAAAATTTAGCCCAAGCAAAAGAAAGTCGCTCAGATAACAAACAAGACGAATTAATTGGTAACACGAAAAAGTTAAATGAAGTGATTATAATTGCTTAGGCAAGTTTAGACGTGAGCGTTTAATAAAATTAATGAAGAAATATGTGCTGATAAAAAAATCTGCATTTATGCCTAAAATACGCAGTATCCAAGCGAATATCCTTCATTATATTCTGCTAACGTAAAGCGGATGGCTTGTATAACTAGCTGAAGAAAACGTGTTTTTGTCTGGTTGCTATCTTTTGAAATATATTACTTCTATTTTTAAGGTTCACACTCCTTAAAAACCCTTAAACTTTAACATCAATCACATCAAAATTCATGTAAGATTACATTTTGTAATAAAACAGATCCGCAGTTTATACGCGCGTTATACACTAACTTATCAAATAGTTGAAAAGCAATCATCAATGTTTGTTACCACTTAAAATCTGCAAAGGAAAATCGACTTGGAGCAAAACAAAGCAAATTTTAAGTAACACGGTAATAATTGATGAACCCTCTTAGAGCAAACATCTAACATCATTATTACAAACTATGATAGCATGTGAATTCATACATATTAGCAACTTTAATGCGGGTAATATGGCAGATTAGAAGGATATTAAATGTTGCGTTCTGACTGCATATGCTTCAATATTTTCTGCTATATTAGGAACTGGCGAGTTTAAATTTCAGCTTCACTAAATCGCGATGGCATACCGGGTCAGTATTGAATGCCATGAAGTAATAAATCAAGGAACTTACACTTCTTAGATATTCATTTGTCAATTTAAAACTTCCACACCCTGAGATAAGTTTTTTTATTGAAGAATACGCGTTTTTTTTTTAATTTGAAAACCGAAACTCAAATTGATCCCTACACAATATTTAGCAATGAAGGAATGCTTTCTAAACTCAACAAAGTTGGATTTTTAACTTCAATAAACTAAACCTTTTCAGCGAGATGGCGAGTTCACATTCTCCACATGCCAGTCCAAAAATTTACGATTTTCATGAAAAGATGCAGAATATTCATATAAATTCCAAATTTTCACTGTAAATGGGGCTCTAGTGTATACTAAGTATAAACACCCCAGGCGATTCAGTTACTGCAAACAAAATATGCTTGTAGAAATTCAATAACACGACATTGAAGCTTTCGGATAAATTAGCCATTTTGCGTGCTCCATAAGCGAGCTGTTTATTGTAGGAACTAAATAATCCTGCTCCTGTCTTAAATGCGATAAAAACAGTAATAATTAAACAAGATAAACTTGGTGGCGTTCTTCTATGAACTTTCTCTGGGAACCGGAGAGATTTCAAGAGTAGATATCTTAACGATTAGCGTTGTATTAACTCTGGTATGAGAATTGTCGGTTTTATAATGCCTTCAATTATAAAAATAATTAGGCACTCTTCTTTAAGTGTTCAGTTTTATAGCAGTCTTGAGCTGTAATAGTATTGAACGCGATTATGGGATTTTCACTTTCATACTTACTTAGCAGCTTTATATGGATTACAAGTGGTTTAAACCGTTTTATCGTGGGAGCAATACCAGTTTAATTGAACATTAAAGGGAACTTTTCTAGATTATATAAAGGCATATATCGTCTTTTCCTTGCTTTAATTATTATACTGCGCATAATTTGCGAAAGCATTTAGAAGGTGATATTAATTGGGTTTACTAGAAGATTTGTTCGAGTTCAGCCTTTCATGAAATAGTTATTAGAATAAATACATAGTATATTTTTTTACTAATCTTAAGGTTTTAATATGAATTTCCAATACACTTCAATTGTAAGTGAAGAGAGAAAACCCAACGAAAACATGTTTAATTGATGCAAATTCAGAACATGGATTTTGTTCTTTGAATAACTTATCAACGAAGGAACAGGATATAGAAGAAGTATTTAGATAAATAACTATAGATGAAAAACCTATAAAAGTAATGATATTGGAAACCAATAAATGAATCATAATTATACATGTGGAGCAAGAGGAAGCCAAAGACAGCGGCTGCAGTAGACAATAAAAAGAAAAGAAAACGTTTGTGTGACTGCACGGTATAAACGAAAAGCAAATGAGCAAAATATAAAATAAACAACGGAATAATTCAATTAAAGCGATGTTATTATTAATTTCGAGATAAGTCAACAACCGCAAAAGCAAACGCAAATGAAACGATATTCATAAGTGACAAAATTGGAAAGAAAAGCAAAACATATAATATTATGTTATATATTTAAGTAATATATTTTACAGTCTTAGCCAGATATTGTGAATCCATGGTCAGACGTTTCAAACCCGCCAATATAAAACAAAAATTAAAAAGTAGAGGAGAAATATGATAGTATTACTAGAAATAAAAACAGGAAAATATTTTCGCGAAAAAGCCCAAAAAAATCGAGGAAGTACAGTGGCCATTACCTGACAATAACAAAACTAAAATATAAAGCAGAACAGCTGTTTGCTGACAAGAATAGAGAAATATTGCAATGAGCTATAAAGAAACCGCAACAAACGGTGTTATAAACTATTGAGAAAAATATTACAAAACTAAAATCCAATGCAAATATAAGACTACTTGGAAATTCTCACAGCAAAATCTTATACGACAATTTGACCAGAAAGCAGGGGCATAAGAAACAAGAGAACACTGTAAATTGAAACTAAACTGAAAATAGGAAAAGGAGAGGAGAAGAAACTTAAACAAATTAATCAAAAGTGATTGCTATTAAAATATGAAAATGAAGAAGCAAATAAAAATAATTGGATAAGGTTTGGGGAGAAAATAGATAGAAGTAGCGCTAAGACAATCAAAAGCTATTCTACTCTCTTGAGTAAAGACTCAGTAAAGAAGAATTGCAAGAATAATGAAATAATAATATTGACAACCAACATTTTCGAGGACTCCTAAAAGAAAAAAAGCAAGTCTACCTTAAAATATAAAGGTACAATAAAAAGCACTATAAAACTAATACAAACTGATGGATTTGATGACGCGTTTGAACAACTAGGGAAGGCAAATAACCAGAAGATTATAAAATAACAACTAAAATGATAGAGAAAATGGCATTAAAAATTAAAAGAAACTAACGGTGGAAATATAAAATAAAATATGGGAGTAGGAACAAATGCACTGGAACTGGACTCGAAATTCATAGTTGCTCGTATTATTCAGCAGGAAAAATAAATATTCCCACATTATATTCGTAAAATATTTACGAATTATATGCAATTAACAAACAAACATTATTTAGGAACACAATAATGTTTGAATGGTATTTTCCAGGGCCAATTTTCGTAACGAACTAATTCCCACAAGCGAAGAAGGTCTTATTGCAGTATCTTGCCTCAAATTTCATATGCGTTTTTTATAAGTTTTTAATATCGTTAATATGCTTTGTGCATTTGGTCAAGGAACTTCTTGAAATATTGGCCCATTATTCTAAGAGATAATGTATAACAGTTATTAAGCTGCCTTTCCTAAGTAGAAAGTCTGTTAGATAAATATCGTATCATTGTCCAGGTAATCAGTACATGCGTCTGTCTCAAAAAGTTTTCAAGGATTCCTCTTTGTTCATTTGTTCACGGAAACTTTTTAGTGTTATATTGCATGCTGGTAGTTGCGATATTATGATAGTTGGATCGCTAAAAGTTAGCAGAGTAGTGAAGAATTCCCTACGCGCCCTTTTTGACAAACTAAAATCTGCGAAAGTTTTGCATAAAATGAGGAACAGCCTCGTTCTTGATAAAAGTAAAATATTAAAATTCAGTTTTGCTAAGAAGAAGTAAGTCTTGGCGCAACGTTTAAATATTCTCGACCAGAATTAATCCCAAAGTGTTTGGATAATAATTATTAGAAAGCCGCAGCTTTTACGGTGCTGCCAACCGTGTGAAAACTGTAAAGAACTTGCAAGTTCAATTTGACAACCCATTTTTAACAGCTGGCTAAAAGTTTCCAGCTTTGGTTTTATCGTGATACATTTGGGTTCTTCTCAAGTTGTTTATACAACATGGAAAAAGGAAACTCGACAATAACCTCGAGGTTATTTCCAGCAGTAAACGCGACACAACAACCATTGAAACTCGAGTGAATTCTGCAAACTCTGCCTTATAACGTTAAAATATAAAATTACAGTTGCTACCAAGTGAGGAAAAGAGAGCTGACACGAACTTTTCACGGAGTCTGTTGCTATTTGTATATGTGAGCCGCCCAGTGCTTTTGCAACTTGGTTTGTTTTTATTTTACGGATTGATTCAACTGAGAAAATATATCAATTCGCCCTGAAAATTTTCAATGCTGATTAGAAGAGCTCGGAGTGATTGTTTATTTAAATAAAAAAGAAAATGTATTGGGTATAACATATTCACAACTAAATGAAACCGAAGATTTAAGGGATACTAAACATCAATCAATTTAAATATGTTGTAAGTTCCGAAGTCAATCATACATAGACTTGATCAACAAGATTGAAAAATGTCAACGTAGAATATTCAAGTTTGAGGGATTCAGAAATGAAACTCAAGTAAAAGTTAATTTCCGCTTTCCAACAAACTTAACACCTTTAATCAGAGCCATTTGTTTGGACTGCTAACAGCTACTTGGATCAATTTTGTGTTTCGTATCATAAGCCCTTGTAAACTTCTCACGGTAAATCATTATTTTAGAAGGAAAACATTTTCTTATAAAAGGCAACCATTTAACATTCAGGTCGGGGCGGAAAAATCCAATAGTCTTAATAATGCCCATAAATCTAAGGCTCGTTCGAGGCGGCCCATACGCTCTTATAGGTGTATCATTTTTTATTTTGTTGGAATTTGTATATTGTTTTCCTTTTTTTTATCACCATCCGTGTTGCTCGCTTTATTATTTGACACGCAATAAATTGCACCTATCGAGCATATGGATAACGATAATTAAACCTTCTTTCGCAAGGTGAATAGTGCAATAAATATTCGGCGATTCGTGTCCGGGCATTTGCTAAAATTGAAAATTAGTCTCTGCATTCAGAGATAACATTTCAAATTTTATGCCCCAAACATTTATATATTAAACTTCATATTTATCAACCGCGAGTGTTTAAAAAATTGCCGATAATTTTCATTGGGCAATTCTTTATAATTTCACGAATTTGATGTAGCTGGGCAAATTCTACAAGCAGGAAGCAACTACAGTTTCTACGCAAGAGATTTGAGAGCAACATTGATCAAATGAAATTTTGTTTATTTGCACTATCAAGACTTTTGAATTAGAAGCAGTTTTCCTCTGGTGAGTTCCTGGCAAAATAAATTTTCTTAGTCACATGGAAAAATTGATGTGAAATATACTGCACTAGATGCACTAGATGCACAAAATGTTTAGTGATGCCTCAACATTCCCTGTCTGTTCAGAATATAACATTACATTAAAACATTAGGTAACCTTAAGAAATAAGGAATAGTATATATTGAATTTTCTTGTGAAAAGAGGCGGTTTTTAAATCTTCAATCTTCAATAATATCACTTTATCATCCACGTGCTCTTGCTGATGGAATAATAAATACTTGTCGCATGTGACACAACCCCTCCTTACTCCAAGGCTTAGCTTGTCAGTTATAATTTCCGGTTCAAATGCGATCCCTTTGGAGCCACAATTCTAATAAAAATATAGCTTAAGGAATGCTTTATTACCTGCCGTTTATTGATGATACTTGAGTATCAAAGAGCAGCTAAACGAGGTGTGATTTGCATGTAAAGTGAAATATGGAGGAGGAGGAGGAGGATAAATAGCACACAAAAAAACCAAGTAACACATCGTATGTGTGGGAGTTAAAATGGAAAGTATTTTCAGGAAAAATTGTGGCAACATCAGGAAGAACAGCAGGATTATGCAAGCAAATACTATTTGCTTGTACGCACAAAGGAGTGCAACCAAACAACAAAAAGTTAATGATCAAATTATACGTTATGGCAACAAGTATTTAACAGAACGTTAATGGAGAATAAACCATTCGAAAATCAAGTTTTTATTCTATTTTTAGGCAAACGTTTACAGTAGGTGGAACCGAAATTTGAACTAATTTTTGAAACTTTTATTAACAAAACACACAAGCTAAATACAAATTGAAGACAGAACTGATTTTGTAATTTTCTAAGTCAACAAGTGGAAGAAAAATAACGGGATATGAAGGATAATTATGGTTAAAAGAAAATAATGTAGGAATTGCCTGCACAATTCGATAGATTGAAAAATCATTCAAGCGCTTAGAAATTAATGTTTGCGTTTGATTCCTGACTCCTTTCGTTTAAAGATTTTTAAAAATTATCGTATATTATTGACAGCAGGTACAAAGGAAAATTTCGTATAAATGGCCTCTTATTAACTTTTGCTGGATTCAGTAAAGCAAGGGCATTTGCCAATCTTTACTAAACGTAATTACCTGCGGAGAGTTTGCAAAATTTCAAATTTTGCTCCTCAAAAAGTTTCTTAATTCAGCTTGACAATGTACTTTTTCAAGTATATCCCAGCGTCTGGTACACTTGATACATTTATTGCATAAGGCGAACGACTGTGGCTTTCAGGATTTGCTCAAAATAACAGTTTCGCTTTTGTAACGAATTATATGTCGGAAATACGAATCCCACCTGGCAAGATAGTCTTGAAAATTACGAACGAGAATTACACACTTCCTGCTGAAAAGCAAATATGAGTTTCTGCAACGTTTCAGCATTAAGTTGAGATTCTAAGGAAAATTTAATTCCGAGACAAGTGATCATCACACACATCTCAATTATGAAATTTGGAAACTTTGCAAAAATTTGCTTATTAGCTGGTTTTCACTCTTTATATGAGCTTTTTTCACTTTTTCCTTGGTTAATTTAGTAGTTTATATAAATTACTTTTTAATAAAGAAGAAGCCTTACACTATAGGGTTCATATTTAAATTATTAGAATCATTAGCCTTATAAAATCAGAATGTGAGAAAATATTATATATAATGTCTCTAAATTTGGCAGTCAAGGCTGATGTAGTTGGCTTTTGAGAATAATATTAATGTTGCAAATAAACATTTATAGAAAAAGTCTTTCTGCTGTGCTCCCTTTAAAAGCAACCCATGAAAAGTTTTTTTAAATTGTTTATTAACCGGAGACCTCAAAATCATTAATATTTTACACTTTAGATCTAGTAGTATAGTCTCCCCAAATTTTGCGTCCATGATTAAAATTGACTGTTTGAATTTTAAATCTATAAACAGCGTATGAAATTTGCTGAAGCGTGGAAAAAGTTCGTATTTGATTTAAACGGTTTCGGAATAATTTGAGGAAAAAACCTCCTCAGTTTTCTCTTTAAGAGGGCCTCCTTATGGGACATTTTTCAAGGAATTAAGAGCACCTTTCATGCTAGAATGTTATCAGGATATGTTAACATAAATGTTCCAATTGTTCCAACTGTAAGGAAAAAAAAATTGAGAAGGAAAAAAGTTTAATTTTTTTTTGTACTGTGACCCCAAATTTTACATGCGTTATTAACACTTACTTTTTAAATATTAGATTTATAGTCAGCGAATCAAACTTACTAAAGAAGGAAAACATAAGTATTTTACTTATACGTTTTAGGAATAATTTGCAGAAGAACTCTCCTCAGGTTTCTCTCAATTGTAAAAATGTAAAATTAACATTATTTTCGAAAGGAATTTACCGTCTTTCAACTAGGCCACCTAATTTCGTGATTCCCTGTATATAGATAGTAGCTTTATTTGCACATGGGAAGTAAGAAATTATAAAACAAATGATTATTAGTGCAAAACTTTCCCGCTATTGAGTGATAAATTTAGAAATGTAGACTTGAAATACAAAGTTCTGCAACAGCTTATTTCAAAACGCTTCATCAAAAACACACGCTTCAAATTTATGAGCCCAAATATCCGTTCGGATGTAACTTTCACCGATTTGACATGTTTGGAAAAAACGTTTTGGTTGAAAAATTCGCTTTTAAGAAACACTGTACGTTTGCGTTGTTTGGTAATTTAAATCACAATCAAAATCCCGTAATTCGACAGGCACAAAACGATGTGATTTTTGCAATTTATAATGCTGCAGGGGAACGGCCGATTTTTCAATGTTTGTGCGACCTCAGCAAATTGCCGAAGCCTGCAGAGAATATTCATCACTAATGGTACCCATTTTTGGGGGGGAGATTAATGTAATTGTTTTATTTTCTTTGGAATGGCCTGGCAAAAAAATCATAAATATGCATATGTGTTTGTCATGCGTGTGCCCTTTGTAGCCAATAGAACAGCTTACTAATGAATAATCGTTAACGGGGTTTTAAAGAGAAATCTGGAATAATGTGCAGTGTGTTAAAAGCAATTGAAACGAACATAATCTTTAAAACGAGAAATATTACTACAACATCAGATGAAACTAATAAACGACTCCACAGCACATCAACAAATAAGTGCAGAGAAAAAGGCCCTCAAAATAAAGGAGTCTTATACTTTCCTGCAGAAGTTGATTTTCCAGTAAACTTAACTTCTACCGGTTCTGTAACAATATATTAAATAACAAGCTGAAGTGAGGAATACGTTAAGTAGACTGTACCGTATTTAAAGAGCATGTTGCTGTTTGTCTTTATGTTTAGTGCATCAGGCGGTTAATAGTTAGCGCGTAAAACCACACCGCAAGTTTTCTTCAAAGTTGAGAAGGTTTTCGACACACCAGCTTTAAACTACGTTTCTGTCAAAGTAGCAAGTTTTGTAAAGCTGCTTGTCGCTCGAGGTTTTTAGCAATTCGCGATAACACAATTTTAACCGCAGCTGAAGTCTTAGCTACAAGTGTTCTGCGAGTTAGAAGTTGTATAACAACAACTTATAAATACACCAGACACGCTTTCCGGCATCGTTTCATGTTTACGGTCTCATTTAGAGTTTAAATCAAATTTATTAAAATTGAAGAATAAGCAACTGGGAAATTGCACCTACATTGGCTTGTTTCTACTTCATGCCTAATTTGCCGTATTGTAACCTTAGTTAGGGAAGCTGTTATTTGGAATATTCGCGTTGGAGTCAAGTAATATTGTATTTTAATATCGCACGAAAATATTGTGTTGTAGATCGTTTGAAAACAACTGCACTTCATTGAAAATGGAAATTCTCTTCTCTGAAAATGGAAATTACAAAGTTTTCAAGGGCCAATTTTTGAGAAAACTTTCTGGTCACTTATACACACCGTCTGATGAAAGCAACTGGTCCTCCTTAAACAATCTGCCCAAAAGCATTGTTTTTTACGGGGAAATTTAATGAAAACAGAAGAGGAGCTAATAGAAGTAGTAGTCGAGTTAATAAACAAGTATTTACAAGAACTAATCGCGTAAGCCCTGATACTCATTATCCCTTGCTTCCGCCTAGTTTGAACCCTTTGAACCCAGAACTATTATTGATCGCTTCAACCCTGTATAAAGTATGTGTAAAGACCGCAGTAATGCTGCAAAAAGCGACATTAATTTTCGACGCCAGTTACAAAATTGGCACCATTTAGGCATACCAACTGACGTTTTGTTATTTTGCAAAATGCCATCTGCGTTTCTTGTGTTACCGTTTTCACCCAGCAGTTGTTTCCTTGTAGAACTGAAAGCTTTGTGCATTAATTGTAGAGTCCATTAATGTTGCGTTCGGCATCAACGAGGAAACGCTTTTATAACTGTTATAATAAAAAGTAATGCCCTGGTTGAAAAAATAGTTTGCACTCTTGCAGGTAATGGAACGATTTTATACTGCCGCTTAATGGCGCCTCCAAACGACATTTTAACTAAAATTAATTAATATTGAATTAGTGCGTTAAAGACGGAAAGTCCAAGATTCTTAAAAGAGCTGTGACTTTGTAAATAATGTAAGTTTAAGACTTGTTTTCTCATAAAATCTTTATGTCTTTGTCTGAAGCAGGCTTTCATATTCACCGAAATAAAATTATCAACTCTTTTGTTCATTAACACTTTTATTAGGTATTCCAGTGCTTTCAGTTCCTCTCACGTTTCATTTCTCGAATGAGCCAAGTTTTTAATGACACGCCAAGGGATCAATGTGAACCGTTTACGATAAATTTGATATCAACTTAAAACACGCTAAACCGACTTTGTTCGCTATTAAGCGGCATTGCCACGTTATTTTCCTGTTATATAATTAACTGATTTAAGAAAAATTAAACAATTTTAGAGCTTTAAAGACTGGAAAAATTTAGCGAATTCCTTTATAGCACCCTGTCAAATGAAAAACCAGTTAATTGAGTTAAAAAGCTCAGAATATGAAAATTGCGAGGCAAAGCAGGCAATTTACAGTTTGCGCCTGGAAATGAATTTGTCATGAACATGAAGACAAAAAAAATATTGAAAAGAGTCGGCCAGACTTCACTTGGCTTTAGCAAAAAAGTTCGCTTTGCGTGTTTCGTCTTGTTTTAACAGCTTTTAAAAATGCGSTTTWACTTCGTGGTCCAAGGCWAAMATGGGTGATTATGGATTTATGTTTCACTAGCAAAACAATGTTTGACGGAATAATTAACTACGCGACATTTACACCTACAAATTTTCAAAAAATATATACAAGAATATACAAAAATATACAAGAGAATTTTACGTTATGGTTGTAGTGTTTCTCTATAATTGTATATGAGTTTTGCTTGCTTCATGCTTTAAGCCTCTGTTTTATAAAAACATTTCTTTAATAGTCAGGTATTACTATTGCTATTTACTGTCTTTTCATTAATAACCGTACTTATTTTTGTTGGTATTTTGGGTAATTTAGAGACGAGACAAACGTGTGCTCTTGTGCTGTTTGAATGAAAAATGCATGAATAAAATTTGAAAGCCTATTAATAGTGACCTTTCAAATTAATTACACACAATTTTAAGAAAAGTAGAATGCAAAAAAATGAGAAGCAAAAACTGGAAACAATTACAAAACCAACAAAATAACTAGAAATCTGAGAAGTCATTTATGTGAGGAGTCATCAGTTAAAAAATGACAAGAGTAACAAGCAAGAAGCGAGAAATCGATAAGTCCATAGCAAACAGCTAATTAATAGCCTGATATCATGATTTATTACAGTCGGAAAGCTACATTACAGTCTAAAAGAAATGGTAAAAGGAAAGAAATCGAAAAAGCCAGAAAATACTACACAAAATCTACAAGAAAAACAAATAAAATGGACTCGAAGGAAGTCTAATTCAACGAAAAGAGCGCTTTACACGAATGTAGTAAAAACAGCAGTGAAGAAGCATGGGCTAATAACTTCGGATAAATGAGTATATACAGAAAAGTATGTCAATAATATTGGATAAAGACGGTTTTGGGAACGTTAGAATAGCAAATTTCAGGAAAGGAAGAACGAAACTTAGACACGAACGAGTGTCTTTAGTGCCGAGACGGACGCAAGCTGATAACGAAATCTTCAAACCAATACTAATGGCGCTAAACACCAAGGAAGATATAAGAAAGGCCCACGAAAACCAAAAAAGACAAACAAAAAATCGAAATAGTTGATAGGACAAATTTTAACTTCTTTCAATTCGAAAATTGTTCGAAAAACAAGTCGTAGATGACAAAAGTGTTTCAAAACAGCTTTAATAATGAACAAGTAACATTAAAATTTAGTGACAGAAAAATCGTCACAATGATTTTGAAATTACCAAATTAACAAAAACAACTAGAAAAATGTCGGGTCATTGGCTCAATTAGTTAGAAAAACTGTCGATTTGAACAAGCAAAACACAAGAATCATACTTCAAAAACCAAATCAATATAACAAACAAACAAAATGTAGTCAAAAAAGTCCAATAAACACCAATCCAACAAAGAAAGCGTTAGACACTTGTGATAGAAATGTAAAATAAACAACAGGAAAACAACGCCGAAGAAACAGATGAAAATTGATTTCGATAAACTCAAAAATGTTTGAGTGTTGGCAACAGAAACAATTTGTAAATTATATTGCCTAAAGACGTAATTGTGAACGTTAGGACAAGGAGCAAGTTTGAAGGAAGAAAGTAATTAAATAAGAAACATAACAGCGAGACTGATGTAGATTAATACTAAAAACCCGAAATCAGAAATAATTAAACAGAAGTTACAAAAAACGCAACAAAATATAAGCAGACGACAGGTGACTATCAACAAGTCAACAGAAAATGAAAATAACAAGTATCGAAAAATATTATTAGAGCAGAAATCATGAATTCCTTAACTTACTTATTCATTTAATAAAATATTAAAATAATTAGTAGCAAAATCATGGTAATGATTTTAAATCAAAAAAGATAACCAGTGACCAAACTAAAGGAATGACTAGAAACCTGTAAAAAAAGGTAATAAAAACCGCCGCAAAATGCAATGGGCGACCTAGAAAATCAAAAATTCGATTAGGTGAAAATAATCGTAGGTAGATAAATGCATAAGTGTACCGCGTGTTTGCAACAATTAATTCAGCATTTTTCTTATGCGACTTATTCACAAAAATATTCGGTAGAATTTCATTTAAAATAGTCGTCTATTCATTGACAGGAATGTAAAAAGATAGGGAATGCGTTCCAACTAAGTAGACTTTTTCAATGCTTTGCTACATACTTGAAGATAGATATCAGGAAAACACGAAATTAATCTTACAATATTAAGTGTTTTCTGTCGAGTTCGGAGATTCTGTCAGCAGGAAGACTTGGCGGCCGGAGACGCCGGTCTTCCATTGTTCTAAGATACATCCGGAGCTACGGCAGCTTTTATATGCCAGCAATCACGATGTTGCTTTAGCCTAATGTAGCTTAATGCAACATTGAACAAGCGATATCCAACGAGTACATAAGAAAAACTAAATTAAAACAGGAACAATTTTTCGAATCACCAGTTCAGTTACGACGTTGACCAAATCCATTCGAAAATGTTTTTTTGGCAAAAGCGTACCAACTCTTTGCGGATCAATGTATAATTTGTAAAAGCCCTGCTCGGAAAACTTCTATTATGACAATATGGAAAATCCATGCTTTTTCCCGAGTAACTCTTCGAAAATTTGCTGGGTTTTCAATAAAGAGCTGAATATAAAAAAAAATTAAGCAGCAGCCATTTTCATCACGTTAATCATGCATCTTACTGTAGAAACATTTCTCAATTGCTTAATAAGCCTTAAAAGGATTGAAAGCTTTAAAAAAATTAAGTTAAAAAAATACTATTGCAAGCGTGTAAGTGTAGAAAAATAAAATATAAATTGATAAAATAGTTCATGAAAATGGGTAGAAATTTAATGAAATTAGAGGCATTTAAGAAAATTTATTTACTCTTATAATTTTTAGAAGACGAAAAAGCAAGAAAACAGCCTTGAATGAACATCACCTACACATTCTTTTGAACCCCCTTACAGCGTGATTCAATCATTCATGTACATATGGAATTAGGTTAGAGATATTTTCAAAAACAAACTTATCAACCTTGCAACTCGCTTCTAAATTTAAATAAAAAAAAAACAGTTTCGAGCGTTTACTGAAATTATCTTTGCTGAAAATGTCCGAACATATTTAAGATTGAAAAATGGTTATCAACATGAGGCATTTTTTAATATCTATTAAATTGAAAAGCAATAAAACGGCAAAGTTTTTTCAAAAAAACTGTTGCCTGCAAAATGCGAATACCCAACGTGATTTAGACCTCTACTGTAAATAATTCCAACTATTGCCAGACAAAAACTGTGTGTGGGAAATCTCAACGGTTCAATTTATGCGAGAGACGTTTACTTAAAGTGATCCGGAAAAGCCAGCGGAACGGCGAGGAATGCGAGAAACAAAAAATGGCACAAACGTACTAAAAACTGAAAGCTCGATTCTGGCACAGGAGCAAACAAAAAGCAGTCGAACCGAAAGAAAAATAGACAGCAAACGGTGTTATCAGTTCAGTTGTAAAATGACGACAAGCCAAGTTGATCCTCGTTAAAGTACTGTGAAATAGCGAACCGAAAGGGGCCAAGTCTCGTGAAAAATGGCTTGTTTATACTCTAGGCTGCTCTTATCTATTTCTTTATTCTCAGCTGTTATTTCTGATAGTCATTTCTCACGTCACAGTCGGTAAAACACTGAAATCGAGAAAAGGACGAAATCGCAGTCTGGAAAATTTGTATGCCAAACATTTATGATTAAGTAATTTCGCACCTACATTTTTCTAACGGCAAAAATGTACTTTTTGATTTCCAATGAACTGCAACGAATATTGCATAAAAATCATGAAAGAAAAGTGCAGGATGTCACCGAATCTATATAACTTCCTCAGAGTGGAAGTTCCATCACGAATTTTCAGAATTTTATCATCGCGACGACTCTTTCATTTCGTTCAGTCTATTTCAGCCAACAGTCGCACGTAATTTAGCAAGAGTACTCAGGAAATTGTTTAAAATCGTTTTTCTTAAGCAGACAGGCAGCGAGAGAATTTGAGGCGAAAACGAAATGCTTATGTTCAAATCGGGATCAAATTTATTTAACTGATTGCGATTTGCTTATTCTGCAAAGCCTTTGCTTATCAGTTTATTGAAATATTGAAGGAAGTATGGGCGGGTGGAAAAGGGAATTATCTTAAATGACAAAATATTTAATTTTGCAAAAGGTTTTCATTGTTTAAGGTGTTTAGGTGCTGCCAGAGCCCCAGCCTAAATAAAATATGCTTGAAGAACCGATATGAAGCAAAGTAATATTAATATTCTACCGACAGATGCAAACGTTTGAGAACTACTAGCAGCCAAAAAAACCTTATCTGAACTTCTAGAAACTTTAATTTCACCTCATCGAAAATCTCCCTAAAACTAAATCGGAGCTATTAGCGATTTTCTTCGTTAAGGTTCAAATAGAAAATTCAAATTAGCTTTGGCGTCTCATTAATAATCAGGATTCGATTACTTATATACGAAGTTTTAATTATGCCCGAACGACGAACTTCCCGTAAAGAAAACTTTGCTTCTTGAAACGCGACCCTCTTCCGAAAGTATTTTGATAATTGTCTGAGTCTGGTCTTTCGTTTTGTTCCGCGGCATCCGTTTCAAATTTTGATTGGATATAAATCTATCGTCTGGTGACAAGATCTATTTGATTATTTCCTAATTGAACAATTAAATTAAATTCAAGCACACCATTATCAAGATCTTGTTTCTTTTCAGCTTAGTGGGAAAATGATTTAGGAGAGCAAAAAATTTATTTTCTAGGAGACTTTTTCTGTTTTACTAGAACACTTCAGTTCATATAGTAATTCAACTGTCGTCTTATATGGTGCTGAGGAAAATTTCGAATAAAGAAAATGCCCAGATAAAAAAAAATGAAAACCGCTCCGTCACTTGTTAATATTTATCTTTAACCCAGATATAAACGTAATGTCTTGCCACGCCGTTCAGTATTTCTCGCAAAAGATTGTTTCATAGTCCGTATCGTCTGCACCTAAGTTTAAGTTTCTTTGTACTGCAACCATTCAGACCTTAAAAATCCACATCCTAGATTTCCACTGGGACACTTTTACCGGAACTGAAACAAAATGCTGCTCGTTATTTTAAAATATTGTACGAGCGTTCTTTTGGTGAAAAACCAACTACCTTTTCTATATGACTTTTTGTGGATTTAGCAACTTGCGCGTAAGCCGAATGAGATAATAATAATTTTAGAGTGGCCTACTTTTGTGTAGGTTCTGCTGCAAAAATGTGGTGTTAAAAATCTCGCAGTTTTAGGTACCAACACTCATTTTGTATGACTTTTCTCATATCCATTCAAACTAGTGTTGGGTATTTTTATTAGTTTGTTCTCTGTTTTGTCTATTTCTATTGAATTTCCTTTTTAATGCAACTATGTCGATTAATTTTTGTTACGAAATGTTTGCCGCAATTATAACGACTTACTAGTGCATATTTCCATGAGATTGTGTTATTTAAATGACCCTTTTTGACCAAAGATTCAAGTCAATAACATTTTTGGAGCTTTGAAAACTTACGTTTAATAATTCGAATAGTCTCACTGTACAGCAACATGATTGCAATTTATTTACAGTTGATTTGGCAGTTTCAAGCCGTGTTACTTCGATACATTTTCTGCATTATATTTTTTTCAAGACTGCAAATCCGGTCATTATCCGAAGACGAAATTGTGGGAATTCTGGCATTCGATCGGCCTCTGTCGACAATGGCAGGATGGAATGACACGACAGTGCTTTTACATCTGTTTTAAATCGAATGGGAAAAACGACGATAAGAACGAGGGAAACAAAAGGTGAGTGTGTCATTACAGAAAGGAAGAATCCGAAATGTGGAAAAGCAAAAAGGCGCATAGAGTGGTGGACGCCAGAGTGAAACGGACCAAAACATCTTCGTATCTAAAAACGTAATTGCACCGAATTTCGTTTAAAATGTTTTCAATGTTCTGCTAAAAGAACTTAACATTGGAATTTTTATGCGCCAAACAAGATGTACTTATATATGAAATAAATACTGAATTTTGTGGGCAAGATATTTTTAAACTCTGACATGATACTCCCCTACAAAAAGTCGATCATCGCGTTGGTATACCGGATTTCATCGCACCTGTCGTCTAGAGAACTCGCATATTGGTTATTAAATTTGGCCTTTTATGCTTCAGGTGTATATTTAAATGTCACAGAAGCAAAACATTTTCATACTCCTGTCTGTGTATAACTCAGTGTAGAAAATTATGCGGAACCGGTTATCTAAAGTGTGTTTAATTTTAATTCAATCGTTATAGTAGTGTGTAAAAACACCATAAACAATCTGAAATACTTGCTTAAAACATTCCTAGATTTGTCACAGATTTCACGGGTATATTGCAAACTCATAAGAAAATGCAACAAGTTTTATTAAATTTACTTTTTTGCCATAAAACATGTTATAAGTTTATTATTAATTTACGACATAACCATTGATTTACCATACACCAAAGGTGGCATGTTATGAACTAAAATTGAAGAGAATCAAAGTTAAAGATTAAAAATGTTCTGCTTGTTATGCAATAAAATTGTACACAATCTTTTCGATTGAGTGTTAGGCTCTCATTCTACTGCATTCTACCACCTACAGTGTTTTCAAGTGAATGCTACATTTCTTAGCTTTATTTAAAGTAATACTTTTAATAAAATAAAAATTGTTGTAATTATTTGTATCTGAAAAAGCCTTTCAATTCGCATAATAAAAGTCTCTGCCCAACTAACAAGTTTAGAGTAAATCATGTAAACGCTGCTTGCACCGTTCCATATGCAGCGTTTCAATCTGGATAGAGTTAGAGACATTTTGACCGTCCGCCGTTATTAAATATATGTCTATTTCGCTGGAATAATGAGTGTTTAATATAATCAGTCTCTCTGCTGTTTTCTTATGCTTACTGCCATGAAATTGCCATGAATTAAAGCGAAGTTGTTATTTGTTTGGAAATACAATGTTCCTAATACAAAATACTCTAATGTATTCACACTAAACTCGTTGGAACCAACATCAAGTATATTGTTTTCTGCAAAATCCTGCAAATCTTCTGCAACAGAGCAAACTTGAAATCAATGGAACAACGAATGTATCATAAACTTCCTGATAGTTTTAACTTATTGACAACGTTCAAGGAACAAGAATTTAAGCCTGATACGCAAAATTCATATAAAACACGAACAACTTTACTAGTCGTATTATAATAGCTGTGCATTAACACCAACCATTGCACTATTGTCAGTTTCAAATCGAATGCGAATGATCAACTGAATTGAATTAACTTTTCAGCTTAACTATGGCTGCACCAATCTACGATGTATCCTAGAATTAACACATTCATATTCATCAGTTTGGCGAACTAATGTGAAACCCATTAGACTCAAAATAATGCCAATTATAAATGCCATGCAAAGTGCTGGGTATAATGCAAATAAACGCGGTTGCGTATGTTTAATATATGTATACACAAATGTCAAAAGATGTTTGTGGTTAAATTATAATATATATGTGGCATGTAGCTGATCAATTATGTATTAATTACACGAATGGAAATAGGAATATTTTAAAATATGTTATGCTTGTTACATACAGTTACTTTAAACTTAATGTCTTCATCATCGGTGTGGCTGAAGAGCAGTAAATAAGTGATTTTAGTGAGACATAAAGCGCAAAAGTGTGACAAAGAAGCATCAACTTAAAGAGGCGCGACTTAACCAGAATTCATTTAGCATTTCTAGCATTAGATGCTTGCGGGGCGTTGAAAATTATTGAACTATAAACAGAAAAAGCTGTCCATTTGCCAACCGTTAGTGCATTCAAAGAAACTTTTGTTAATTAATTTATAAAATGGGTCCCAGCTTGGAAGATACCTTCCAAATCTCATTTGTTTTACAACGTCAATTTAAGCAGTTTCTGTTTTAATATTGTTTAGCAATTTTCATGATTATTTAAGTGAGTCTTTTCAAGAATTCTTAACCGTTGATCACTGGTCACATTCAAGGTATAAATCTCTCAACTAAAGCATTGTTTTTTAATAATAATTTCGGTTCAAAATCCCAACAGAATTGATTTATATGCTTGAAACGACAGTTGCTAGCTTATTTAAAGAGATTTAAAACATGGCACGTGAAAGTGGTTTTAGACATCTGCCGCTGAAATCACCTGCACTTAAAGGGAGGCACGTGACGCCACGCTTGAAATTAATTTTAATTTTGTTTGCCAGTAAATACCTTTACGATCCACGCTACCTGTGAAACGAAGGGAATATGTAATTAGCGAATACCTATTTGTTTAATTCAAAAGTTCAAAGACAAGAAATATAAGGTAAGAGAAACCGAGTCATCAACCCACAAGGCCCGACGTTGTTTAGTTTCAATTTTATCGCGCAACTTTCATATTTTATCTAAAACTTTACAGCATAAGCTCGAAATTAGGAGAATTTATTTGATATTTCTAAAAATAAAAATTAAAAAAGTTAAGTGCTTTGCAGCCGTTGTTATAAAAGTGGAAAAATAAAAGGCAAACTTAGCAGAACTTTAAGGAACTAGCTGTTAAAACTGGCAATATGTAGTTTGAGTTGGTAAAATTTTATTTATTTTCTCTCTCTCCAGAAAGCGGTTTGTTATCTCATTTAACATGCCTTTTGGGATGAAAGCACAAAAGGAATTTAGTGATTGTCTTCTTTACATTTCGTCGCTATTATATTTTTCCAGTCGAATAAATATATTTTGTAGCATCTGCCAGTAAACATCCAATTATAAGATAATACAGCTTTGTCGCAACTTTTCAGCTTTTTTCTTCATTATTGTTCCGCAGCAGTAACAGCAGTAGGAATGTTTTATAATACACCCCTTTCACATTTGAAGGAGATTTATTCTTGTTGAGTGATTGACGGAATTAGAAAACAGCGCGATTATTGTTTGTATTGAATTACAAGAGTTAAGTTCTGATAATTAAAGGTTTCATGACGATTATTTGCGATTTTTTAATTATTTGTTAATTGCAAATTTTTATGAAAGGGCGTAGGCTATTGAACGTGTAATTATCATTTAAATGTTTTCTTCCACCACAAAGTCACTTGAGCGACATTGGCAAATAACGCAACCAACCAGTTTTCATTAAACTGGTCCCACAATAAGTGAAATAAGTACTTTAACAGTGCAAGCAACCCTCTGAAAATGAAATAGCCATGCATGATAGCATGAACCAATCTTCTATCGACCACAATAGAAAAACCCGAAAATTATCATTTCATCCGTTGCACAAGTGTAAACTGTTGTAAACTTGTGGCTTTTGCTTATACCTTTCCAGAGATAAAAAATGTGTAACAAAACTTTCTTTCTGAATCGCTTATCGTTTAAATTTAATTCTAGCTTGCAAACTGTACTGTTGAAATATTTTCGATTTAAACATTTTCCGATCCCAAAACCCATTGATAGTAATATAATGATTATTTGTATAAAATATTTTTGGCTGAGATTAACGGAAACATTAACTGTGAAATAACTATATTTTTATTTGCTTAAAAATCAAGCAATCGAATTAAATCAATATAGTGGTGCGCACTAAAAAAAAGTGTCAATAGAATGTGTCATTACTAACGCGAATTCCTTTCTATGAATGTATTTTGCATTTAAACATTTGAAAATCCTAAGTTAAAGAACTAATGAATTCTTAAATAATGGCAAAAAATGTATTTGAGCCATTAACCCCAAAACGACATAAACTTTTGATCCACAGCAGTTTTAATTCTCGGATTTTCCATTCGTATTTAGGCATTCCAAAGAAGCGAAGAAGAAGAAGTTTAACTGAAAAATCAGTGAAATTTTGCAATCGGTATCATCGACTATACTATTATGATATCTTTAATTTAAATGCTGTGGTATTTATTAAATTAAATTAAACTGAGCTTTTGTAAATGTTTAAAATATTTAAATGAATAAACTAACAACGGAATTCTCCTACCTATTGTTCTTATTTTTGAGATAGAAAAGTACTAAATAAATGTTAAATAAAGTAAATAAATCGTGCGGATATTTTTTCTATATTGAACTAAAAATATGACATTTATTTAATTCATAGAATGGTTGTATAATGTATTGCAAACGATAAATTCTGTTAAACCTTCTCATGGGAAACTTAAGCAAGAGATTATATATGTAATTACTGAAAAGCATATAATGAAGTATTTCGAATTCACATATTATAAGTTGTGCAAAAATACCAAAAGTTCGACAGGTATTGAAAAACTCCTTTTTAGGAAAGAAAGTAATTTTTGAAAATTCAACGTAACATTACTTTTATGTAGATATTATTTTGAGTAATTTGTCAAGATGTCTGAGCTGCCTGAGCTCGTAAATATTTAACGTTGTTGCTTTGAAATGTTCGACATTCAATTACATGAAAGATTTGCCAGAAGTTCAACCAGGAGGCTGAGAATCGCTGGATGATAAAATCAAATTGTTATGTCCTCATCACGACCACCGATTTAAAACGAAATTGGTTTGAAAACCCTGTTTTAAACACTAATTAAAATGGTGTCATAGAAATCACTCTTCAATTTTTGGAGGTGACATTTTCTAGTTATTGAAAACTCTATAAACATTCGAAATCACATCAAGAGTTCATAAATGCTTAATAGGAGAAACTCGATTCCCAGTTTCTTACATGAAATACATGGGGTAAATAGAGTACTTATCCCGCCTAGGAAATATTGCCTCTGTAGTTACTGAAACAGTAATGTGAACCAAAATCGTAAAATATTTTTTGAATCACAATGGTTCCTTGAAGACTTTTTTTGAGATTACGGAGCCACAGTTACATCTACGGTTCACAATAGTTTCATCAATACGCGGTAAAATTATTTTACTGTTTGATGCTCTTTTAAGATCGGTTTAAAGGTTCTATTTCAGATGTGCTCCTTCAATCATTCATTCTGCAGCATTATTTTTGGAGTTTTGACTTTCTGAGCCACCGAGTTGCGGAATAATATTGGAGTCGACCTAATGTATAGTTGCTTATCCCTATTTCCATCTTACACAAGTTATTAATGGATTGTAGGGCTGAAAAGGCATAACTAGTCGTTCCCCTGCTATTTTGCGGTCTTTATAACATATTAAATCCTTTCTAAAGTCCTTCACATACGGATTAGAGCAAAGTCAGCTGGTCACCACAGGAACCAGAACTTCCGCGGCTTCCAGCCCGAAATGTGCCGGACGGTGGCTTTGTTTTAATCATGCAGATACGTCAGTCCTACTCTGTAATTATTCTTTGACCCTGCTTTAATAATTTGAGGTTGTTCTGCATTTGACGCCTGCAATATCAGTGAGATATACGTTTTGCGGTACACACTGACGTTGAAAACGGTTCACCCTTATTAGATTATGTAAATGGATCAATCGTGAATCGTATAAAACCTCATTTACTGAGTGGAATGTTAAAATGCTCGCATACTACCGAATAGTCAAATTTATGAGTGAAGTGAAACAGCAACGGGCATCAAGTTGAATATTTGGCAACAGCAATTCGAACCGTGGCAATAAAATATCATAACTGGAGATATCGGAGACCGTAGGAATAAAATTCAATGGAGTCATTTCTGTTAAGTATCCGAGCTGTAACCTTAATGGGTTCAAGGCATTTCGACGTCAAATTTGGGCATATTTAGATAATGAAGCAGCCATTTACTGAGGCGAGGAATTTTCCAATCTACATGTAGGTAGAAAAATTTCGTCAAAATTTCAATTTAAGTCGAAGAAATCTGGCATAACTAATTACTTTGCCATTAAACCATCTTTGGTTTGATGAAATAATAATCTCGTAAATAAACATACAAATCAGCTTTGTTGATTAATTACACATTCCAGGATTTTACACTGATGTTGAAAACATGTTGCATATATTTTTAAATCGATCAAGACCGCGAAAGCCTTACGAAAGGATAATAATTTCCTCCAATAGATCATGTTTACTCTACTGAGTCGATCCATTTCGTTTTGCATTGAGTGAAAATCGGGATTGAACGATCTGAAAAAAGCTTTAGGGGGAATTTAGCTAATGATAAAGAAGTAGTAGATGTGAAATACGACAAAACCTACATAGTGCGTATAATAGTAGAATTATACGACAAGAGTTTTAATTTACAAGTTAGAATTTATGCAAGTTTGATTCGGTTTATAGTAGATGCATTATTGTAATAAGGTTAATTGCCTTTGGCAGTGTTTTATTGCGACTAGGTTCTGTTTAGTATTATATGTATGTTGACATTTATCTAATAAAAAAAATTCTCGCGCGAAACAAAATTGTGAATAAGTATTTTCAAGTTTTCTATAAAAACTAGTTAGGTATTTGACAATTTATAACATGCAATAAATGGTTCCCAATGATTATATTGCTAAAAATATTAGAATCAAGTGCAACTTTCAGCAATTTGGTTAATGTTGCAAAGAAGATTGACCTCCATTACGCAGCAAAAGCAATTTCACGGGTTCTACGAAATACATTTAAAGCATGAACATTGCGTTCCTCCTCATCGGCCACTTATCATTTTTGCCAATTTCACAACTCGATAAATTCGTCTGTTCAAAATCTAAGGCTATTTGTTGCTACAGAATACTGCCAGAATAAAATTGACACTATTTTAATTTTGGCTATTGAAAATATCAGAAAACAATTTAGAGCTAAACATTTTAAATCAGGATAGCCTGATGTATGACGGATACTTTTTTTTAACACATATCTATGTAGAAAGTAGGATAAATAAAACTAGCCCCCAAAATTGAACTGAAACTATGTATCTGTTTGGGTCCAAACCATCAAAAGCTAATGTTGTGGAGTATTTTAAATTTTCTGCCTAGATTTCTGCCGTATCAGCTCTACTCAAACGTATTAGTTTAGTTTCGCATTGACTATGTTGTAGTTCAAAATTTATGAAAAATTGTTTTTTTTTCGGTCATGTTTGCTTGTAAGCTGAACAGGTAGACACGCAAATACTATTAAAAATTGGGTTCAATCAGCACAAGGACTAGTCCTGCTCTTCGCTTGTTGTTCTGGAAAGGAATATCGAGTGTTTTAGTGCTTCAGAGTTTCGTTGAGCGAGTAGAGTTAATTTGCTGTAAAAACAGTTAATTCAGCCAACGAGGATGGGAAATAAATATAGACAAGTCGGATTTTCCGTAAAACTAACAAGTGCTATTTAGAACCACAGCCAAACATTGCCAATTTGTAATTAGTTTCAAAAATGTGTTGAATGCGACTGAAGTGATTATTTCATTTCTAACAGCCGTTCCTAAGTGCAGAAGGAATTTAAAATCCATCCCAACTGAACTTCACGGGGGGTAAGTTTTGCGGCACTCTTCCGAGCGTGCCTTAAATATATTATCAGAAGAAAATTCAAATATATTTTAGCGGCAACGCGGATCAGTTGCGGATTAGATTGTTACGAGGTACTTGATTTATTGTTATACTTAGTTGATTTGTGTACGTTGCTAGTAACGCCTCGTTTCTCTTGCAACGGGAGACGAGATTGTTCTATTTATATACACATTTAATTATTTTAGTAAATTAAATTGGTCTCCAAAGCTGACATCGTGTTTTATGGCCCCCAAAATAATAACAAGGCCTCGCTGCTGGATTAATCTTATTTGAAGCAGGTACAGGTTACTTGTATGATGATGTTATGGGCATTATTCATTATGTTGCCATTGGCAAACATGTTTTAAGCGAATCGCGATAATATCGCTCTATTTAAGGAATTCGGATCTTTCATGTTTAAGATTTACGGCACTTCTTAGCGTGTATTTGCATTTTTCAAAATTAAACGTTACTAAGCATGCCCAGAAGAACATTTGGCGTTTCTGTTTGATGTTCTAAGCTAAGGACATGATTAACAACTTAAAGAAAAACTTTAATTTTACTCGGTGTTGGCCACAACCAATTAGGCACTTAAAGCTATAGGAGGTGCATAAAAATTGAGGTTTATTCAGAAAAAACTCCGCAAGAGCAACCAAATTTCAAGCAAATAATTGCGTTGCCCAATTGGAACTGGGACAGTTTGAATAGCAAAAATGCTCAAAAAGCAGCATAAGTAATATTGCACAGTTTACTAGTAAGATTTTTAGAGTTCAGTTAGTTTTAACTAATTATCCGAGCGTCTTCATTTTCTCATCAAGATGTTAATAAAGACCGTCAGTTGAAAACAACATTTTCAGTTGCATATTTGTAGGGTAAAGATTCTTATCGAAACGTTTAAGAAAAAACTGAATTTGGGTTCCAACTTCACAAGTYGGTTACARATTTTGTTWYCACAAATTGCCGTTTCATATGTACCWATCCTTCCGAACCTCTTTGGAAAATAAATTAAMTAMAATGCTAGTTAATGAAAAAAAACCTRGATATAGACAAACTTRCAGCGAGTATCACGCATATGATTGAGGACTCTTTAGAAKAAGTTAATCGTAGCAAAACGAATAAGAGCAAAARTCGTAGACGCCGAATAAAACGAACTCAATAAAATAACTAAACAKAATATYGGGGAACATAAAARGACAAAGCAAGAAGATCGAATATATCGCAATAATCGCATCGTACAAGGTGTTTYATGACGAAGGGGCATTATTTTARCCACGTATTCTTCGTCCACGTCYGAAAATGACCCTAGTTTGRTATGTAAATGATAGCACAAAAATACTTCGCTGCCGATATGCAAAGTTRAAATTTCATAAAAAAAAWTAATTTTGTAAAACGCATGSRATRMTTTATAWACAGGGTGTCGCAATAAGGATGRTAAGCGGCTGTATCTTGGAAAGTATGTGTTGTAGARTGATCGRAAAAAAAWTTGATAACACACTTGAAGAAAATTATTTGCTGGAAATTATTTTGAAATTTCTCAGATGAYYAMTAGATGGCGTAATTGCAAACGGTAYTTTAAAAAGTCGATTTTAYACRGAAATTGTCCCGATAAGTGAAACATCTAGTAAGTTTAGTMAAAAGACCATAAAAAACCGTACCTAACTTGTCAAATAAACGGTGGGGGGGATTCTGAAGAGAGGCAATTGAAAGAGCAATAAAAACTCTACAATATGTGATATAAAAAAAATCTTAATCATTTTCGACAAATTCGCTGTATGAAAAAAGTATTTGTTTTAATTTTTCACAAAAATGCTACCATCAAGTTATTTTACACGCATTCGAAAGCAGAGGAAAAAATAAGCCAAGCCGCGCAAACCGCTTCTTAAAATAATATCTGGAACCGATTTAATACTTGAAAATAATAAGAGTGCAAAATAATGCAAAATAATGCAGGGTACATTTTTTATTTGGAATGCAACAAGTAATTTGAAAATTAATTGTAATAATTAAAAAAATAGACTGGCGTACAAAGAATATAAATATTTTAAAAAGTACTCAGAGGGCCATGGTGAGGACAATGTTGGGAATCTCGTAGAAGTGCAGAAAGAGAAATGAATGAATAGATAAGGCGGAAGACGAAAGTGGTCGACGTAGTAGAAAAAGCAAGAATGTTAGAACATTTTGTTGGACATGTTGCAATAGTCGATGTAGATAAATGGCAGAAATTAATACTGTCCTGGGGGTCATATGACCATAAAAGACCTAGCTATATTCAAAAATGGATGAAAAACGCTGAAGAAAAAGAAGAAGGTACCAATAGAAATCTACCACTTAATTTGTAACACGTTGGCTAGTTGCAAATACGAAAAAAGTCATTGAGTACAATCAACTCGAGATAACAGCTCGACTTTGCAAATTATTTTGACTCAGTTGAGCATCTTGCGACACTATGGATCTTCTTGTCCTAGTTGAAAACAACTAATTTGAAACAGCTACACTAATAACAAGCCAGTGAATTTGCACCGATATTTAATATCATATGAACAAGGGTTTTATTTGGGTAAGTAGAAAAACTCACCACAATCTCTTCCTTACATTCTCATTTGCCACAGCTTGAAATACTCAAACGACCTGACACCATTACATTAATTATTTTGTAAGCTGATTTCAATAGGTCAATATAACAATATTTATTCTGATTCTTAAGACCAAGATCATAAAGGTCTGTTTTATTGAAATCGCATTGGAACAGTCTAACGAAACTTTACTGCAATTCAGCGTTTCGACGAAAAACAAATGATTCACATTAAAAAAATCAAACGAAAACCCGTATCCGTAAATGCATAGACATTAATTCTTAATCGCTGCAATATAACGACTAAGTTAAAATCCCCGGCCATACATCAGCCGGTTTTGGAACATTACCCGACCAACCAACGGTAGGAGAAGATGTATAAATCCAGAGGCTTTATGCCACAAAGAGTGATTTCGTAGTCGTAATTGCATATGTAAGAAAAGCTTAGATTACCTCGGCAAACTAAACGCTGGAGTGTAGCTCTGGTCGGGCTGGCTCATAAAATATAGGTCGTAAAAGCAATATAAACTTACTTTACTTTAGTGAGGTTTGAATAAACTTGCCCATGTATTAAGCCCAAGGTACTGTATACTCACTTAATAAACAAACTACATCAAGATTTAATGTTTTTTTAAATAAATTTAACAGTTGGAGATGCTAATAGTCAGTATTTAAGTAGCATCTTTGATTAGCTGGTAGAGAAAATGTTAGATATTTCAAGTGGTATAATTTTTTACTTTCAATGTTGATATATCCGTTGTGATCATTTTCATATAGTTAAATGTTCCACTAACTTTAAATCTGCCATTGAACCAACTTGATGAAAAAGAAAATATGACACTGAAAAAATTAGAACAATTGAGAGTAAATCTATATCGATAAGTAAAAGCGATCCCAATTATCGCTTAGCACGTTTCGTTTATAATTTCAATATTGATCCGTGGACCGACAAATATAGGTATAGTGTAGATTTTAATAATTATTCTAAGCACATTTCGGACACAAACTTACTAGACTTTCCGAACTCAAGTAAAAAGTTGTGCAAACAATTTTGTTGGCGATAATTGAATTTTATAAACTCCATTAAAGCAATTTGGCTTCCTAATAGTTTCGGTCGCACAAAAAATACTGACAAATTAGCCGTAAACTTTTACTACAAATACCTTAATAGCACTAAACTGGAGTACTAATATTTGATTTTGACTTTACGCAAGTTGAAATTAGGTACTGATTGGGAATTACTTGTGCCTGTTTATTGAAGAAGATGTGTTTTCATTTAGTGCTAGACAATTTTTTAAAAACATTTGAATGCTAAATAAGTTTTTGTGATTGTAACTGTAAAATCTGCTAGTAGCAAACACATTCGACTTACTTTAAATTGACATGCCTGGTTATCAACATCTCACCTTTGACTATGCAGACGTTAGCACATTATAATGAAATTAAAATATATTGATGAGAGTTAAAGTTAGAAATTAGGAGTGAAATTGACTGAAGAATATTGGCCATTTTGATCCACCGATCTTAAATAAGCTGTCCAGTTCAGATGGAGAGATAATCCTTAAAGAATACTACAAAAATGAGAAAAGCTTAGGAGCCAAGTAAGAAAGAAGAAGAAAAACGCACGAAAACGTTTGCTCATATCACAGATAAATCGAAAGACATCGATGCAGAGTGCAGTGGAATGTGCAACGAAATGCTATAGGGTCGCAAACATGGATAATATTTTGCACAGAAAAATATTAAGGAAGAACTAATAAATCCAGCATCCATGAAGGAAAATTCGTTGATGAATAATTAAATGTTATGATGGATTTAAATTAATCATGTAAACAAAGGAAATAATGGAAAGAAAATAATAATTAGAAATGTAATGAAAACAAAAATCGGAGATGCTAAAGGATAAAACCTTGAGGAAAAATGGAGTGAGGATGAACAAACGATAAATGGTGGTACGAAACTTCTTAAGGACAGTAGAAAAACTTTTACGTTTGGTGAACCGATTAAAGCTTCGATATGTAATGGGAAAACGCGGTTAGAATTACTGGTAAATATTTGGGCGTTGCAATAAAGACACCGAAAAAACCTAAAGCATTATAACCGGATGTAAAACTAACAGATCGTCTAAAAATTCTTGCTAAAGATAGAGTAAATAGCGCACATCAATATTTAACCTAATATGCAACTTTGGTAGTAAACACCATGAGTGGCTGAAGTTTGAATCATCATTCAAATAGTTATCGGGACTATAAAACTATAAGTTTTATAAAGCGACTGAAATTATTCCCAAATATTACCCTCGAAAAAAATCATCAATTCAGCTTCCCGAACGACATCCTTATGCATCTCACGAATTTTTCTCTTAAATCTAAATTTCACTTATAAAATAAACTTGATAATTTGGTGCGACCATTGCCAGTTTCAAAATAAGAACAAGAAGGAAAGGAAAATAAGAACAAGTTGATGTAGAAAGATGCTACTTACGCTTTTTTAAATCGCAACTGTACTTTTTTATTCCGATTATTGTAAGAGTTTTTGGACTTTATGCTTGTTGTTATTCCGGTACATTCGAAGAAGCAGCACAAACCTACTCAATGAATTTACTAATTTCGGTTTTCCATGTTTATCAATTTATTCAAATAATGCTTTTGGCACTTGACCCCGTTCGCATTTTTACTCTTGAATTTTAATTGGTGTTTGTTAGAAAATCCCTGCCTGGAAAAGCACAAGCGAATAAAATATGCCAGTCACATGAGATCAGTCATATTTATCTGAATCATATTATTAGTCACTTGTTAGATTTAAATTTATTATAGCGAACTTCCGCGTTGCCACAAACTACTGAAGTATCCTGCTGCTCATGCCACTTTGGAATTACTGTAATTATGATATAGCTTATTTAGCTAAACTTGACATTTATATAAATTCCTAAAACATATTTTATTTCTCTTTGTTGTTAAAAACAAATCCTGAATCCGAAAATAAACATTACAATTTAATATCATATGGAGATCCAAAAAATATGCTTAAAAATGAGAAATAGCGGTAAATAAAATGACCTAAACAACTAAACATTACGAAAGCCGCTAAAATACACCTGTCTATACCCTTGAATTATTCTTCATGATATGTAATTATTTGGAAAGATACTTATTTTAACGCCTGTATAGCTGTGCCGAAAACATCCTGACTTAAAAAGGAGAAGAATGTAAATTGATGCAAAACACAATGTAATTATGTACCGTTAATGCCAAATTTGAAAGTTTAAGATACATAAAGTTCTCATAGCCATCCATGAGACTGTAATATTATAATGCTTCTTCTAGGTGGAAGCTCAAAATAATTTTCAGTCTTTATCCGTCGTCAAATCTTATCTTTAATTCCAGTTGAAAACAGAGTAATATTAATTCGTCTTTTTCCTTAATCTGTAATATTCCACAGATCCATTCTTACAAACCACATAGTGCGCAAGAAATTTTTGATGTAACAAAGTTGGAATCGGTATTAAAACTCTCAATTGTAAACACGACACTGGAGTTGGTCGTCTTGCCATCCATTCTTCGAACAAACTTTGTGCACCGAAAAGTTAATTTGTCTTTGAGCGACTTTAAAAATGAAGTTCGGCTATTCTTAGTGTTCCGACGAAAGTTTTCAGATGGAAGTTCGCTGTATCATTCTACTCCAGAGGATATTTTGATTAAGATTTTATCATAGTTCTTTAGGGCCAACATGATAAATTACCTGCTTGGTTCCGTTAAAAGTTATATGCCTTTGTTCGTCGGCTTTTCAAAATATAATTCTTTGGGGATTTAATAGAGTGTACTAAATAAACATATTTAATAGAAATAGATAAGAAAATTGCAAGGAAAGCAGTGTTTATAGAATACTTTCTAAAAGGAAAGATGATTCGGTTAGAGCAGTACTTGAAGCTGCAGCTTATACAAGTGTGTCAAATGGTAGCAATTTAAAAGAGCAATGGACAGAGTAACTTGCAGCTTCTCCAAGCATTATATATTCCATTGGAAAATCTAAAATTTAAATGGAATTTTACATTTTCTTGTCATCAGCTGCCGAACATATTCATTTTCAATTGATCGCAGCAACGTTTATATAGTAAAAGCATCCTTCTCCAAACTAAACGGTCAGTCTTTACATGTTAAATGTTAGCAGTTTTACAAATAGCGAACATTTGTATGGGTGCTCTAAGCTCCACAATTTTCTTGTAGAAGCGGACTGCAAATAAAATGCTAGTCCTTTATTAACGATTTGTCTGCTATGTGCTTGTAATTCTAAATTTCGACAAAATGGTTTCTAATGGAACATAGTGGGCTTTTAAAGCTGTAGACGAAATAGAGGAGATTAGGAAGTTATTCAATTGCTCAACAGCTGGAAAACGTACTTTATAGCAATTTCTATTCGTTCAATTTAAGCATCGTGTTCATGAAATATTGATGCATAGTAATTAAATTACATTTTTGGTTAAGCAAAAAGTTAAATATTTAAAACAAATTTCAGCTTCTCAATCATGCACTAAAACATTGGTTCATAATGAAAAATTTCGAATATGTAAACTTGTAAACATTGAAATTTTAATGCGCCAAACAATTTTAATCAAGTATGAGTTTTGTGATTTTAATCAGCATGGTTTTCATACATCAAGCCACAACTACATTTAATTATAACGTTTTTGAAATTAATTTTAGCTGTAGAATTCCAATTTAACAAAAACTGATGGAAAATAGCAGGCAAAAATAAATAATATTGTTCCATGGAACAGACATAGGTCGAAGCTAAGTGGACATAGTTAAATTGGGAGGGAGATCAGAGTCGCATATAACATATGACATACCTTCAATTACAATACAATTCTACCTTTCGATATTTTAACTAATTAAGATAATGTTTAATAAAATAGTGGATTTTTGGGCATATAATCGAAGCACGCAAACCTCGTTCAGTTGTAGGATTAATATTTCAAATGACCGTGTTTTCTACATTGAAATGAATGGAATGGAAGTTGCAAACGTAAACAAAAATAAATTAGAAATTTCCTCCTTTTTTTAGTTGCAGTCGTTCCCGTTTTATTTTATTTATATAATAGATCAGTAAACTTAGATTCCTTCTGTTGAAAGTTACAGGTTCATTTAAAAACATTGTCAATTGATCCATCTCTATCAATGACGACTATAGAAAAATTATCATTTTAAAATCTGATTACCAATAGAAAATGAGCCTAGAGAGTTTTTGTTCAACAATTAAAACGAATGTTTCACGCTACAAATGAAACACAAAACTAAACTTGCATAACAACAACAGATTATAAACAGAATTACTTTTTTTCACTCCAAGTACCCACATATATCTACGAGCTAAATTATGTTGTTTTGACGGCGTTCAAATGCACAATGTCAACTATAATTTTTATTAAATATAATCTTGAGCAAAGCAGATAATTGTCATAAAATTACTTGTTTTCAGTTCTAGCTAAATATTTTTAAAATATATAGGCGGACAAACTCTTAGAAGATGTTCTAAAATTAATTTTAGTGTGTTTGATGATAAATTATATTTTGCCAAATATTCATATTAAGTCAGATTGTGAAATTGAACCCAATCTGGCTTTAATACAATCGTCATTACTTTTCCTTTTTTGTGTATGATGATGTTAAGCTCAGACAAGCATTAAATATACATAAAAAATCCAAACCGGATTCCGTTATCAGAATTCTTCGAACAAAACCAATAGACTAAATTTATGATCTCGAATACTATTAGCGTCATAAATTGTGTTTCGGGCAGTCGCCATCAGTAACTAATTCTGTATCAAAAAGGACGCCGACTAAAAAACAAGATTTATTCCGCGACGTCTCCAAATTTTAATAAAAAACAATAAAAAAGCAGGCCTCCAAAAAGGAAACTTCTCACAATAAATTCACAATTCATTCTGTCGTTCCGCCTGAAACGGACATGCAAATTCGGGCCTGGACTTAAAAGCTGAGCTTAATTAATTAAATTTGCTCCGCATAATTCTACACTTGGATTGTTTTATTGTTGTTTCCTCAGTCTCGAAAACGTTAAATAATTTTTAGTTCCCCGGATTTAAGGATTTAAAAGAGTAATTAGGACTTAACTTTAACGCGTTTAAATGGTATTGCCATCCCAGTTAGACCGCGAAATGTAAAGTGTCTATCCCAGGAATTAGACCATAGAATCGCTTGAAAAATCGATACTTATTTGCTTCTGAATTCAATGTTTCTAATTAAAGCAGCAACGAGTCTCTGCTTACAAAACACTTCGGTTACTTGGCTTCTAAGGAAATCATCAAAGTGTGTACAAACAAATCACGATATTAACTGGTAAATGTGCCTTCAAAATTTGAATTTCAATACAGCATAAATCATGTGAAAAATATTCAGTAGGTATCCTTATCATCTTAAGTGCGTTAAAAGTAATATAATTCACATGTATTCCGATTCAAATTAGGAACAAAGAAGCAAGGGGTTGCTCCTGAAGAGGCACATTAAGGGGAGGCAGGTTGTCAAGGTAACATTATGATTTAGTGCAGGAATTCTCCTATGTGATATAGGAAATTTATTATGTAGACGTTTTCGGGGATTTTCATTTAATAATATCCGCGCCAGCAAGTTAAGACGAGGGTTGACTACTTGGAAACATTTTATTTGAAATTCGCAAGCGTACACGCACATTGTATGTTAAAAAAATATTCTACCCAATTCTTCGTCGAATTTTTATTTCAATAGTTGTATATAATAATTGTATATATAATATAAAAAAAATTAAAAGGACTTACATAACAACATTTGACTTGTGTTGAAACACTCCGAGCATAGTTTGGGTAAAATATTTAGAAACATATAAGTTTTGAACGTCAAAAATTCATAAATGGGTATCATTCAGCTGAAAAGCATTGTTCTACTCATCGAACGTTTTTATTTAAATTGATTTTCTTTTGGATCTTAGTCAGTTTGCTGCAGACAAAATCGAGTTCAAAATTAAAATTGTGCATATTTTTTTTGTAATGAAGCCTAGTGGAGTTATTATAAATATTTTATAAAGGTTGCAATATGAAGAACGTTAAATTTTTGCTACATCATATTAACAGCAGTACTCAACATGAAATATCTTTTTTATTGAATTCACTAGTTTGTTATCAAATGTCTGCGAAACTTGCCTACTATCTGCCAGTACGTAAATCAACACATTATAATTTCACTGAAATGGAAGGGAATAATATTCAGCGATCACAAAATGATCGTAAGTATATTAAATGCTAAATAAAATTAGCATGTGTGTAATTTGTCAAATCAATTGGTTTTTATTCGGACTGCATCGAAACAATTCGAGCATTTTAATTGATTTTCAAACTATAAATCGAAATCTATCACGTATATTTGTTCAATCGAATAGGCCCAATTTTGCGTGAAAAGCGTCCATTTGTTCATACCCTAAATTTAGTCCGAGCGTCTGCTCCTGACAGTAATGGTGTCGCCGACCTTTTATTGGAATAAACGGAACCGGAGAACGTGTTTGAGAAATATGCCTTCTTTGTTGCTTGCTTATGAAAACTTTGCGTAAACTTTCCGCAAAATGCCAAATTTCACGTCCCGAATTGGAAGCTTTAAACCTGCATGCTCGCTTTTATTTAACTGAAACGCGCATTTCCAGAAAATAGATACTCTATTCTAATTTGCTACGAAAGCGTTTTGTAAATGCAGGCTCTTATATAATTATTCAAGTTTCGACTATTCGAATTAGAACAAACTTCGTGGGGCTTTGATAGGCTTTGCTGATGTTTAAATTAAACCAGCTGCATAATTACATGCCATCAAAGGTTTGTTTTTAGCCACGGTGCTTGTTTGTTTCGAATTTAAGTAAACCATCAAAACGTGAAACGATCCGAATTGCTTGTCGAAACTTCAAAGTGAAACTTCTATCAACCTTTTACGATTTTATTTCCTGATGCATTTTCAATAGATCGCTTTTTCATCAGTTTTGTGGGTGGTGGTAAGATTACAATTATTAAGAAAGAAATTATAAAATATGTAAATTTGCTTACATGATGCTACACAAATCTAAAGCTTTTATTAAGGAAAATTTAGTAAAGTGCCACCTTTAACAGCTGCTGTATAATACTCTTTCCAGTTTCAATATGTTTGGAACCATCCAATATATATGAACAACATAGCATCAAATATTTTTTAAATACTCCAAAAAAACGGCGTGTCTAAAATGAAAGTTTGGGGTGAAACAGACGGTAAAACCGCCTAAAAAAGTACAAGTCTTTTCTTCCTTGTCATGATGTCAGATAGGTAAAGATCTAGATTCCCCACTGAAGATTTACGTTAACATTTAAGCTAAATAATTCGAAAACTGTACGCGTTGCAATGCGAGAGTTGAAATTGTGTGAAAATTTCAGCACCGTTTAGATAGAAAATAAAGCTTTTATCGACCCAGACATACATGTTTTTTTTATTGACTAGGACTAAATGGTTTATTAGTTACATGGGGGACTAAAAATGACAACGGAAAATTGATGTAAAAATATTAACATAGCAGATGCACGAAGATCAAAAATTGTTCGATTTAATCGTGCCTTTAGACCAACTAGTGGAGGATTATTCACTCTTGAATGGCATCTTGATTAGGTGTTAATCAGGGCGAATAAGAATATTGGAAAATATAAAATATTTTCAATTAGGCTAATAAATGCCAAAAGCAGAGCAATTTCAGGTATTTTAATGGGATGCTTACAATTTATAAAGTAAGTAAGTGCTATTTCAGTATTTGGTACTAATTAAATCTAATTGCACATGAATCATGCCTTCAAGATTAATTGGTTGATACACACTTAGAAGTGCAAACATAGAAAATATTGAAAAGCTTTATCATATTACACAAAAATACGTATTTTGCTTGAACCACCTGCACATTTTTAGTTTTGCTTCTCGAGGACGTTTCCAGGCCATCCAATTATCTAACCAATGTTAAGAGGACCTATTTAGTTTCTTTTATTTGATATCGACTTATTTTTTATCAATAATATGAGTTAAATCTAAGATTCAGGTGTATATGAATATGTAGTCAACTGACGATTTATTAGATAGAAGACCATTAAACGCATATAAAGTTCTTATAAAAATTTGTAGATAAAGTTAGTCGTAAAATGTCCTTGCAGAGAAACATGCGAATTCGATTTTTTGTTGAACCAAATATTAATTCAGAAGTAAAGTTTCGTTGGGCGCTCCTAAATAACAAGTTTTTCATACAATTGCCCATGCTGGTTGCTTACCATAATGATTTAGATGAAACCAATATTATACGTTCTATTTTCGAGTAAATCTATAATACAGCGTTAAAGAGTTTTATTAAATATGAACAAGTTAGATTCATTTCCCGCACACCTGGAGCGCATTTAACCTGTTATCACGTTTTAATTATAATTATTGAGAAACCGCTAAATTACGTGTTTCATGAAGTGCGAAACCTCATTATGGTTTGAATTATGAGGGTGTCTTTAATTATTTTAGTTTCCGTTGATTGGGTGATTAGCGGACACAATACTGTTAAGTCGGGGTAGAGTAATATATGCGATTGTCGGATTATATCAAAGCAAAATAGGAAAGGAAATTGGCAAAAGAAGTAACTAGCTATTAAACGGGAATATGCTAGCGACTATTTAAAATATCAATGAAGGAAATATAACAAATGTTGTACTAATAAGAAATGTGTTTTAACTTTTGGTCACAAAAAACACGAAAACATTGTGGAAATTTTCCCGTTAATAATGTGCTGAACGCCCAATGAGAAAAATGAGGTCCCTTGTATTCTTGTATTAGTTTCACGGCAGGACTTGCAACAGCACTAAATAATTAATATTTTGGAACTAAACAAAAAATTTTTCGCATTTAATACTCGGTGTTAACGCATCAAAACGATTTAGCAATGAAACAGCTTGAAAAAACCATTAAATTAAGACATGTATGGACCAGGCAAAGCAGGTCGAATATGATTATAGATAACAAGGAAATACAAATTACACACAAAGGCAAACAAAAAACGAGTCAAAAAAAGATGTTAAATTTTACCTTGACAATATCGACGAGACTGATTGGTCAGCAACAGCATGATATCGTGGAGAAATCTGGAACAAATTCAGTTAAAAGATGAGGAACGAAATAATAAAAAGCAGAATATTTACACTTTTTGTAGATTATGATCTGAACCTAGTAACTAAACTGCTCAAGAAAATAACATTTACCCTAACTTTAAAGCCATAAAGCTCGTGAGGGTTCTGAGCGATTAAATTAATGTTTGAAGGTTTTGGATTTTTTGATCCTATCCTTTTCCGTTCAGTAGCTGTTTTCGGAAAATGTCTGTGCTGTAGATAAAGTTTCTACAGAGTGGAAAAGGAAGCAGTGCAGAATGTCGGAAAATTCTGCATGCTCCCAATTTGAACAATTTTTATTCCGAATTTTTACAATCGAGGGTATAGAGATATCCCGTGATTCAAACCGATTAAAATTTTATTGTTTATCGCTTTTACCAACAGTATCAGCTCAAAAAATCAACTTTTGGGTCTTGAAGTGATAATTTTTTTAAATTTATTTATTTTATTTAAAAGTTCACTTAAATTGAAGGTTTGCCAGAATCAGGGACTTTGAATGCTATTCTCATTTGGATCACTGTTGATGCAACCCTGCATATTCAATCTTTGTCTTAAGGCAACTGTGAAGTATCACACTAAAGCCAAAAAGTTTATTTTTCTAAACGCCGTTTAAATACAAGAAATAGGCGAGAAATTCAGAAACATTTTAGAGATGTAAGGTCTATCTTTATTCCTTTGGTCCATAAAGCCAAACTTTCTGCAGGTTTGCATTGTTTCAGGCTCCAACCTGTAGGAACTTTATGAGCATCCTTAAATTTTGGGAAAAGCACAGGTGGGAAGAGCACAGGTGGGAAGAAAACTAGACAACAATGAGAATTTATCCAGTTCATAAATTATGGCAAATTTTGGGCCCTGAAAATTTTTTTGTTGAACAGTTTATGTTATGACGGTAGTACCTATTAAAATAGAAAATATTCAAATAATAAAATTGAAACACATGAATTCCATGAATTCTTGTCTGTCTTAAAACACTAATCTTGAAAACGAAAATAATTATGATGCTGGATTATAAAATTTAGGTACATTTTCAGAACCCTTATTATGTGAGTTCCTTCATTCAGCAAAATAATTTACAAGTTATTACAATTTCCTTTGATCTCTAAAACTTTAAGAAGCTCAAAACACATTAAACTTAAATGGCAAGTCGTTAACAGCGAATACTCAAACACAATCAATCTTCTGGTAAATTTCTAGATATTCGAGTTTATGCAGATCGAAAACAAGATTTGTAATCCAAACATCCGTTGCAAGCACTTCCAATATTTGCTGAAATGTTGTACGAATTGATATTTTGAGTCATTAACGCCTTTGGCCAGCTGCTAGTCTTATTGCATTATTTTTCCAAGTTTTTTGGCTGGAAAGCCGACCAGCAAGCGGAAGCTCGCCAATATCACTGATATATTTGCCAGATAAAAAAAACATGTGAGAGGTTAGAGTAAAGTACATAACATAAAATAGCTTTAAGGGAGTTTTGTGTTTCCACAAAGAGGTTATTTCGCAAAGGATCTGTTCTGGACACGTGCTTTGAGGAAAGCGCGTCGGATCTGAGCTACCCGAGCCCTTTACAAGTAAGTGATACCCTAAGTCGATTAAAGGGGAGTCGAAATTGTTGTTTCAGCGGTATATTAGAAGGTATTGTCCTACAAACAAGGTTCTAAATGGTTCTACCTTTACAGCTGATACGAATTTTCAACAGCTTTAGGTTTGGAAAACCGAAACGAGAGGCACTCGAAAGCATTCAAAAGTGGGATTAAATGAGAAAGCCACACAATACAGAACAGAGTGACATTCTTAGACTTTGCCAACAGAAGTGAGTATCTCAGAATTTAAAAGAACCCAATGATTGAAACAGAAAATACGTTGAAATAGCTAAGAATCCAACATTAATTTCTATTTAATTTTAAATTGGCGAACTAAAAAAATATTTTACATTGTATAATGTATTGCAAAATCTATTATTGCAAATATGTATTTTTCATAGTAAGAGAATATAAATAATTACTGCTTCCATGGTTAGATAGACAGGTTCATACGAATAGCCATAAATTAGAGAATGTTTAAATTGGTTTTCAAGCCAATAACTCCTGACATACCAAGCAAATAATTATCCGTACCAGTAAAAATTCCCAATCAGTTGAAACGAAACCGTAGGCAGAAACTATTCGAAACAAAAGCGCTAAATTTAAACCGATATCCAATAGGTATTTGTGTTTGATATATTTTTAATTCTCTAGGAAGAAATAAATTTATTCTGGGACGTCCGAGTGATTTATACGGGCTAATTTTTATTGAAGTTAAGCCTCCGAAGCAGTGGCTTAAGATTTATTAATTGGTTAGATTTTATCTCCCCATTTTAAAACATTAACCATGTTAAATAAATTGAGTTGGGGTTAAATATGGAGCATTGTAATTATTTGTGAGTTATTTCCAAACGAAACGTTTATTTTAAGATATTTGGAATACACACAGTCTTTTCAGACTCTTCTATACTAATTTTTTTCTGGTGTGGGTTATTTTGCGATTGGTTGCTTTTTTAGTGGCTGTTCTATTGAGATTTGATTTTTATCCTGTTCGATCATACATTTTTTTCTTGAATAATTAACGTAAACTGAAGGCAGAAAGTACTAGAAAAATTATTGTTTTGAAGAAGTTTCACTAGTTTGTACATCAATTCATCGATTACCTTTTTGGCTTTAATTTACAATTGAGAGCTTCGGTTTTGCGCTTTTGAAACTTGAAAAGGTCAATTGTTTGAAGTTTTCTTCTTGAAAGTGATTTTAGTTGTTAAAGTTTGGCTTAGTTTGACAACATTAAGTAACAACCTTCAAAGAATAGTGATCACATTCCTGTGCAGGTCAGAGAGTGACACCAAAATATAATCGTTAGTTTGGCAACAAAATTGCACTCACCTGGTCCATCTTCAATGCAATTTATCTGAAAAACATCTCAAAACGATCCCAGGTTATTAAAACACAAAACACTCACACTTGCCAAAGAATACTAATTAACTGACGACGGTAGCAGACTAACCCTTTACCTTTGATTATCGCAAAATATGTGTTTATTTTTATGAACGTTAATGTAAACAAGTGTATCTTCGTGCCAGTCGAAAAACCGGATTTTCGGCTATTTACAATAAATGTTCAGAACTTGATTGCCAATATTATTTGTGTTTGCATGCTTGAACCTCCAATCTGTATGCACATTATTGCTTCTGATTGTAGCTTAAAGGATAGGCAGTCTAATTCGATAGGAAATGCAAATAGTTTTTGGAAGAACTATATGTAAAACTGAAATGGATCTGGGGCTGAAATGTTAACGTCTTTCGCAACCAGAAGTAAAAACTGCAAAATGGTAGCATTATAAATGTACTTTTCATTTGAGTAATGCGCATTAAAATGCGAAATAAATTATAGGGGCGTTATCCACATCCATCTGAATGTCTTTAGGATACATTAATCCCGGAGATAAGTAAAGGACGGGACGAGATTCTGAGCTTCTCAGCGCTCTGCTTTTCATTACCGCCCTTCCTATTTAAATTAACTTCAATTTGAATTTAAGGTTTTTCGTTTAAAGCCACTGCCATATCAAAAGCGCTGGAATCCGGAAGGACGTTGCGGGACATAATGTCCAAGGACTGCCACAATCCCTTAGGCTTTACCGTCTAAATTGTCGTTTAGCATAAGAAAAAGGATTCTTTTTTAAATTAATTTATTCAATCTTATAGGCGGGAAAGAAACGTAATTTGGCCCATTAACCGACTAATGAGATAAAAACCGCCATTTGCTCCTGTTTATTCGGTTAATGCCAGATTGCCTAATTTCTAACTTATATCTAAAGTAAAAATCGGCAAAATAGATATTAAACCACAAAAATTAGGCATATAACAATATATTAAGTAAACCGTTTTTCTTGTAATAATAAAATACCGCGAGCTAGAAGAAAACAATTGGTCATTTTTACAGCTAAATTAAATTTCAATACTTTTGGGCTTTTAGAAATGGAACCCGGAACTTAAAACTAAAGTTTTTCTTTGTATAATCAATATATGCAATCAAAATACTGTTTTTTCAGTTTAATACAACAAAACCGATTTTTATTTAAACAAGACAAAGATGTTAAAACTTTGCAATTAAAATTGGCGGTATCGAAAAATCTGTTTTATTTTTTTGTAGAACTCATAAGTGCACGTAGCGGAAATTTCAACTTCAGCGTGTTCTCCCCCATTATTTCAATGTGTTTCGGGACATCCTGACATGTTTCAAAGCAATAAAAGGTCCGAGAGTTTGGCAAAGCGAAATTTTATTTGTCATTAACAAGCACTTAAACTCAGAGCATTTTATTTTCACAATTTAGAGAAACAAACTGGAAACGATTTCGTTCATGTATTAAAACTTTCAGCTTTCAATGGAGCTTAGTAATTAGTCGTTGAAAGAAACTGTGAAGTCTTTCAGTTAAGTGTGAATTTATTCTTATTTTTTTAAATCCGGTATAAAGATTTAAAAAAAACCTACTGTTTGTCTTTCTTTTTGAATAAAAAAATGTGCCATTGTCTATTAATAAAAATGGTTCAAGAGGTGTCCAAAAAGGATTTGTTAGTTTGCATTTAAACTACTAAGTGTATATTTTGCACCATACATTCTACTTGGCATCTTTGATCTTCGAGCTGAAGTAATTTTGCAATAAGATGCATTCTTACTGATAGTAAATAAATCCTGATCTTAATATTCCGATATGATTATTGGTTTTCAAAATTTTATTCAAATGTGCTTTTTATATTAAATAAATGCCAACATGCCAAAAATAAAAATCAGTTGAGTTATAAACCTTGCACTTAGCAACATTTTTAATTCGCCACTGTGTCTGGACTGTCTCCGTAGAACGATAAAGCAATACATCAGCAAAGACAAATGTTTAGGGATTTATCTTCATTAAAATCGACAAGGTAAAATTTTCTGTCTTGCTATACGCTTTCACATCAAGATTATTATTCAAACATTAACAAACGACACTGTAGAGACAATATAATGACTCCCATACATTGTCGGTTATTTCTACCCCGAGAATTTTGCATTACTAATCACTAGCAGGAAGTCGAACTTCGGTTAATCGACACAACTAAATAAGATTATCTAGACTAGACTGGAGTAGAGGTATGAGCTGTACGAGGTTAATTTAATAATGACAGCGCTTGTGAAGATGTAACAATTCCATAACACTGGTCTAAATATAAAAATAATAACTACTTAGAGAAATTCCTAATTAAAAAATCTATTGGAATTTCCCGACTTGATCTACGTTTAATGTTCACCAATACTTTGAGAATCTCAAAGAAAAATAACGGGATATCTGGTTGAATAATTTACGAAAACAGTGTCTTGCAAAATAAACGCTTCACACGAAAAAAAATTAAAACCCTATACCGAGCAATTAAAATCATTAATAAATCTACGCTGCCCATCTCCAGCCGTAAAATTTTCATCTTAAACATCAGTTTCTCATTTATAATCTATAAAAAGGGTTTGATGGAACATCATTAGGATTGAATTGTCTATCATTAGCGCGACGGAAATGGTTTAATGGGCTGTTGCACTCCATTCCAGGCTTGGATCTAAATAAAATTAACATCTAAATTATCATCGCGCCAAATCGGCCCGATTACCAATGATAATTAACAAAGTCCCAGATAAATCCTCTTATTTCTTCATTCTCTCGAGTTCATTTTCCTTACGGTCAACACCTTGGTCAATTCAATGCAAATTCATCTACCAGCTTATCAACGCATATTTGGCCTCTATCGGGAATCCATGAAATTACTAGTTTATTATTTCGCTCGGTATCTGCTGATTTAATAAATAGTGCATATAAAATAAAACTAGTTCCAACTATATCCGCTTTGAAGAGACATGAACTAGTTTAACCTTTCTGTTCTTTTGCCATAAACTTGCATCAGCTAAATTCCGAAATGAACCTAAACGAGTCATGTTTAGACCGACGCTAAATGAAAATACCCACTCCAACGTGTAAACAGCTTAAGTGTAAGTTACAACCTTATAGAACGCTAAATAACTATAAAGTAAGCTTCTTATTGAAGATTAGCAAGTTCGTATCATGGTAAATTGTACCTAAATGTAATCAGGGAATCGAATCAGACCTGAATTGTTATGCTTCGCTCTTAAAAGTGATTTGGTTTTGTATTAAAATCTCCAGCAGGAATTCATGAACAGCATTGCGGTAAACGTCAACTGAAAAAACAGGAAAGTTATTCCAGTATTTGATCGAAGAATTCGGAACATATTGCTTCGCTCGCGCCAATTACATACACATAGTTTTGCCATTTTCATCTGTTTCGAAATAAAAACATCGTTTCAAAAACAACGCTTTTCCGAGCTTCATAGAACTGACTATAAAAATTGTCCACCTCATTCCATGATTCAACCCGAGAGGATTGGTTTTTCAATTAGATAAAGCTGGGACCTGTTTTCCTGTTAATAAAGTGACGTGAACTTCTTTATTGTATACATAAGTAAGTCTATTTACAACTAATTCCACCGTTTTATAGTTCAGCACCATAGAATATTTTGAACGCAGAAAATTAACGCCAGCAAAATGTAAAGCTCTTGTTACACTTTGATTATGTTTCCGACGGTGTCAATTTCCCCAAAACCACATACTAAACGTTCCTATACAGGATAGTATCGTATCGCTCAGGTATAACATTATTAATGCTTCATAACTGTATACGAAATTAACTGTTCACTTCTATGTGCCTACCGTATTAGTCGTCTCTGAGCCTTTGCAGTGTTAAACCAGTAATTGATTTTTAATCATCGTCGTCGTACAGGAAGAAAATTGTATTCCAGTCATACTGTTTCTGCATTTTAATTACATATTTCGTCTCGATGGAAATTCGCATAAATTATATTAGAAGGCAACATTTGCCATCCATGCATATCTTTGGCTCGTGTTGTTGCATAGACTCTAAAGTTTCTCCAACAGTTTTGTAGTAGTTGGACTGCGGAAGTGTTACACTTAAATGCAGGCTTTATTGAAATATTTATTAGAATTTCATTACTGCTGAATACATATGGAAATGAGAGCGACTTGCTGATCAACAGATTGCAAGCGTGTAGCCTTTAATATTGTTTTGTACTCTAATCTATTAAAAAAACATATTTTTTATCTTAACGTGGGAAAATGATGTATGTTTCAGTCAGTGTGAAAAAGGTGTTAAGGGCTGCCGCCAAATTTTGACTTGCTGATGGAACCCGTTCACCAAATATGTCTAAAATAATGCGACATTTTCCTACTCACGCAGGTGCTTGGAGTCTTGAGGTGTCATCCAAGTTTCAATTAGTTACTATTAGCTATCGTATGTGTTTTTACTCACTTTGTCTCCAAGGCCACTAATAACTTGAAAAATTTAGAGCAAAATCAATAGAGCCACATTCAAGGAGGTTCAATGGTAATTTGTCAAATGTTATTCCAGCTTTATTAAGATCTATTAAGATTCAGATCTATTAAGATCGGACATTTTTGTGTTTTAATAGTTTTAAAAATAAATCTGTTTATTATACTTGAGCCCCAATTCAGCAGATATCTGACTCAAAACTACCCTTGTATATGTTCCACAACACGCTCCTTCTTAATATGCAGTTCAAGGTTTCGTTTTGTTGCCCAACTCATAGGAAACCCCTAAAACGGATGAATTTTACCTTTAATGAGCGTTAAATTACGCCTCTACATAATTCCGCTTATATCCAAGTGTTTTGGAGCTAAGTAAACAATTTGGCTGCCAATATAGCTTACTGCATCAAGAGGCTCAATGGATTTCAAGATGCTCAGCTACTTTGCTGGAGAAAGGAGCAAGTTTAGTTATCGAACTAGAACATTTAACAGTTAATCATAATAGTTTAATCAGAGGAATTGTAAACGAAAACTGTTTGTCGAGATATCGACCATTATTATACGGTTATCATCGGATATCGATAATATGTAACAAGAAAAGTTCTACAATCGATTAATTATTTGAATTTGCGATGTTATTCAGCAAATAGTATCTAAAATTAGGTAACCCTCTTTGAAAACCAAATAAAGCAACTTTACTAAATCGTTTAAAATAAACTCCAAGTCATTCAACAGAGTTAAAGAAAACTTTTTCAGAAAATCAAATTCGTCCAATTCAAACACTACTAAAATACCTTCATATCCGAAAACTCCGTCAAACTGCTTTTTAAGTTATTAAATTGATGAATATGGTCTTTATGTATTTGCTTCATTATTAATGTTCCATTTCATATCCGATACATTACTTACTTTGGCCATTCTGTTGATATATTAAAATATTCGATACAACAGGGGCAAAAGCAATAAAAGTCCAAGAATTCCCTATTAAAACCTAAACTTTGCCGAATTCGTAAATATTTGGACAATGGCAGATATAGCTTCATATCGATGTATTCTTTTCTTTCATATTTCTGTTTTGTCCAGGACAGTATTCAAAGAAAAGTAGCATTGCGTCTGTTTTATTTGGAGTGAGATTTGTTCGATGGAATATTCTTGAAAATTAACCAATTCAACTGTTGACCATTAAGTTGAATCTCCGATGGGAGAAACAATGAATGTATGGCAAGTGAAATTTGCACACATAGAATATATTCAATTAATTTATAATAATAATGAACTAAAAACTTTGTTTTGAAAGCCATTTATTTTTGCTGGAATTGGAATTTAAGAAATGAAAAACGACTTTTTTGGGTATATAATTGAAAAATATAAACTTATCAGAGTCCACTTCTGTTTCTATTTTACTGCTTTAACCAACAAATCCAGCTCTGGATTGGGTCGCAAGTTAAAGAATAGAGCCATTGAATGGCAACGACAATGTGGCAAAAATAAACATTTCTCGATGGATGATAAATACTCCCTATGCAGTTTGGTAGCTGGGCGGCTTCAGCTATTTATATCCGTTATCAACTCACAAGAACATATCAACTATCAACAATATAAATGCCATAACATATTTAAATAACTAAGCTAAAGAACAGTTTGTATGACATGTCGGCAAAGAAAATATGAGATGGATTGGGACGATACCGAAGTTAATTAAGGGCATTTTAAAGGGTCGAAAGTGGTCAGACCCAAAAAGACATTATCTTTAAAACCTTTTTATTTGCCTTGATACATATTTCTTTTAGCGGAATTATTCTCTCTCAATTCTCTTACAAATACAGAAACCATTTAAAGGGAATGCGGCCTAAAACCCGAATGTATCGACATGAATAACATTTCAGCATTTCACCATATGGAAAATGTTTGGGTTGCTTCTTGTATGAGCAGAAAATTTGCCGGGACGAAGTTCGATAGATTTCCCAAAGGAAATGTCGGATTTCCTTGCATGTGTGGGGTTGTCGTATGGGGACCAGGAAGATAAGAATTTAATTTTGGAACACTAGGTGTTCACAGTGGAACCATTGGGATTGGTTTTTCAATTTCACTCAATATGTATCAACGGAAAGTTTTCCAGAATTCCTGCAAAATACTTTATCTTGGGTTGTGAGATTCTATTAATGTTACACAATTATTTAATAATAGTTTTAGAACTGCATCCCAACTTTCACGTTTGATACCAATTTTTCCATTGTTTTATAATTTAGAAAAAAAGAAAGAAAATGCGTTACAAATTTGTAGCAGATTGTCCATTTCTATTTTCAAACTATCAAATCAAAGGTGAGGTGTGAGTATATTTCTTCAATGCATCTGCTAGAGTAAGGGATCAATTCACAGTTCCTTAGTTCACTGCTGCTACTGATTGACCATAAAAATATCAAAATTGTAAAAGTTTTGAAGCAAAGTCCTTCTAATTTATTAGTTGCCGAAATCAAAGCAACACTTAAAAATGTCTAACTATCTAATATCTGATATTCCTGGAAACTGAAAATGTACCTAGACAATTTTCCACGGCAACTTCAATTAGCAAAGTTCGGAAATGCGAACAGTAAAACCAATCTGTGTCTGGGATACAATTTTAAAAATAACTTTTGGTTGGGTTTGCAAACAAACTACATAAACAAAAACACACGATATTCAAAACCCGAAATTGATTGCACCCGGTTTGTAAACAAAACTGCGGTATTTACTGTTAATGCAATGTTAACAAACAATGGAAATTGCCAATGTATAACGGCAGGTTCAATTATATTAATCCAAGTTGGTGCAAATAGTCAATGTCTCGACAGTTATGATTTATAATTGCAAAATTCGAAGGGGTTCGGAAAACATGCTGATAAGCAATCAGTATTTACGATTTTGGGATATTGATTGATTAATTGGAACCTGCTATAGAAAATCTGACCGTGACAATTCTCATAGCCCTATTATGAAATATTTTAAAAATTTAAAATATTGAAAACTTACACAGAGCAAAAAGAAAGTTAATTACCTCGAATGGACAAAAAACATTTTTCAATAATTACGACTTTCAAATGAGTTTCAAGGGGTGATTGCGAAGGAATCCGGAGTAAAAACTTCATTATCTCGCATCTTATAGTCGGGAATTTGAATTTTGAAGATGTAAATTTTTAACTTAAAATTCCGTCGTTAATCCTATTTTCGATTGAAATTTGCTGCATATCTGAGATCTGGTTTTGAAGCATATCTAGAGCTTTCGAAAAGAATTGTAGAATTCTTGGGCAGAAATTAACTGGATTTAACATAATCTGGCTTAGAATTCCTCAAAGTACAGTAGGTATCTTAACAACTTTTGCTGAACAAAGTGTAAATTGGGTGGTTAAAATTATGCAGCCAATATGAGAAATAAATTAAAACTGTAAACATGCTACAGCAGATTTAAGATGATCAGGTGGTCACAATTAAATATTCCTTACTTAACTCAGTAAAATATTAAACCTGCCATTTGAGCCAATGTTGAAATTGTTCCATCTGGAACTTACTTAAAGACACAGTTATAGAGAGTATTCCAGCGTGATAGCTAGGTGATATTTTTGTACCATTTAATGAGCGTAATATTTTTTAATTGAAGCCCCTTAGCACCGGTTTAGGGTCTCGGCTGACGTTGAATACCAATGAATTTTAATTAAAATTTGTGCTAAAGTTCTTCTCGGTCTTAATATGCCGCTTAAAATACATATTTTCGGGAACAAAGAACGTAAAATATAGAGTGCTGCAGAGGCGGGACCCGTTGGGGTGCTTGTTAAATTACTTTTTCATTTGTTGATTTTCCCGGATGAATGGAAATGTATAGCTTTGGAATAGATTCCGTTTCATACAAAGCTAGACGGGGACATATCGTTTTCAGCTTTAATAAGATATATTATGTGCGCAACATTTTGAAGCTGTACATTCAATTATTCAAAAGCTTGCTAATTTGATATAAAACATGACGTATTATAATAAAACGTTTTGAGTTTGAGGTACATTTTACAATACATTAGAGAATTTTTGCGTGGTGACTCTTCTGTTAAGTATGACACTTTCAGTATATTAGCATTTATACTTATATTAAACATTTGCAGTTTTGGTAGTAAAGAAGACGATATATTAAAGCTGTTTGATGCCGGCAGTACCGACTGAATTTACACTTTATGATATGAAGTGAAGTGATTTAAGTTACGGATGCGATAATTGCGAAAGCTACGTTTGTGCCAACTATAAAGAGGTAAACGACATCAATAATAACTCGTAAATTCTGCATTCCAACACATAATATATTTGATAAAGCCGAGATGGGTGGTATAAATTAACAGGGTCTTCAGCAACGCAAGAAATGTACTACATTTTGTACTGCGACTGAATAGTTATTATGGATTTTATCGAATAAAATGTGGGGAAACGAGCAGGAGTGAAAACTGATTTTAAAACTGTTTTTATTTTTCCCTTAATAAAAAAACAATGAAACAATGTGAAAAATGAATCGCATCGATGGTAACGATGGGCAAACTAAAGAAGGGATGAATCAAGGTCACTATGTGTTAATAAGCTACTAAATCAGCTAGTGGAAGGATTTTAATAAAATCGAATATTATTCATGCTAATGGTGAGAAAACCTTAAAAAATGGTCAGCACTGCTAAGGACATGACAGAAAAAAATTCTTAACATCTGAGGCAAATGCGTGGAAAATCTGACTTGAATAAATGATGAAGGTACTACATGCCATAAAAAATGGTTGAGTTAATAGGACTTGACAATGATCTCAGGAATTAGCTAATTTTCAGAATTCAAAATTTAAAAAGTCTATCTATTACGAAAACAACCTACATTAGAACACCGCCCATTGGGATAATTTTCGCTTGACGATTTTCTGATATCGATACATGTAAATAGGATAAAGTCGTGTTATTGATGAGCGTTGATGATCTTTACAAAAATTGTAAATTTAAGCGAAACGAAACTTAGAACCAACATTTAATAACTAGTCAATTAATTATAATTAGTTCCTAAAAATTGGTAATTGCAGTACATTGAAAAATTCGCAAGTGCAAAAGTCAAAGATACAAAGTGAAATGCATCCGAAAACCAAAATCCTTATAGGTTTTCTGAGGTTTTAAACTGTTGTAGCAGCAATATTTATCGATCACGGAGACATTGTCCATAAAAAACAACAGAATCATCGATTAAAGTAGATGTGTTTAAAGCCAGATTGAAGATATAAGCCAGAGTGTTTAAAGCCAGGTGAAGAATATAATTAATTAATTTAATATTTAACTATATTCAGACAATTCGAAGCGGATAACAGATTTACAGAACACTCAGCTCGACATTTGTTTTATCTTGTTGCGATTGAGAATGAGAATATGTAGTGAAATAAGTTAGCGTTCTCAATTTGATTTTACTTTACATTGACCCATATTTTCAGTACTGTTAATAGCCGAAATTATAGCCTCAAAGACGTGACACATTTTTAAAATAAGCCGCTTCAAGAAAAATATTGAGCAGATGCATCCAAGTATATTAGTTTTTTGTATGAATGCTTTCCAATGACTTCCATACATTTATTTGGTAATTCTTTTAGTCTTACGTTAATCAAAACCTGTTTAAGTCCTACAGTGGAACGTTTGAAATAAAAGAAATTTAGTTTAACTTAATGATCCACTTGAGGTAAGGTACTTGATAATGATGAGGCAACAGTTAAACTTGAATCGCAATTTTCCAGCTTCCACTTGCGGCCATTTCTCAATTTCCCAATTTGGGAACATCGCGTGATTAATGTAAGAACAAAGATGGTCACACGTAGAGCGGAAAACACCCTCACTAATTGCGAGTAGTGTCCAGCAGTAAACGTCTTTAATAACGACAGGAAGCTGGCCGAAGCTGGGAGGAACGAGAGGCAGAGATCGGTAAAGAGCATCGAAGTGTCAAAGCAAATAACAGACAATGGGATATTCGATTCCAAGGGACCGTTTTAGCCGTAATTCAGTCTGGTCGATTTTTTTCGGGTTTCGTTTGTTGAGCAAGAAAATGTGATTCCGGAAAATGTGAATTGGAACTGTCCGTTCTCGACTGGTTTGACGAGATTCTTAAATCGAATTGAATAAACTTGTTATGAATAAAGTATTTATTAATTTTCTTCTTTCGCAGATAGTCATAGAAAAGGAACCAGAGAGCGCAATACAAACCACGCCTTGCGAAGTCAACGAAGTAATAAACTTATCGGTTATTTAATTACTTGCATACAGAAGAAAACTGATGCAAACTGATTAAACCTTAAGCTTCAGTTTTATGCAAAACTCGTTCAATAAACGGTTTTATAATTAGTATTAAGCTACCCAGACTGAGTAGAGAAAAATGCCCTTAATTAAAAAGCAATATTTATATTTCGAAGTATATGAAACGTTCACAGTTATATGAAATATTGATGAAACTTCCAAATTCCGTTGCTGCTCAATAATTTTATAATTTTAAATTCATGTCCGAAAGCATGCTGCCTCAATTGTTATTAAATTGTGAGCATAAAGAAAAATAATGATATAGCAATTTACCCACATCTTAAAGGTTGGCCTGTACCTCTTCTATAAATAGAGACTTAACGGTAGTTTAGAACTTGCAGGAATTTAAGATGTTGTAATTCTGAGCCTAATTAAGTGATCGTGTTCAGATTCATCGAAAAGCCATCTCGGTCGCTCAAAATCGTATTAGGCGTTAATAACCGCAATTCAATCTGGGCCGTACATAGAGCCTCTATTTACCCCTATGGCTTAAACAGGGTCTCCTGCTGTCATGCCTGTTCCAGGTGTCCGTATTTGGATGGCAACAGCAATATTCTCCGTCAACTGCTCTGGCCCAAACCATTAATTCCGTTTTGCGTTGTGTGACCTGTGTGGGTTTGCTTTGGTACACCCCGAATTATTTCACTAATTCAACATCAGGGAAATCACCTATGAAATTTGTCATGCGGCCCAATTATGGTTATATGCCAGAGACAAGCGGGCTGAAGATATTTCGCATATTTATTCAGCGACAGCAAAGTTTTATATTTAATCAAGTTTCAGATTATTGCATTTTTTAATAAACGTTTCAAATTCAAATTTATG
>NW_026018611.1:8108992-8112373 GCF_020466585.1 Dendroctonus ponderosae
CAGGTTGCAACGGCTTGCGAACGTTTTAATAACTTCACGAGTTGAACTGTTCTGAATATATTTCAGCTATTTTTCTAGTGACAAAAGCTCAATAGCTCAAAAGCTATTCAATTTAAAAACTGGTTAGTTTAGACAAAAAGACGTAAAATGTAGGTAGAATTACATTTACGTTTGTTTACATTTTCAAAAATATACCATGTTCACTTCATTTCCGTACATCCGGTATGGCATGTGTTATGGCAAAAATTGAGGCAAAAACCAAACCCTTAAATTCCAAATTAATTTTGTTCCATGCATTCTCAATCCTCACCTGACATTCTACTACGAATTATTAGTTAAATAAGAATCGCTATTAAATCGCTTTATATTCGCAACCACATTGATAAACTCATAGAAACCATGCCCAAAAGTAATTGATAGGATAGGCACAAGTAGGTTCCATGTATACCTACTCTCTAGGCCGAGTTAAAAAAAAGGTGTTTTACGCTGGCTCTAAATTTATATCGTCCCATATTTCTCACTGCCAATAGGTCAAGGAAAGGGAAAAGCTAAGTATCTACGACTCTTTCCCCGTTAGCCGAAAATGTGGCAGAAATGATTTCGATCGTGGTCTCAATGTAATTATTTCTCACAAAAGGGTCGAAGCCACTGTAACCGAATTTCTCTTTGAGGGCAAAAGCTTTTTTACCAGTTCTTGATATTTTGAATGCGAAACTTTTTACGTGGAAAAAGTTTTTGTTGGGTTGTTTACTGAAGTGAGAGAAAAATTGTCGGGCTTTTGTTGGAATTGAGTAGAGCATTAGTTAGCAGAAACCGCAGATTGTTTTGTTTTTGTTGCGGAGCATAATGAAACAGGCATGCAGGAGGATTTAACGTACATTTAGAATCTGTCTCAAATTTACCTTGTTGGCTTTTAAAGGAAAAAGGTGTGTCTAGACTCCGATATATTTCACTAAATGACAAGTCTTCAAATGTAAGATATTCTATATTCTTTTGAAAGCTTCTGCATCGAAACCATTAAGTACAAATTAGTTGATTAGTATTTGTAAGATAAAGTGGGAGGTGCCAAATCTTATATTACACCCATTAAGGCCTCAAAGGTAATCATCACGAAAATCAGGCTTTCCAACAAATCATGAAACCGTTTGGGTAATGTCAAATTAATCTCCTTCAGTTCGTGCAGCTGACAGAGAATCTGCGGCCGAAACACGAACACTTGAGCCAAGCATTGGCGATCTAAGTCCCTACGTAATCTATAAGGGCTAATAAGGGCTCTATGTACGCGTCATAAATTGGGCTGTAATTAATAATGCCTAATAGAAATTTGAATTGGACCCCATATGGATATCAATTAAGCTGAATTCGGCCAAATTGTGATGCTGTTCAAATAGACCGTAAACACCGGCGTTTAACTACCGGTAGCCTGTGAATATTGAAGCCCTTCTTTTGGTGCACGTCTGTTCGGACCTGCAAAACAAGACAGACTGAGTGTTCTAAGTAAATTTTATATAAAACTGTCGATGATTTATGCAATATTTATTCATACAAGTATCCTAACAGAATTAATTTTGTTCATCACGAAAAAACAGGTGCTTTGAATATTTTACGAATTGACGCTTTCAGAACATGGTACATCTTTTATCTCTAAACTCTGAAAGCGAATGAAGAGCAAATATACCGTGCCTCATTCATACCATGGTCGATTACATTGGATTTTACCAAAGAAATATTTATGGCTTCCTAATTTGTAAATTTCTTGTTTTTCTATAGATTTATAAACCCGCGTCGGAATCCTCACTCCGTTCTGACGCCGCATCAGATTCGTTGGAGCAGAATTTTTATCCCATCCTCGATTATAAAACCCACTATGCCCAAATCGGATTTTCATGACTTTGGAAATCTTATCACCTGATATGAATGACTTTCATAGAATTATATTAGTTACAACTTTTAAAAATATTTGGTCCCAGGATAGATGCAAACTAATAATTTTATACATTCAAAAATGGAAAGGGTAACATCCAAACTGTTTTTCTTTATTCTCATCAATAATTGATATACCTACATTTTGTTTGGTGTGACATAGGTAAACAACTGAGACCAAAAAGCATATTCTTCCGTTTCTAAAAGCATAAGCTATAACGGTATTCCTAAGATTTCGAACTAAATCTTTCCAGTGTAAACGGGATCCTGATTTGTTTGGATTGCTGGCGTATCACCCAGACGGTCGGCCGATATACTTTCAATAAAGACAAAAGTCGAAAGCAGAAAGGTCTAAATTTCCAGTCGATTCTCTATTTCGGGTTATCGACAATCAAGACGGACTAACACTATGTATCGAGGGATTCGGGTCCAGAGATAAAATAAGACTTGGCAAACAATTCTTTGGCCGGAATGATTCTCCTGCAGATACTTACGAGTAATGCTAACTTGAAAGTTTAAAACGGACATGGACTGAATACCAACATATGATGTTAGGATTTAAGCAGTATTGATGTTGAATTAAAGTAGTTTGGTCTTAAATGGGTTTATATGGCACAAATCATACTGGATTCTTCCTGAAAAATTAGTATAGCTAGATCAATGACTCTCCAACGCTACGTCTAGTAACGTGACGAGAGGCAGGAACTGAGGAACGTCTGTGATCAATTCTCATGTGTCTTTCCCGAGCTAAAAGATTCATAGGCAGAGACAGTAGTTGTATGACAAAGGGGAATCCTATTAAAATAGTTTGCCTCTACAGTAAACTCTTCTCCGTCGTCATTTAATAACTTTGCAATTTGTTGTTTTCCTTCCATCATTTTTGTCTTTAGGTGTTTGGGGTTCATTTATACTCTTACTTTTGTAGATAAGTTCTATATTGTTGAGGCAGATTAATTTTTTTACAAACTTCTTTTTGGGTACCTCGCCTCAAAAATGTTTGTCTTTAAAAAAGACAGAAACTCTCACTCACGTCTTTTATTACAGATTGATAAATAGTGCTCCTATTTCGGAATAAGAACGAATTATTTATCAAAAAGTAATCAAGAACTATCACCTAGAGGGTATCCTGCGACACACTTAGGCTCAAGCTGTAAGAGAAAATTCCAATTAGTAGAGAAATAAATTTGAAAAATTACCTTGACGTTTCGATAGCTATTTTCTGCTATCGTTATCAAAAGAACCTAAATGAACATAAAAAAGGGTATGTTAATAAATTGTGTAACAATAGTGGGATAATACAGTATATCAAAATTCGCTCTGATAATTTGTCTGTGCAAATTGTCAGTTATCTGACTTCGACTTAATCTCATTGTTTAAATTAATAAAGGTAATGTTAATTAATAATTTTGGTGTAAATTTAATTTGGGTGTATGTTTCTCTGGTTTACTTCAGATTTTA
>NW_026018611.1:8113372-8117112 GCF_020466585.1 Dendroctonus ponderosae
ACAATCTTAGCTCAGTATATCATACATTAATTAAATGAAATAAACATAGAATATTAACTAACACCCGGTATATTGAAAAATTTTGCAAACCAAAAATAATATTCTTAGAATGCAAAGAAAAAGACCTGAAAGTAAAAGAAATCAATATAAACAGTATTTTATTCGCTTTGTGTCCAAAATGGACAAAATTAATAATGTATGCCAAGGCTTAAAGCAGCAACAAGGCTACACATGTAAGTAAAAAGTATCTGAACAAAGAATTCTAATCTCTTCCCAGATTTGATTGTCCTGACTAATCACCTGTTAGGCCTAATTAATTTTAGAATGTTTTAAAGTGTTGCAATTGTGATGTATTTTAGTGTGTGATATGATGAGGCTATTGACGAACTGTAATTGTTTTTTAAATTAATCAACTCTCTCAATCTGTTATTTTAGAAAAACTGAAGATGGTGGAAAAATACACCGAAACGTATTTTAATTGATTAATAGTGACAATAAATGACCCCCAGGAATTAATTTTGATTTGGAATTGAAACTCAATCAGGAAAATATGTAGAATTTTTTTTATGCTTTGAATTCCAATGGGGAACTTAGATCAAATTCACGATAGCTTGAAATTGTAACCCTAAAGTTATAACTTTGTAATAAAAACCAGGATTTTCAAATTCTTTTTCGAAAGAATTTAGCCTCAACATTTTTGTTAAAAAAATTAGAACTTTTTCACGTTTTCTTTTGCAGGTTCATAAATAGTGCCCTTATGACAAAATAATGAACTGATTATTTATCAAACGGCAATCAAGAGCTGCTCAAAGACAGTGAAATTACTAGGACACATTTTGGATCAAGTTCCAATTAATAAAGAAATTAATTTATAAGAGATACCTTAATTATAGATTTAAAATATTTAAAATTTACTTGGTTAAAGAATACATAGGCAAATTTATACTACTAACTATTATAGTAAAGGAGTATTTATTTAATTAATTTTTGGAACCCCCTTTGCTGTTTTATTATTGCGTGGTGTTAATTCCGACCTTACCTAATCTGTGAAGTCTCTTCATGTTTGATCAAAATTGGCCAGATTCGCAAATTTTATCTAATCATACGGAAAAGTTGTTTACTTAGAATCCGTTACATGCACATTGTTAAACTGAGGATTCTCTTTTAACGTGATAATGCCCTTTTAGTGTATCTGCAACACTTTAATCTGCAGGCTTGCAAAAGAACTGCATTTTAGGTAATTTAACGTTGTATCTATTTAGTCAGCAAGTTCAGGTTGCAACGGCTTGCGAACGTTTTAATAACTTCACGAGTTGAACTGTTCTGAATATATTTCAGCTATTTTTCTAGTGACAAAAGCTCAATAGCTCAAAAGCTATTCAATTTAAAAACTGGTTAGTTTAGACAAAAAGACGTAAAATGTAGGTAGAATTACATTTACGTTTGTTTACATTTTCAAAAATATACCATGTTCACTTCATTTCCGTACATCCGGTATGGCATGTGTTATGGCAAAAATTGAGGCAAAAACCAAACCCTTAAATTCCAAATTAATTTTGTTCCATGCATTCTCAATCCTCACCTGACATTCTACTACGAATTATTAGTTAAATAAGAATCGCTATTAAATCGCTTTATATTCGCAACCACATTGATAAACTCATAGAAACCATGCCCAAAAGTAATTGATAGGATAGGCACAAGTAGGTTCCATGTATACCTACTCTCTAGGCCGAGTTAAAAAAAAGGTGTTTTACGCTGGCTCTAAATTTATATCGTCCCATATTTCTCACTGCCAATAGGTCAAGGAAAGGGAAAAGCTAAGTATCTACGACTCTTTCCCCGTTAGCCGAAAATGTGGCAGAAATGATTTCGATCGTGGTCTCAATGTAATTATTTCTCACAAAAGGGTCGAAGCCACTGTAACCGAATTTCTCTTTGAGGGCAAAAGCTTTTTTACCAGTTCTTGATATTTTGAATGCGAAACTTTTTACGTGGAAAAAGTTTTTGTTGGGTTGTTTACTGAAGTGAGAGAAAAATTGTCGGGCTTTTGTTGGAATTGAGTAGAGCATTAGTTAGCAGAAACCGCAGATTGTTTTGTTTTTGTTGCGGAGCATAATGAAACAGGCATGCAGGAGGATTTAACGTACATTTAGAATCTGTCTCAAATTTACCTTGTTGGCTTTTAAAGGAAAAAGGTGTGTCTAGACTCCGATATATTTCACTAAATGACAAGTCTTCAAATGTAAGATATTCTATATTCTTTTGAAAGCTTCTGCATCGAAACCATTAAGTACAAATTAGTTGATTAGTATTTGTAAGATAAAGTGGGAGGTGCCAAATCTTATATTACACCCATTAAGGCCTCAAAGGTAATCATCACGAAAATCAGGCTTTCCAACAAATCATGAAACCGTTTGGGTAATGTCAAATTAATCTCCTTCAGTTCGTGCAGCTGACAGAGAATCTGCGGCCGAAACACGAACACTTGAGCCAAGCATTGGCGATCTAAGTCCCTACGTAATCTATAAGGGCTAATAAGGGCTCTATGTACGCGTCATAAATTGGGCTGTAATTAATAATGCCTAATAGAAATTTGAATTGGACCCCATATGGATATCAATTAAGCTGAATTCGGCCAAATTGTGATGCTGTTCAAATAGACCGTAAACACCGGCGTTTAACTACCGGTAGCCTGTGAATATTGAAGCCCTTCTTTTGGTGCACGTCTGTTCGGACCTGCAAAACAAGACAGACTGAGTGTTCTAAGTAAATTTTATATAAAACTGTCGATGATTTATGCAATATTTATTCATACAAGTATCCTAACAGAATTAATTTTGTTCATCACGAAAAAACAGGTGCTTTGAATATTTTACGAATTGACGCTTTCAGAACATGGTACATCTTTTATCTCTAAACTCTGAAAGCGAATGAAGAGCAAATATACCGTGCCTCATTCATACCATGGTCGATTACATTGGATTTTACCAAAGAAATATTTATGGCTTCCTAATTTGTAAATTTCTTGTTTTTCTATAGATTTATAAACCCGCGTCGGAATCCTCACTCCGTTCTGACGCCGCATCAGATTCGTTGGAGCAGAATTTTTATCCCATCCTCGATTATAAAACCCACTATGCCCAAATCGGATTTTCATGACTTTGGAAATCTTATCACCTGATATGAATGACTTTCATAGAATTATATTAGTTACAACTTTTAAAAATATTTGGTCCCAGGATAGATGCAAACTAATAATTTTATACATTCAAAAATGGAAAGGGTAACATCCAAACTGTTTTTCTTTATTCTCATCAATAATTGATATACCTACATTTTGTTTGGTGTGACATAGGTAAACAACTGAGACCAAAAAGCATATTCTTCCGTTTCTAAAAGCATAAGCTATAACGGTATTCCTAAGATTTCGAACTAAATCTTTCCAGTGTAAACGGGATCCTGATTTGTTTGGATTGCTGGCGTATCACCCAGACGGTCGGCCGATATACTTTCAATAAAGACAAAAGTCGAAAGCAGAAAGGTCTAAATTTCCAGTCGATTCTCTATTTCGGGTTATCGACAATCAAGACGGACTAACACTATGTATCGAGGGATTCGGGTCCAGAGATAAAATAAGACTTGGCAAACAATTCTTTGGCCGGAATGATTCTCCTGCAGATACTTACGAGTAATGCTAACTTGAAAGTTTAAAACGGACATGGACTGAATACCAACAT
>NW_026018611.1:8118111-8124549 GCF_020466585.1 Dendroctonus ponderosae
GATAGTTCTTGATTACTTTTTGATAAATAATTCGTTCTTATTGCGAAATAGGAGCACTATTTATCAATCTGTAATAAAAGACGTGAGGAAATTCTCTTTTTTAAAGACAAAAATTTTTGAGGCGACTTACTTTTGTATTTCCTGTTATATTATCTTACTTTTTTTTCCTTTAGTCTGCTTGTTCGTTCTTTAACTCATTGCTTAGTTTGTAAACTTAGTTTGAAGTTCGTGGTTTCTTCATTCGGCATTTTTGCTTGCGCTGCGTTTAGTAGCTTTTTTGTTTATTATATTTATACCCAAATGTTGTTCCCCTGCAAATGTTCGAGGACTATATCCACATATTTCATCATTTGCTGTTTTATTTCTTTACCATCTATTCCGCAAACTCAAGTCTTATTAGTTTCCGTCTTTCTTTTTGTGTCTTAATTCTTATTTTCGCCTTCAGCATCCATTGGTTGCTACCCATGTTTATGGTGTTTAGAACTGAAGCATCCAAAACTATGCTTCTATCATTACAAAAAACGTACTCAATTTCGTTCCTTACTGTTTGGACTTTGCCAGGTCCATCTCCGCTCATGTGTTTTTTTATAATTGTTAATAATAAATGTGATTATCATTATATATTACAAGTTAATTAATAGGGAAGCCTATGGGGAGGCTTGTACCCAGATACAAATTAATTTGCTTCAAAGGTATTGTTTGGCTCTTTGATTAGCTCCATGTTATTGCCTCAAAATCTATAATTATCTGTTGAAAAGTCCGAAACACAAAACTGACACGAAAGGCCTAAGAAAAGTTACTTAGATTCTATACTGCCAAATAGAACTTGTAGCTGCTGAATTTACAGCAATAAATTAGCCGAGTTGACTTTCGAGTAGTTCTCGTTCAATTAAATTCAGATTAAAATCAGTCAAAAGGCACTAAGCTACTTTCAAAGAGTCAAATGGTCCAGTTGCTGTTTATTCGCGACCGGATGCCATATTTATGAAAACTTAGTTTAGATCACCAATTTGAGTCCGCAAGGGCACCAGCAACTTTTATAATTAGAAAAGACCTCGTTCAACCAAGGAATCTGGCAAAGGAACTTTTCCGAGTTCTTGCCGGAATTTGGTCAAAGCGGTTTTAGGCCTTCCCTGGAGAGAACGATGACTGTCCCGAATTATTTGTCGTTCCCTTTATGTAACCTTGGATTGCCCAGGGAGTAAATGTTCGTTAATCTCTGATAACCATCAGAATTGGGCTGGAAATTTTCCAATTAAGGCTTTTTATATTGATATCGCTCGTTGCTTAAATTGCTTTGTTTTATTCGGATCTTGATTCAGATGTTTACCACATATTATGTTTTATTTTACACAAAAATGTGTGCTGTAACTTGTAAAATACCTAATGTTTTTGCCGATTTTATTTGTCGAAATTTAAGGATCTATTTATTCAAAATTACCTCCATATTATTCTGGTTGAGGCGTAAAGGTCTCCTTACGAAGTAGAAAAAATCATTTAAATTTAATCGACTTAACTTCAGTGCTAGAAGTTATATTGTCTTCTGGGAACAAATGCGTCAAAATATTGCCCTCTCACAAAAACATAGTCTAGCAGCCTGATCAAAAAAGCATTGGGACAGTTTTGACTATATTATACTCTTTTCTTAACAGATCTTTCTATAAAGTTGTCGACTTGTTAAGTTCAAACATTTATGGAAACATTATCAAGTTTTACATTAATCAGGTGTGGATGCTAGCAAAATTTGAGAAAAGGATTATTAAAATCCTTGACTGCACCAAATATCAGCAAATAAAGCATTAGCTTATTGAAAAAATTGAACAATAATGGTTAGTAAGAAAATTAAAATGGACAAAGAAGAATTATCCTACTATATTTAATTTTATGCTGTTTTCCAGGCACACCCAAATATCCGTCTTGAATGAAACGTGAACATTGTGAGGTTCCTTTAACACGTTCAACACGTTAAAACCTATACAGTGGCTTTAAATTTTCAATGGCCATTATTGCATTAATACGAATATTCCATTAAAGAAATTGAAAAATTGTACATACTGCAAAACTTCACTAAAATATTTAGAAGGTTCCGAATTTGTGAAACTTCAAAAGGATTTTCCCCTGAGCGAGGAAGTTAAGTGCGATTTAGTGTAGGTTGGAAAACTGCTCGTATGGGAAGACAGCAAACAGACTAGTTCTATTAGCTAGCCTCGATGCGAAGTTGTTTATTTTAATTTTTAGCTAGAAGTACCTTTTTGAGTTTTGTCCGCGAGAAAGCCGCGAAATTTAAACAGGTGTAAATATTTTATTTATCTTAGAGCAATATGGAACACACATTGCAGCTATGCCCTATTAGTGCCGCCGTTAAATTAACATATGAACATGCGCATTTTACCGTTAGTAGGGCGTGCCACTAATAAGGTTTGTGCCTGCCGTAGTTATTGCAATGTTTACGCTTGGCACAATGTGATTTTTATTTTACTTTGGTTGGATTCCGTGCCACCTTCGTGTATACACGTTCTTAATCATATAATTTTTCCATAATCCATTGATTGAGCACTTTTGAAACAAAATATATCCACGATAGACTTTCAAATCAATCATTTAACAGCAAAGAAAGACCAGAAGGGTAAACAGTAGCACATTTCATAGGTTACAAATTAAAATTAAATCAAGACCTTATTTTGCCGGTTCCCATAACACTGGTTTTTTTTCTGATTATAAGTGAAATAGTGCCTGTATTACTTTAGTTACAGCCAAAAAATTAGAGACACCTAATATATTAATGGTAAATCGTGTCCTGGTCCTTTCTGAAACCACAATAATTGAAAACTTTTTGTTTGTTACCAGACATTTCGAATATTCTGAAAATGGTCTACTTTTGAGCTTTTACTAATGACAATTAATGACTGTACAAGAAAGATTCACAAACAAACCTAAGCTGAAGCATAAATATTCTCCTGCCTTACATAGAAGCTCCCTTTAACTTAAGTGCTCATGACAATTGGAGCCCATATAATCCGAAATTAGAATGATGGGATTCATTCAACAAATATAGTTCATGAAGAGCTTGGACTGATTAACTCGAGAGCGTCCTCCCTGAAACAATAGCGGATGTTTGTTTCAGTGACCGCAACGGCTGGACTCTAATTAGACTGGGTTTGCTATAAAGTTATTAATGCCCTTCTAGTACCTCTTCGTGTGATTTGACACAAGTCTTAATGAAATTGCGAATGGAGTTCGAGCTTTAAAATTGTTGACTTAATGAAAAATATTACATTTATAAAATAACTTGAGGAAAGTCATTAGGCCAGGAAAGTTACTCATATTCGAATAACCACGGAAAAATGAGTGGTATTGATCAAATTAAATACTTTTTCAAATTCTGCTTTCCCTCAACGTTCTAGCGGCATTAGCAAATACGCCTGCCAACATGTATGTTAGTGAGCGCGCTATGTAAATTTCGCATTTAGAAAGTCAATCCATCATGCATGCCAAACTTTTTGTTTTTGGAACGGTGCTTAAGAAATCTAACCTCAGGAAGCCGTGAAAACGGTCTATTTACTGCGTGGGATATAATTTGTCATCACACACGTCATTTTTTACAAAGCTTTCTGGTGTCTCTAAGGAAATTTAGAGAGTTGAGCAATAGCAAAAGCAAGCGAAAATTAAACTCATTTTCCCCTGAAAGCTGGGACAAAATAAACAAGATTATTTTTACTATATTTTTAAATTTACTCTTATTTCAAAATACCTTCTGCGTGAGAAAATATGAGTCTTTTTCATCCGTAAAGATAACATTTGCTTGCCTCATTCGCAATTCAGCAATTTTTATGAATAAGAGTTGAAAATGATCGAAACATGTTTGATAAATAAATGAGAATAATATACAGAAACACACACTGTAAATAAAAATCGTAGAAACATATATTATCGACAAAATTCAATAATAGCGAAAAAATTTAATCTCGTGTCTAGGTCCTGAGGCCACGCTGCTCATTTTCCTTTGAAAGCGAGAGAATTTTCTAACTTTGATCTTGTTTGCTGGATGTTAAAATAATTGTTAAAATTATTCAACTTATTAATGTTCAACATGCTTTGGATCTCTAAGTAAAGCTGCTTGACTAATAATGCCATAATACAAAAAATTGTTTTCAAAAGTGAAAGAGAGGAAGCACAAATTACCGCGTTAATTAAGCGTACCTATCTTACAAGGTGAACCTCGCTATTAGAATGAAGTAAAATATGAATTTGATCATTTGACATAATATCGAAGAGAATAGGAAAATCAAAGAAAATATGAAAATTGTATTAATCCATTGCGTTCGTTTGCAAATATTCAATTGCACTTATAAATATTACAACACATACAAACAATGAAACGTTTTTGTCAAATGTCTATTTTTTCATCCTTCTGGACAACATGGGCAATGACGATAAATGGTACCACTCAATGGTACCTCTGGTAATATCTCGACTTCAGTACAATGCTTTTAAATTTGTAAACAAACCAATGCAGAATATTTAAACCAAATATGTGATGAGAGGACAGAGAGGACTATTCTTCGTTTATTATTTGAAATTCATTTTAAAAAATACGGAAGTTTTTATATCAACTAAAAGCGAAGTATTTTCAGTTAAATTATAATTAATGTAAGGAGAAATCCAAACTAATTTGGAATAAAAGCATAATATATGTTTAACTCTTAGCTAGCTTTATTAATATATTTTTATTTCACTGTGGCCTGAGGTAATAATACACTCAATAGTTAACATTATTAATTATATATACTTTCCTGACTGTGTTTCAATTCCAAATCAAAATTAATTCCTGGGTTTCAGTCATTTATTGTCTTTATTTACCAATTAAAATACGTTTCAGTGTATTTTTCCACCATCATCAGTTTTTACGTGTAGTGTTGCTGCTTTAAGCCTTGGCATACATTTGATGTAATAATGTATTGCCAAGGCTTAAAGCAGCAACAACGCTACACGTAAAACTGATGATGGTGGAAATATACACCGAAATGTATTTTAATTGGTAAATAAAGACAACAAATGACTGAAACCGAGGAATTAATTTTGTTTATTAATTGTTTCTACAAAATAAATATATTCATTAGTTATAAATTTCTTCTTATGGTCAAGTACGAGGGTGGGTTGCAAAGACTAAATCTTCAATTAGAACAGTTTTTAAGTGGTGTCGAAATTTTCGGAGTGGCCATTTGGACACAAGTGACGCTGAACGTTCTGGACAACCTGTTTCCGGTAGTACTCCAGAAATAATTGATAAAATCAATGATATGCTTATGCATGATAAAAGAGTGAAGGTGGTGAGATTGCTGGTGCTGTAGGCATCTCAAAAGATCGGAAACATAATATTTTGCAGCAACATTTGGGTATGAAAAAGTTATCCGCAAGATGTGTCCCGCGATTGCTCTTGATTGATAAAAAACGAGATCGTGTCAAGTGTTGCATGGGCAGTTTGCAACTTTTGCAGCGCAGTACGCAGAACAGTAATCCTTTTTTGACTGTGGATGAAACATGGATACACCAATACACTACCGTGACAAAAGAATAGTCCAAACGGTGGGTTGGTAATGGGGAATTTGCACCAAGAAAGGGGAAGACAGTTCCTTCGGCACTGAAGGTAATGAAAACTGTCTTTTGGGATTYGCAAGGAGTAATCTTTATTGATTATATGGAAAATGGTAAAACTATTACAGGTGCATACTATTCATCGTTATTGGAGTGTTTACAAACCGTGCTACAAGAGAAACGTCCACGATTGGCCAAGAAAAAAGTCCTTCTCCATTACGATAACGCACCAGCTCACACCTCAGTAGTTGTGGCCGCAAAATTGATGGATTAGGGTTCCATCTCGTTCCACTTCTCCCCTATTCTCCAGATTTGGGTCCCTCGGACTATTATTTGTTTCCTAATATGGAAAAATGGCTATCGTTAAAAATATTTTACTCAAACGAGGAGCTGATTGCAGAAGCGAATGTCTATTTTACAAACTTTGACAAATCCTATTATTCGGAAGGGATCAACAAACTAAAGCATCTTTGGACGAAGTGTATTAGTCTAAAAGGAGATTACGTTGAAAAATAAAAATGATCCATCCTAAAAAATTAAGCAGCTTTTATTTATGAACGGACTTTTCAAATCACCCTCGAACATTCAACCTGGATAATTGTAGTTGGCAAGAGCTAATATACTGGAGAGTTCTAGTTTATTAAACGACATAATACCTTTTATCTCTTACTAGAGCAATCAATTTTACGTAACTCAAATCTCCGGCAGCTCTATTGTATCTGAATTAATAATCCTTTGTATTTTATATAAAACAATTTTTATCAATCAAATCAAATCAAATTTTATCTAATCAATCAATTAGGATAAATTTATAAATTGTCCTAATTGGAAAATAATTTTGTT
>NW_026018611.1:8124599-8136083 GCF_020466585.1 Dendroctonus ponderosae
CACCCACCCACTGTATGCTGCAAATATACTATTTATAAAATCACCAATAAGAAAATTCAAATATAATCACTAATTGATTAAGTGGCAAAACCACGTGATAAAATAATTTCAGATTACCGTTGAACTGTATTGTGCCTTGTTATATTTGAAAATCTTTTTAAATCCCTGTTGGTTTTCCCAGGCAAAGAAAAACTCCCAGCTTGAACTCCTTTATTGTATTAAGGAAACGGCGGCAAAACGCGCAAACCTGATACCATAAATCAGCAAAACAATTTGCATGGAATGCATCAAAGTTTTAAAAGTGCATTAGTATAATTTCTTCTATTTCGCCATTTATATAACCCGCTTTGGTTGCTCCAACATTGAGCAGACTTCATCTAATGTCTTCATGCACAATACGTTCATTTTTAGTTATATGTTTAAAATAGAAAGAGAACTGCGCCAGCACTTTTAAGGAAATTACTTGAGTGCATTTTATTCTATGCAGCTCACTTTTTCCACCGGATTTAAGTTTTTATTTTAGACGCTATTCGCGTGGTGGGGTGCGTGATTTTCACCACCGGCTCGTTTTTCAACTGTGAAGGTGAATTAAGAACTAATGGAATAAAAGTTGAACGCAAATAACTCTCCAGTTAAGAGGTTTTGGAGAATTTGAGCAGCGACTTGTTTTTTCCTGCTTTCAAGCAGCGAAAGGCGACAAAATTAGTGAGCTTCCTTTGAATTGAAAGCTATTTCAGCAGAAAGCTCTCTTGTATAAAAAGCTGACATTTTCCTGTTAATAGTTTAATATCAATTTAAATTTCATCAGGTTTAACATGGGAATAATTCAGGTGTACATGTTTGCACACATTAATAGTTTTCAACGTTATGTTTTGTGTCAATCAATAGGTAAATAAAACAACCCAAGCGTTTTTATATCAGTTTCATGACTGAATATTAAATGTATATTTTCTTATAGAAACATCCCAATAGTTCCCACGTAATCGGATAATGGGATAAGAAGCATTTCAATTGCTCCAACTGTGGAAAGTAGATACCAAGCCGACATTTAACGTCGAGATTCGCTGGCTAAGAAGGTTCTATTTGGAATAATTAATCTCTTTTCATGCACTAAACTTGATCGAAAAGGACGGATTTAGATGCTTCATATTTGCATCTTTTTGCTAGTGAATCTTGAGCCTTTTTGAGGGAGTTGAAGTGCCTAATTTGTTATAGAGGTATATCAGAAATAGCTTGGTGATGTAAATATAAAGTATATGCTATCTTAGTTAACTTAGCTTAAAGAAATTTAACTGTCGAACAGTTTATTCTCGAGAAACCTTCCTGAACAGCAATTTTAATTCGACTTTAAAAATTTCATTTGATTTATTTTTTATCGCTGTTTCCTGATAAAAGATTTTTTTAATTTCTGTAAAAAATTGCAGATATTTTAGACTTTAAAACTTGTTTCACATGTTTCAACATTAGGACGTGTAATTCTAAACACAAAACTTATTAATTACATGAACGTGTAAAGCATTTTTCCAAAACTCCATTTTATATCGAATACCAGTGTCTAAAGCAAAACCCAATTTAAACATCCACTTCATATCCATTTTGTTTGTTGATTGCAGCTAAATGAAAAGTGCTCGTTTAATGACTAATCATGGTGCATGTTTGGCAAACATTTTCTAATTAATTTCAAACAACTTTTCTACTTTTTTGCAAACACAGTCTAGAGCTTGAAATTGGAAAATAACTATATCAAAATACGGCTGCTTCTGATTTCTGGAAGAATTATGTTTATTTAAAAGGCAAATTAAGGGAATAAACTAGTAAAATGCTTTGCTTATTTTAGAGCTTTGTTTATTACGAGAAAAAGCTACCATTCTACCGTTCCGTATACATTCAGCAAAGAATAATTTGTCAGAAAGTTTATACAAAAAAGCTTAAAATATGCCAAAAAGTATCGACTATTTCGGATCTGAAACTATAAGGATGTTTTTTTTTTAACAAGTTTGTTGCACTCGAGATGAACATGATGTATGTTTAAAGGCCTTTTGAGGAAATTTATATTTTTCTACCCTTCTACTACCCTTCGGCCGTGAAGGCCTGAAGTTCCCTGAAAATCTCCAAATTCTTCCAAAAATGAAAATTTCACATGCGTATTTTTTTAGCTCAATTGGTTCCTTTCGGCATAAGAAGCTAACAAATGAGCATTTATAAAGTGTTTGGGTCAATAATAAGGCAAAAATCGTCGGTTAAAAATCGCGAACGCTCAAAAACAACTAAAGTATTCCGAAAATATTGATTATCTCGAAAATGAAATTTCTGGCGTGTTTTCCAATGAGTTCATTGCATTTCTGACTTCCTTGTGGTGAAAATGATGTATATTTCAAATCATTTTGGAATAACTTTAATCAAAAAAAATCGACTACTGTTCGATAAAAAATCAAAATTTCACATTTGTGTTTTTTGACCTCATCCGACTTTTTTCGACGTAAAAAGCTCACAAAAAAGATTTATAAAATGTTTCAATCAATAATGAAAAACAAATCGTCGTTTAGACATCAAGAATGCTAAAAAACGCTTAAAGCTTGTCGAAAATATCGATATTTCATTACTGAAACTTCTAGCGTGCTTTCCATTGAGTTCGTTGCATTCCTCGCTTCGTTGAGATGATGTAGGTAGATAGACAGAAGGCATTCAAAATAATTTTACCGAAAAATCAACATTAATTTCTAACAAATTTTTGCTAAAAAATAAAAATTTCACATGTATTTTATGAGTTCAACTTCCAATTACTATTTGTAAATAAAACATGGGATCACTGGCAAAAAATATCTTATCAATTCATTTTAGATGTAAACGTTACGGCAAATATCGATCAGAAATTTTATTAGTTTCAGTAATTCGTAGTAGTTCTGCTGTATCCATAAAAGATTAATACTAAACGACTGTGTTTACTCTTGAGGAAAATATTGGAAAAATGGCGAGGGAAATGTTTTTAAATATGAGTGCGGATCGAGTTGTTTTTCCGCTACTTAGGAATTATTTTCGCTTGGTCTGATTTGTAAAGGTAAATGTCACATCGATCTAAAACTTAAAGCTTTCTAGATTTCAAATAAATACGTTGATTTTACTTCATTTCATTGATAAGAAAGGATTAACTATAATTTTTATTACGAATGTAAATCAATAGACAACTATCTCCATTTATTTAATAAATGTGAAACGTAGCTTAGAAGCAGAAGAAAAACTTTGCACATATCTAACGCTCCATCACCTCAGTGCCCAATTTCACAAAGCAGAATTATTATAAACTAGTACCTAACATAGCATTATATATTACTTTTAAGTTTTGTATATCCAAACTCGAGGATGAATTCAGCATAATAAAACATTCGTAATAAAAAAGGCATCAAGCACAAAATCCTAACCCTTTAAACCCTTGCGAAGGCGTTAATATAAAGGGCCTGATCGATTTCTGACATGGCGCTCTAGTTCCAAAATGAATTGAACGTCTTGAGCCACTGATAGCATGTTTTATTCATGGCGTCTCACATTCGCACATATATTAGGTAAAATGGGGAAGCGATCAGCCAAGGCAGGTGTGGCCAGGAAATATTCACTCATAACTATGTAATTCTGGCGAAAAATTTGATTTAGCATTTGCTGCAGAACTTCGATAACTGGATATTTATTTTCGAGACTTCCTGACTCGCAGTTGACCAATAAGTAGTAGAAAAGTCCAAATCATGTAAAATATTATTATGGCTTTTGACTGTGAAATCAGTTCCAGCTGAGCAGTTTTCTTTGCTACGCAAGCGAATAATAAACGAAGATTTTTGTGCATTTAACTTTCCAAAACATGCAAAAAAGCTCTATTCAAATCCCCTTTGCTTCTGTTCCAATAAAGACACTTATTGTGTAATGTCTTGTTTTCGATTGGTTGAAACTCGCTTACGAAACTCCCTTTATCCTTGATCTCATCTTAATAGCCTTGTAATATTATATTTCACCGAGACTGTAGGAATTTGGCAAAAAAGTAATTAGCATTAATTTCTTTCAGTAACTTTCTTGTTCTTTTCTTCAGCCCTATTTAACATTTATCTAGCACATTTATCACCCGCGAAGAAGGCACGTCAACCGAAAAAGAGAAGTTGGGCGCCTAAAAACTACGTCAACTTTCCCTAAGTTACTGCTCACGAAAACAGTGGAGCGCAAATTTAGAATTTCAGTCAAATATGGCAGGATTTTATGTTTTTTATATTTGGAGTCATCACTAGTATCCGCACATTACTTTGAAGCTTAATGCGGATGGTTTTTTGTCCTGCCTATAGAAAAACTGACACGAATTCCACCATTGAAATTGCAAATTAATTTAAATGACTCATAATATTTAATGCATACACCTATGTAAATATATAGGAACATTAATGTGTAGTATAATCTATTCAAGTGCATTTCCCGCAATAAAACTTTCATTAAACAAACACCATTTTCGTTCCACAAGAGCTAAAGTAAATGGAAGTTGAGAAAACTAGCAAAATGTTAATTTTTTTCCGAAACTTGAGTTGGATTTTCTTTTAAATTAATGGCTTGGAATGAAACATATAGCCCCACTGTGATAAAACGTAATCGATCGAGACTATTTTGCATAACTTCATTAGTAATCCGATAGGGTTACAAATAAATCCTATAACTCGCTGCTGCAGAATTAATGTGGAGTCTGTATTTTCCGTCTCTATTTTAATTTAGTCAATAGCCTGATAATGTGCTATTGGAAATTTGATGTCGTATTATTTTTTATTGTTAAGATTTTCCGGATTTGGGTTAAAATTAAATTTACCTCAATCGGGAATAGAATTAATGTCTGCTTCAGTTTTACACAATCTAAACTAAATTTGTTTAATATATTTCCTTTTGGTGTTTTTGTGATATTCTTATCAAGTTGCCTATTTTCTGGATGTTTATGATTATTGCTAAAAATTCCTCTTGTATCCTTCTGATTTCATCGTATTAGTTCTCCTCCTCAGTGAAAAAAATCGGCATCTTCATTAAAAAGCGGCGACTTCAATGATCTAATATCGATTTATTTATAAGCAAAAATAAAACTGCAGTGTCGCTTTCATGCAGAAAAATTCGAATGTTATGTATAAATTTACTTGCACAACATTGGGTCATCGGCGAACAAATTACGCGGCATTTTCGGATATAAATCATGAACTATTTGAGCCACAGCCTTTGTTTTCCTACCACTGGATAGACGAGTAAAAAATCACTGGTCAATTGTGACAAAGTAGTGAATTTTAAATATTGAATATTTATGTAGAAGAGCATCTTTTCAAACAAGACATTTTGCTCATTTCTCGTGAACAAGTTGAGCTAGCGCGGTTATTTCTTCACCAATTGATAGAGAATTAAATAACAGATTTATGAATTGAAACATCGCTGAAAAAGTTCTTGCAGTTTCCACACAAGAATCAAATAAATTTTCAACCTATCTATTCAAATACAAAATCGTTAAACTCTTATAAAGACTTCATCAAGAAACAATTAAAAGTAACTGCAGAAAATATCCTATAGGATACAAACTATTCACATATTTTTTAAGAAAGATTCTAACAGCAATACGTTTCATTTGTTGCCAAAATCCAAATTGCGATTAAATTGTTCATATGGAAATAGTTGAAATATTTCAGAATAGGTAATTAGCAGAATCGGAGAATAGAAGATAAATCGATATTTGTGGAAGGTTTTATTGGACTATCATTTATATCTGAAACTAATGGGGCGAAAGACCCGAATTAACCAAGGAACATTACTTAATGGCGTATTTGGAAGCTAGGTGAATATTTAATATATCAGGAAACTTGCCGAAACGTGTTTGCTAGCTTATCTCATTTCGTAGGTAGGTGGTTGGAACTGTTGTACTAATGGTAGTTGGAACTGTTGTAAATGATGTTCTATGATATTATGTAAGATTCACTGATATAAAAAATTGGTTATTTTTGCACACACAACACGTTAAATTTAATACAATTAGCTTAATATCGATAGCTATAAATATTTTATGGCTTTTGTAACTACTTAGAAGCTCTGAATCTTTGTTGATTTAAATAAATTTTTGAAGCTTTGATATATTCATTTTAATACTGCCAATATGAGCTTTTTATATCATTTTGATACTGAATCAGTGCTGTCTAATTCAATAAACTTCTAACATTTCATGCAGTCTGAGCAGTCAAATTTTATCGCTCCGCCGTTTATAATTGCAAAACTTTACTTCAGATGGCAATAAAATTTCGCAACTCTCGCAATCTGCTTTATTCTTAAGCCTAATAAAATTGCATATTACAACTACTGAATACTGAATGCAACCTGTTCTAATTTTTCCAAAAACTTTAGTCTGAACAGCAATTGGAATTTTTGTTTATTGATTTCAACATATAGTTTTACTTAACCAAAGCCCGGCCCATATTTTCGGGACAGCAACCGGAAATGATGCCAGCGATATATTTCGTGAAGGAAAAACATGAATGTTAAGTGGTCGTTTAAAATTCGTTCATATTTTTTGCAATCAAAATGAGGCGGAAACAAATCGCGAGCGAGGACCAGGAAATTCATTCTTCTTCTTTATTTAAAGCGCACCGAGATATACGGCTAACATAAATCACACCCCCCATAGTGTATTGGATGCAAAAAGTACGACCTAATGTAGAAAAAAAACACATTGATTTGTTAGCCGGTATGAAAAATTTAACTGCCTGTTCCTGTTCAGAATTTTACTTCAATAGCAAACGCGCGAAAGAATTTTCTATTGGAAATTGGCTGTATGAAAATGCACCAAATGAGGACTACACTGGACAATTACTGTGTCTTATGCACAAACCATCTACTAATTTGAAGGATAGAAATTAACTAACGATTGTTGGATTGTGAAGATTTAATTTTAACTTGAAAAAAATCATGAATTATTTTTTAAGAAAATAGCAAATTATTATAAGTAATACCTATGTATTTCTTGCTCTGTAGATGAATTAGGAATACTTTTTGCACCAAATATTTGACCTGTTTTCCGAACGCTGGTAAACACTTTTAACTTACTGGATAATGATGTCCATCCACGACGCTTCTATCAATTAACTTAACTACATATACTGTTAAACGTGGCAAGAAACTCAAATCGTTTGCTCCTATTGAAATAACTTTTAATTTGATTTTTTCACCTTTATGTGACGCTACAATACTTAACGCATGACGTTCTCCACTAAATAAAACCATTTAGTTTCGAAGCCATTGCCGATACATTAATGCTGCATTTGAAGGAAAAATCATGTTAACAAAATTACAACAACGTCTATGAATTGAACGAAAGGTTGATAATAATGGTTGAACTTTTCTCTTGCGCTTTTGTTCCAGTTATATATTCCGGATATATCGGTCGTATATAAATTCTGAAAAACCCCGTTTTGCCAGAGCCTGTAAAAATAAAATATTAATGCACTGTTGTTTTGTTATTATTGGGAGTGTTTTCCTGAACGGGGAAAACATAAAACACAAAATTGTTACTCTTAATAAAAATAACTCTCTATGTTTTCTATTTCGGCAGTCAGTTCGGTTGAAACTTTATAGCAGGCAGTATCACTCGATTGCCCATATCCTGAATGAAAAATTGATTCCGATTTTCCGTGATATAAGCATTATACTGACTTGTTTTGCTATTTAATTAGTTATTTTGTTAATGTGTCTTTGATTCAACAGGTGCAAACTATACCTTTCTATTATCGATTTGCATATTAGTAATAAAGAAGTGTGCTCATTTTCTAGAAAAAAAATTGAGAAATAAGCATTAGGATGTGTTTTTGCGCGTTTACATTGATATTAATATCGGATTTTGAAAATCCTTGCAGAAGTTAATGCAAAGTGAAGGAGAGCAAAGAAAGAAGAAAGCCTAGGAAATCGTAAATAAATAATTATAAATCAGGATTAGTACTAATCCTCATCCTAGAACGGCTGAAGCTATATGGTTTATTAATATAATATAGAAACGCATATTTTGAATTATTTGATACAAAATAATAAACTAATAATTAAGTTCATAAAAAGCATTTTAGAATATTTCCACAGTACACTAATAACTTGATAAAAATGTGTTTTGCAAAATTAATTTTTTGGTAAATGAATGTTTGCGCAAATAGTTGTGTTATCTATGCAAATATAGGAATTGGAAAATTTCGACGCCTAGACGAAACGATTCCGCCAATAACATCAAACTAATTTCGTTAAGTTGTTGTGTATTTGACTAATAAACCGAATTTTTACATATTATTTTTCGCACAGCGCTCAAGGTTGAGAAGAAAAGAAAATAAAAAATCACGCACGATGATAATACTGATCTTTTTAAACCGAAGCAAATTAAACGGTTGTTCTTTTTTTTATTATACTGTCCTTCAGAAGCAAATGTTTAGACCTAAAATTGTGAAGCTCTAAAACCAAAAACAATATTTTTCAACAAATGTATCAAGTTCTGTATCGTATACTACGGTTATGGTATTTTAAGAAAGCAATTCTGTGGCCTTTAAAGGATTTTTTTTTAAGCCTCAGGCAAAACAGTTTACGGAAAAGCTTGTACAATAATTTTATATTTGGCAAAAACTAAATAGTGTTGAAAAAAAAATCTAGCCATAGAACAATGAAAGTTAGATGCCAAAATGAAAACAATTTTTCTACGATATTTAATACAAAAGAACTATCTACTGAATCATTTATGAAATATTCCCATAAATAATTCGACAAGTCAAGGCAACCCTTTTAGGTACATAAAATTATTCAGGGATAGAACCAAAAAATGCGGCAAAAATTTTATATTAAAATAGGTTAAGTTAAAAAATTGTTAAAGTGTTTTGGAACAGCGTAATTTAAATTCAAAACAATATTTGCCAAGTTTTTTACTTCAAATAAAAACAATTGTTAAAGGGACTTTAGTTATGGCAGCAGTTTCAGTTCTCTTAAGTCTATGATCGAAAAAAAAATCGAAGGAAATTTACCTACAATTAAGTCACAATTTGAGTTATCGAGGAAAGAGTAAACAGAAGACGCCACGCCACGTGTCTCACATAAAAACTGGAAAAATCCCTTTCAATTTGCTGTTTCTTTCTTTATTACGATTTATTCTTTATTCTTTCTTTATTACGATTGGTCAAAGAAACCAATCAGTTCTCATTTCAACCCATTTGAACTGATCTTTGTAGCTAATAATGTTAACTTTATTTGGAGATTTACTTATTAAATTCCTTCAATACCTTCAAATTTTATTGGAAAATCTGCATCCCGGCAGATATTTTTTTAGCAACCGGCCGAACATCTGTCCATATTGTTACTTTCTTTGTGTCTTTCTGACAATGTTAATGTTTAATAAACTTTATCTATCTATTCATCTTTCTATCTGCATGGATTGTATATCGTTACAAACATTGTCGACTTTCCCAAATCGTTGTAAATATAAAATTTCATGAAAGCGACAAAGCAAATAAAATTAACGTTTGTGTTTCCCACCTTATTGCCAATTAAATAATGTTATTGCAAATATAGATAGATTGTAGATATCATCCCGCAGTAGTGCAATGAATATGAAAAGTATAAAAAAACAACTGCTTTTAATAGTGGTTTTTCTACAATCCAGTTTCCGTCTGCCTCGATCCGTATCATTACGGGGCGGTCATAAACGTAACAAGTAAAAGTCGTATAAGGGTTAAATACGGAAACTTTGCCTTTTAGCCATACAAACAACAACCATTCAGTTTATGACAGTTTTGAAATTAGATCCCAGTTTACATGCATAACCCTACAAATTATTTACAACGAGGGTACGCTTACGTCAGGCAAAAGTGAAATGTATAACACTAACGCCTAGTGTTGTCGCCTGCCATGAAGTTATGTGTAATAATTCACAAGGTATGCAAAAGGTTAGATCGTAAATTTAAAGACAAAAATAACTTTACCACCAAAGGGTGGCTAAGAATTGGTGGCTGAACTGTTAAGGGCCACGTATCCGTTTTAAGATATATTCAAATTAGTTCAAGAGCTGTACCTAACTACAGACTAATAAAATTGTATACTTTTTTTAGTCATATTGATTTTAGCTTGCTGTAGTACAAACAAATATGAAATTAAACGAAATAAAGGACTATTGACTTTTGTGAAACTGGAAACTATCCTGAAGGAAAATTTGAGTGCAATTCATAGATATAATATATAAATTTAAGGGTTAATTATTTTTAAAATACTGACTGGCGGTATTTTTAATGTATATGAAATTTTATATTACCGGCACACATAAATTTATTTTAAGTTTGCATTTGGATTATGTCCTTAACAGTGCTATAAGGTAATCATCATAGTTGTGTACTTTTGCGGCTTGCCTTGGATATTAATAAATCTGATAATTGATTTCAAAAACATAGATCCGGAACATTCCTATTTATCACCAAACCGATTCTAACGTTGCACATGTTTTGCCCGGGCAATAAAATGTAATATTCCCAGAGTAGCTTTCCCTTGTTAATAATGCGAAAATTAATAGTACGAGCTCCCCAGAAAATATGGGATAACTTAATTTTCAAAATCTTAACCAATTAAACTCACTTAAATGAATCACTCATAAACTCGTCTAGCTATTTAAATCAAGCGTGCTTACATACAGATCGTGGGTTTTTATTACTATAAATTTGTTTAACATTACTGCGTCAAAAATGTCTATCCAAAGCCTTTTAAGTATCGACCCAAAACTTTCAATTGTATCCAACAGCACGCCACATATATTATGCTAGGCAAAAAATGGCGAGTGCAGAAAGCAAAGGAAAGGCTCTGTGCTGTAAGGAATATTTATGATTTTCAATTATCCATACAAAAACCTATCAGCGGCAAACGTGCCGGAATATAACTTACCAAAACACAAAGCCTGACTGCAAACTGCATTACCAATAACTCTACGAAATATTGCTAGAGATAAGGTAAAGGTATTTAGCTTCTTTAGCACCGGTAAAAGCGGATTTAAACCATAATTATTCTTAGTGCAGTTGGTGAACTTCAAAAGGCTTCGCAATGTCGACAATGACAAGATAAATGCTTAAAGTATAAGCCCGAAAATAATGGATATCCTTTTGTAATTGATTGAGTTTATAGCATTTGTTATGTCCATAAATGTAGCACTTAAAGCCAGCTTTAGGCAGTTTAGAAATTTTTTTAATTTATATTTCTGGAGTCAGCCTAAAAATGATCAGAACATAATGTGTAGAATAAAAGAGATTTAGTGTTTTAGTGTCCCTAGAGCTGAGGATGCTTTCACAGGGTATTCTAGATTGACTTTGTGATGAATGCACAACTTTCTTATATTGCATATTATTGACAAAAGTCTCAAGCACATTTAAAGTAAGACGTATTTCTAAACGACTTGCGTATTTTCCTGCGATATTCTTTCCATGAGTGGAAATTTGAAAT
>NW_026018611.1:8136587-8175112 GCF_020466585.1 Dendroctonus ponderosae
GATTTCTTTATAATAAAGTTAAGTTTTTCGTTGCATAAAATCATACTACATATATGGGTAATATTATGCTTTTAATTCGAATTTGCTATTTATGGTTGAAAACCCCAAGAATTATGGAAATTACTTAAAGCCTGACAAATTATTAGTTTTCGTATCAAAACAGTAAAATAACAAACGTGTGGCATCCTGATCCTAAATCAAACAAAAGTGGCGAAAATTGAACACAAATGCAAAATATTAAACGGAAAATTTGCAAAAAGAACTTACAGCTGACAAATTTGAATTGAAACCAGAATGTCCATCCGAATTCATGCCTCTAAACGCGACGTATAAATCAAACCAGTAAAACTCCTATTCAAAGGTTAAATGTGTAAAGTTCCCCATTTAGCTATAGAAACAACAATTCGGTTTATGACAGCTGCGAAATTAGATCCGCCTTTACATGCTCAACTATCTAAATTATTTGCAACACGACGAGGCTGGTATTAGACAAAAGTGGAACGTATTTACACTAACGCCTCACATGATGAATATACCTTTTTGTTCTATAGAATATTAAGCATCATCCTTTTGTTCACCAATGAGATCCAGGTTGAATCCAATAAGCTGGTTGAATAGCGTGACATTAGAAGGATGTGGAAGAGCAAAGATGTGCGACGTAATACAACAGTAATAGGCTAATATTCTTTATGCCTCAAAATCCCAAAAATTTTTCAGATTTTCATTTTTTCCTAATATGTACTAAATAAATACCATTTTTTTGTATCGTATTTACTGTTTCAATTTGTACGGTACTATATTAATAAATGTGAACAACAACACCGAAATAAATCGAAACTTTTGATTTTATAACACATTTTTGGATTAGTAATCAGCTGAAGGAGTGAAAATGTTTCAAGTATCCAAGCTTTAAAAAAGTGTATTTATGCTTAGAGGTTTTAAATGTATTTTCCTTTTTGCATCCAAAGGATTTCCACTTATTAAATATGTTAATTAAAAATATCTAATACACCCAAAAACAAAAGTTATGATTCAACTGGCAAAGAGCAAGAAACCGAACGAAGAAGTACTAAACGTCTTAAAAAACTGTAGTTGCAGAAGAAGAAAAAAACGTTTTTTAAGGCAAGTTTAACTATGTTTTAACAATGGTTTTAACGGCTGTAGCGTCACCATCTGCAAGTTCATTCCGCTCACAAGTTCATTAACATGCATTCTGATTTGAGTATAATCAAGATTAGCACACCATGACGGTTATTAGAAGCCGATTTAAAAATATATTCAGAAATCCATTCTAGAAAAACACGCCTAAAATCATGCACAGTCAATCCGAGCCTTGTTGTTTTTACTTGCAAATTGTCCTAAAATTAAATCAAATACGTTTGTTTTCTCCGCAACTGCTGTATCTTGGCCATGAAGCATCACATCGATTAACACCTTTGCGTTATTAACGTCAATTTTCGTACTATACTGAATTCCGTATATAAAGGGAAGTTGCACAACATTCGAGAAAAAAAATCTAGCGGCCAATTAACTAAGTCGTTTAAAATGTTGAAATCGGTGTTCGCGGTTACTTTGCTCGTTTTCTGTGTGCTTAAAGACAGTTTAACCAAACCGCTGCCTGAGCTTCAGCAAAATGTGCTACTGGTGAGAGATGATGGGACTCTTGCAGTCCAAGGACTGGAAATATTTCCAAGAATTGGTGTAGATGACGGGAAGGGACAGTCACTTGGACAAATTTCCCTTAAATCCCCAATTACATTAGATAAATCTGTGATAATTAACACCGAGGCCGCTAAACAAGCTTTAAGAGCTCTGGATCTCGATACAAAGAAACAGTACCATCTCTTAAAGGTAAAGGAATTTTATGACTTCTTGCCACTTGGCAGGAAGGAACATGATAAATATCTACGACTGGAGATAGTCGATAGAGGTGATATGGGATATTTTGATAAGTACGAACATGATGATGGTGACGATGTACTAGCTCAGGGATTGGTGAAACGAAGTGCTGATAATTCAATGAGTTCAAGTGCCAATAGTGAACAAAACCTCTTTCCTGAATACAGCGTGAACAGCCAACATAAAGGTGATTTAAAAATGCCTGTAAAGAGGGAGATTAGTGACGATACGCTCATGCAAAATATGAACATTTTGCAAACTCACTTCGTGGGCAAGCGAGATGTTTTAGATTCTCCAATGTCAAAATTGTATGAACAAAATTTAGTAAGTGATCTGGGACACTTTTATTCAAATTCAGAAAGTCTAACTAGCGATCCTGATGATCCCCGGAACAATAATTTTAGGCATGTGGCATATGTACCATTTTTCAGAGTTAGAAAGTATTATATTGAACGAAATAGACTTGACGTGGGGTTGTAGATTTAAAAGTGTAATCTGTAAGTACATTGAAGACTGATAATTTTTAAGAAATATCAAGAAAAATGTAGAATATATCCATCTTGACGGCTTAGGATACAGTTAAACAGTTGTGACTTTATAAGTATAAAATGCAGTTTGTTGAATTTAAAAACAGCGATTGTGCTAGGAATGAATTATTTGTTAAATAAAATAAAGTTGTTAAATAAAATAAAATGCTGTCGTGTCTTGAAACTCCTTATTCTGCCTGTATGTAAAAGCTTGACAAACTTGGATGCTCCAGTTGTATTGTAAATTTATTTAGATCTGCTTATTGAACTAGAATATCCGATAAGTTATGTAAAATAGAAGTAACTGTTATTGCTTTTTTCTTATAATTTTGCTGAAAATGCTGGAAATGCAAAGAAAAATTTCCAACGACAAATCATTTTATAGCTTTGCGTTTGAAAAATTGTTGCAACAAATGCTGGTTCTTCAGGTTGCAAACGACAATAACAACTTTCAGATTTAAAATAATTATTTTACTCAGTTTGTTGAAGCATTAGTCAGTTTAACTTTTACGTTTTGCAACAATGCAGACGTTAACATGCAGCACAAACAATTACTATTGTTGAAAGTTGCAATAACAATATGAGACCAACAACTATGTTAATTAATAGCAAAATGGCTCAGTGTATAGCATATCAGCTCATATGCCCTGTTATTTGTTCCATTATTATTAGTCAGTTGAAGCTTGCAAAATAGTTTTAAATGCTACCGTTGAACAAAGCTTAAATGTTGCACTAATGTGAGAGAAACTCATGAATCGTTTTTAATACCATTTTTGTTTGTATGTCGGCTATTAATTGATTACTTATACGTTCGGCACAAAATGAATTAGGGAATTAGGCAGGGTATTTTGCAACAAACACGGAAGTGTCGAAAAATATTCTTCAAATACGCTTTGCACCGAAATGGTCCAATTCCGAATCCAACGTAACTCTTCGAACTGCTATCGTTCATTTATGTTACAGAAATCGCCAATTTAAAGGCCTCTTTACACTCGGGCTCAAGGCTTTATCTTTGAATATGTTAAATCGAGCGAGTGAACGAGGAATTTTTATGTAGCGAATTCTATAAAGGGTCGTCGTACTATACTTAGATCAGGAAGTGGATGAAAGAGTGATATAAAATTAGTCTAACATGCTCAATTGAAGCTTTTCAATGTTTCTGGGATTTTTAGGTGCTGATTTTAAAGATATTTCAGGTTTTCATATTAATGCTTTAATACTAATCATCATCATATTCTTTCAAAAGTAAAAGTGAAGTTGAAAAGTTTTTAATAGAGAAAATATTATATTATTATACACAGTGGTCCTCAAGCTATGTGACAAAATTTACTGACATATTGTTGAGGCAAAAAACTATTTTTAACGCAGTTTTACTACTACTAAATATCTGGTGTTTAACGGTTTTCAGATCGAGTAATCCAAGATTCAATTACTTGGCTGGTAGTTCTTAGAAAGCGCTCGCTGCAATGGACTGCAGTCATTTAAAATCTCAGAATTAATTTGGGATTCCAAATACCGCTTTTTTATTTGCAAAATCTCGTTCTCCTATATTTTTTAAGCAAAATTGTGTACACTGTGCAAGTGGACATCTCTCCCCGTTTTCCAGATATTTCCCACAAAATTCTCTAGTGATTTTTCGGATTAACTCAAACTGAATCCCTAATATTGTCGTTAATTGACAGTGTTAAAGCGGACCATCAGCAAAATTCAAAATGAAATACACTTAATTCACTGAGAAAATGCCCGGATGTAATTTAGTTTTAGAATACTGAAAAGGTTTGTGTTTATGCGCAATAAAACTTAAATGACTGCAGAAGACTTGCGAAAAAATAAGTTAAATAGATTATAAGTGAGAAGAGTTCAGTTTGACTAATTATTATGAAATAGTATTTGGATTCCTCGATCTAAAAAAGCCCAACAATTTTATGCTCAAGCTAAAATTATTAAGAATATACTAAGTAGTAAACGAAATTTTTTTTACACTTTGACGTCTGGTACCTAAGGAATTATTAACTTTCGGATAAGACAAATTTATCTGAAACGCAGTATTTTTTCCAAAACAATACACCAGTGAATTTTGTTCAGTTGAAGACAACCTGTATAGCAGATCAGTAAATTGTAAATATTAAGATAATTAGTTCAATAGGGTGGAAATATAAGAATTAACTCGAGATCAAGTAAGAAGCAGAATAGGACATCTGAAACTTTAACTCTCTCTAACTATGAAACTTTTTTCATGGCACGTACTGATTTTTTTTAATTTACAAAACATTTTGTAGTAATTAAGTTCTATAATACTGTGGGAGTAAACGAAGTGCAGTCCACTAATTATCTATTTAAATAGAAGTTAATATTATTATAAAAAATACAATTAATTACTAATTTTGTAGTTATTATATTTAGCCTCTATGTTAACAATTATTAATAGAGGCAAATTAACATATGTGACTTTAAAAGTTTAAAGCGCTGAATATATCTGCGCAAGTTGTGCAAGCAAAGAAAAATAAAAGTATATATATAAAGGAAAGTCGTAACTTAAATACTGTTCAGATTTCAGGTCAGGTGAATTCGAATTTTATGTCCACTCATTCCAATAAGTTCCTGAGAAGTACATATTCTGAGTGTAATCTTTTAGAGCTTATATATTTCTTATTGCTTATTTCTTTCTATCAGATTTGCAATGGCGACATTTTCAATGCTAGTTAAAATCAAATTTATAGACGTTATGTTGTTCTAATATTTTCTGATTAGGATTACAATAATTTAGGATCAAATCGCTTAAAATGAAGACACAAAGCAGCAAGTTACATGTAGAGAGCAACTACGATATGCTTAAAAGTTTGCGTAAAATACATTCTTATTTTAGAATTATTATATTAGAATACAGAGTTATATACATGTACATGTAGTACATGTATATGTACAATTACAGAGTTATGTACAGTTGGCATAATAGAGCAAAAATCATAAGTTCATCAAGCTATAAATATGAAAAAACTCCAAAACGCCCATTTTAGAAGAATTATCGTCAAAGAAATCAAGTCAATTCGAGCTGCCCTGTGTACAAGGTAGTTTTGATAAATATGGCCAGGAGCAAGTTAGTTATGATATTATGACAGTTTTTGCCGATTATATCAATAGCCAAAGGGTCGTTTTCCCCCTGAAAAGTTCTGTGAAACATATTGAATAATTAAATTGGAAAAACCGCAGGAAAGCACGTACATAAAAAAATAAGGTTGATCGGACATTGAGATCCGTATCAGTTAGCGTAGTATGACGCATTTCCGCTGACGGAGTTGAGGCAGCACATCAGGAGGGCTACAGCAGCAGCCACTGGACCGATCAATAATGTTGTACACTACCAAAATCGGCTGGATTTAATAATAATGAGGCATTTTTACCAATCTTTCATATAAAACAATATCATAGCCATCAGGAATAGTCATAGAGAAACACGCAATGGTGAAAGTATAATTAAAACCGATCTCAAATGTCGCAATTTTTAAATTGTTTTGTAATAACCAAGTGAAAGTTAACCAACGAAAATATCGAGGTATATTGGTAAACGAAAATAGTGCCAGTTTCAGAAATGTTTTTAGTTAAGTTACAGTTCGCGATAACTGAGCTTGCACAGTAGGCGAAACAAACAGTTGCATCCTTTTTGTGATATTGTAAAAAGAAAAGCGTAGACAAGTAAATTTTTCATAATGCATTTTTCTTGTATTTCATGGCATTTACTCTGCTTCCATTCACGCGAAATCAAAGAGGTGCGTTTTAGCTTCTATTAGCCCAGCGGAAAGGTGAGCGTGTTCGACGTTTTTTTTTTAAATCGGCATTGACGGGAGCCCAACGGATTGTAAACCGCTATTGGAAACAGAGAAAAAAATTAATAAGCTATTTTTTTCAATAGCAAAGTATTTGCAAATAAATTACATTAGAAAATGTGCGTAAACTGTAAATGTGGGCCGGTGTGCAAAGCCCTATTTTCTTTAGTTCAGATTAAAAGTTACCAATAAAAACTGTTAAAAAAACCAGCGCATATATCCCCAACGTTAAAAGTCAGAGCATTTTATTCAGATTAGAGCCTGAAACGTTACGTTGAAATTCTGCGGTTTCTTTAATCGATTCACATGTGTGAAAGACCATGAGTCACAGACAAAAACTTGCCACTTTCTTCTTGACACATGTGAGACTTTTTTTGTTAATAACATTGTTTTTTGCTTTTATTGTCATGACACTTTACTAGTTCACTTTTTTCACTCTTTTTTATCATCGGCATAGATCAACTCGACATTGGGTTTTTATGTGAAATTGGACCCTCATGAAGTCACGTTATGCAATAAAAAAATAATTAATTAATTCATATTTTATTCGGATATGTGAATTTCTAGTAAGAAGCGAATGGATAACATAGGTCGTATTAAAACTGATATATTAGAAGATTTTAAACTCGATAACTATTGTATTGACAGAAAATTTCGTCTCACATTTTCTGGGCTGTTACCTCTATTCTAGCCCTTTTTGACTATTTTAAGTTTTGCAAAAAATGTTGTATTTTATGTAACGTAGATGATAACGAATAAATTAAGAAAAAAATTGACAGTAGCAACTAGATTGTTTCAAATTCGTGGTAAACCTTGTATGTAAATTACGCAAACATCGTTTTTGTAAACATTTTAACTTTCCCAGATTTTGAAGAAAACTTTTCATCGGACGTGATCAATCAATTGTACTAACAGTAGAAAATAAACATTGAGAGTCAGATAATACAAACATTGCAAACTCTAACGGAGAATGTTTCTATATTAGTCTTTATGGAGCGGATATTATCTTATTCAGATCTTCGTCACTTCGCAAACGTAGTTTAACAGGGAAATTGGGAGGTCCAGCCCCATGGGCGAATACCTTTCCACCAGATTTTCAATTTCAATAAAAGTAAACAGCCACAAATTTCGACAATATTCCTCACAACCCAATATAAAAGCGCAAAAATTTTGGTTATATAAATGGTTATAATTATAATAATAAAATTACAGATTCTTTTAGGTTTAGTAAAATTGATATGCTTATTACGCAGTTGTGTTGCAACTTATTTATTTAATTTACGTATTTCTTTCATAACTAAATGTCAGCTTAATTGCAACTATGTTCGTAATTTTCATCTTTCAGAATCCGCTGTGCTCTGTATATTTCCGGCGTTATACTATTATGAAAATGTGAAGGTAAATTGCAATCAACATATTTAAAATACTTGAAAGATTAACATAGAAATAAAATTATTTTTCACCTCCAGATTAATCCGTTATATTTTATGATCTAAAACTTAAATTTGAACAATGGATTGAAACTGAAATCTCAGACAAAAGGCATGTATTAACAAATTTTCTAAAATCAATTAGCCAAACTTGAAATGTTTTCATCAAGTGGACGAAAGTAACATATTTTGATACACATTTACACAGGAACACTCTCATTCCAAACTCACGAAAAATAGGATTAGAAAATGTATAAAAAATTCAGTTTTTAGCACTCTAAATGTATTAGTTTTATACAACATTAAGCATCCTTGGAATAGCTTGAACAGTCTCTGTTCGCATCTTTCCCATTGCGTGCTTCGTGCCTCCATTACCGGTGGCAGCAACTTTTCTACGGATTTTAGCAAAGGATTTTTTTATCACATTTTGTATGCGGGATATATTTTTACTGAAGTAATTTTACTGTTGTACAATATTGCAAGAGTTCGATATTACCTTCTTCTCCCATATTATGTTTTATAGTGATTTAAGATACCCCCACAAACAAATTGAACGTTTTGAACAAATTTGAGTATCCACCCATTCAGTAATTTTCAAAAAAAGTTGAGACGTAATTTGAACGAATTTCCATGTATCTGCTCTGTTTTAAAATCTCTCATATAAAGAGGAGCTTTTTATATTGGATATTTAAAAAAACGTGTATGTGATCATTTTCGGATTCGGGCAAAATCTTCATTCTTCTACCGTCCTCAAATCACTGGATATAAGTACTATTTAAGTAATATCTACCAATAATAATTGTTCGTTATTATTTTAGCACTTCATATCATTACAAACTAACTCTTGTTTGGCTATTGTTAATATTTTGGAGGTCTATTTATAATAAATTTACTTAATCTAGGAGAAGCGGTTCATAAACCTTTACACATAGGAAGCTAGCAACGTAATATCCGAAGTAAAAGCAATCAACATTTCAGCGAAATCCGTAAAAATAGTCTGATTACTTATGTGCCAAACCCAGCTCACATTGTTTTTGTATTATTATTCGCTTTACTAAACGCCCCAATTTAAAATAATTGAAAAAAATCTGGAAGGTCTAATTTAAAAATCCTATTATTTAACCGTTTTGTTGCTGTTTCTCCCACCGCCCGTCATATCAAGATGCACATTTCCTTAATACTAGATCTGTTTACGAACGTTACATAAATCCGACTTCCAAAACATAATTAATTATACTCACAAATACTTGTACCTCGGAATAATATTTACATCATTAGTAAGTCGCCTTCACAGTGGCAACGTGAATTTTCCTCCTGTTTACGCCGCTTGAGGCTCAAGTTGAAGACACCTGTAGAACTTGAATTCATCGCAAAGTGGAGTGTCTTTCATTTTTGAGCTATTCTTTGACTAATTAAAAAATAAAATTTTGTTTCTGTCTGTGAATATAATGTTACTTCGGACAGGTGCACTCATAATAGATTGTTGTTCTACATGTTTGCACCTGTAAAACTGTTTCCGATATTTGCGATTGTTCTCTTCAAAACCAATTTGCTTATATGTTGGATTAATTAGAGTACATTTCTGAACAGCTTTGTCCCTTTACCTGAGTAAGAAATCTGTTTACCTAGGCAAATACCAGGGCTTAATGATTGCAGCAGCACAAACACTGCATCATGCAATATAACCAAATTGGCTTACCCGTCAGAACGTTGTTTGACATTCCAAATTGCAAATTTAGTAAGCGAATAATTAGATCTGCAGCTACCTTACCCTGTAAACCTAGACAACGGTAAATTTGTGATTGCCTGGAGTCTGCCGCTCAGGGGCTTCAAAAGATTATTGGAATTTTTTCGAATGCTTGATTTAACCGTGGAAAAGCTTCTTGAGTGCTTCCTACTAAACTGAGAACATTTCCGACCAAATTTCAAGTATTGGACAACAATTGGACAACTGTTATTAAATCGTTATTGTATTCCGAAGCAAATCATGCCAAATCTCTAGAGATACACGATCATGTCGAAATATTAATTAAAGCAACTCAGATGCATTGACCCGAATGTCGTTATGTTGGAGTGCAACTTCGAGCTGTTAAATTAAACCAGTTATTAGAATAGCAACTGCCTTGTAAATGAGACGTTTCTAAATTTCAGATTACTTCGAAATTTATCTCAGACAGTTAATTACACATAGTATTGTACAGCTTCATAGATACATTATACCTATTAGCAAACGTTACTAACTGAACTGCAGAAGTTTAATATCAATTTTACGTTTAACTTTTGCCATCAACAAAATGGAATCTGAGAGATGCAGCACAACAAAGCGAACATAGTTGCTGTATTTGCCGACATATTTCGTTTTCAGTTTATAGCATTAGGAATGTTTTTCAATAGCAATTGTGTGCAACTACAAAATCGTCAATATTTCAATACTTTTCAAATGTGCGGAGAATTTACCTCGCATTATTATTTCGTTAGGCTGAATACGTATTAGGCATGATAGAAAGCGGGAATGGAATTTTGCTTTGAAATGCAAAATCTCTTTTATTGACTTGCAAAAGTTGCGAAGAACAAATTTGGTAGATCGATTGGGAATTTCAGTAAATCTGATAAAAACGTACTATTCCTCTGGTAGTTTCGAGTAGAAAAACGCTTTACTAAACGTATGAAACAACTATTCGTGTCAAAAAGTGATTTTGAGATTATAATTGTTTAAAGTTAAAACACAAAAAATAGCCAAAAATAGTTATGGAACAGTGTCCTAAGTAAAATGATTTGTCAGTAGATACTTTGTCTATTTACGTCTTCTGTCTGAAACAAAATGAGCTAATTTAAGATAATTGAGTAACTGCTGTTAGACGGAGGAACCTTGAAGGCCCAAAAACGACGAAAATTTTATTTTCTACTGTATTTTCCTGGCAATGGGTTTTCTAAAAAAACGTTTTCTGCATAAAAAAGCAATAAAGTAATGGCAGGCGAGAAAGAGAACAGTAAAGCAGCGCATTCGGTTTTAATAAGGATCCTATAAGAAACACGAAGAGTTTAAATATTGATCAAAGTAAAAATCCAAATTTACATCCCCTTGATTGGATTAGTCAAAGTGTTGCTGTTTCTTATTTTTGCCCATAAGATTTAAAACAAAGTTGTTTAAAATACAAGTTTTGGGTTTTTTATAACGCTGGGACGCGACTCTGTTGTGGGCTGGAAATTGCTTGATTTAATAGAGTCTGGGTTGTTCAATTGGAAATTTATTTTGTGAAATTTTGAATCTGAGTATGGGTTACTTAAATTTGATAAATGCGCAAAATTTCTAATACAATATTTTCATTTCCGAAACAACATTGATGATCTCAGTGTATTCTCAATCCACCTTGCTTGTCTAAATTAGCCGCTCTTACGAAAACCACAATCAAAGATAAAAACCGTCGTATCCAAGTTTTTTTCCACGAAAACGCTGAATTTTAAATAAATATGTACCCTACTGGACTTCTTCGCCAAATGGCGTCACTTTGGCAAAAACCAAAGTGCATAAAATCAGGAGATAAATAATAAATTTTGCTCAAACTAGAACTAAAACAACTAAAATATTATCAAAATTAATGACAGTAATAATTAGGAATGAAAAAATGCAAAGGATTGCACAAAACTTGTACGACTGGCAATTTCAATCACATTGAAGTATTTCGGACATTTGCACCAAATAATATCTAAACGCAGAAGACCATAATATGATGAGACAAGTTGTGCAATGAGGACTGTACATAAAAATGCAATAAATAAAACCAACATAAAAAAAATCCTCAAAAATTAATGAAATTACCAAACAATTTCCTATCAAAAATAAATGTTTTATGGTCCCCAAGATTTGGATGATTAGAAAAAAGTCACTTTCACATAAAAACCATCAAAAACCTGCGGTTGCTTGAGTCAAATGGAGGGCAGAAACTGTAAATTTAATTTAAATGTTTAAATGTAGCAAATAATACAAACAAGAAAGGGTGGACTAAGATGGCCAAAATTAGTTCGAAGAAATATCTACTGCCAACGACCTCTTTGCCTGAAAACGTATAATTAGAACAATGCATGTATTGAACCTCATAGATGCTATCCATTCCAGTTTTATAAGTATGTCTATGCATAGTCACAACAATTATCAATCCAAATAATCCACCGAGATTCCGAAATACAGATACCTCAGAGTGTTATTGATAAAGCGTCGTAAGTTTGAATAGTAAATGTTTACATAGCCAGATCTGAAATTAGTTTGCATGCATGGTATGCGAAATTTTAGATGGGTATGCAGAACTGTATTTACGCCAAAGCAATGCAATATTCGGTTTGTGGCAAAACTTGAGAATAACAATAGGAAACTGCCATGAGGCAAATAAAATTTGCCATAATATTTCATTTAAATCCGCAGTATCAGTTGTGTTTGATCAGCTAAGAGAAGACGACACACATAAATAACTTTCCTAGGATGTTAATCGGTACTATTAAGAGTAATCAATAATGGAGAGGGTTTTCTCCATTAAAACGTTTTTTTGATATCTGAATTTTTGACTCATTACCCCCAACCAAGAACTTAAAGCAAATTTAGACTAAGCAATCGAACTAAGTATTCGAAGTATATTAAATCAAAAAAACACCAAAAATTTGAAAGCTATTTTAACTAAAAACTGTAACACATGTTTGAGCTCACTTGCTTTTATTGATCATTTCATCCATTGCTAGTAGCTTTAAGAGAAACAAATCTCGATATTTTACATTTTAATACTTTGTGACATAATTGCAGAATGTACGACGCACACGTTACTAATTTCCTGTAAACTCTAAACGCGTTTAACTATTTACTTCCTACGCAAATATTTATTAAAATACGAAAACACGTGACAGTCTTGCAACGCTGTGTACTGCAATGGAAGCCGCAATACGAATCTCATAACTCTTTTTAAAATTTTCAGTGCACTCAAATATTTTATAATTCAAATTCGCCCGAAAACAACAATAGCTTCGTACATGCAGAAATGAAGAGAATGTAGCGCTGTTCATCATAAAATTCTAACCGACAAACTTGCTTAGTGGGCTTTACGTTATTTACATATTTCAAAGTTATTTGCATTTCTGAGTTCTGAGTTGATGTTTCAGCCAGTATTCTTCTCCAGCATTTCAACTGCTCGTCATTTTGAAATGAAAAAAAATGGATATTGCGTTTTTTCAAAAGGGATAAAAGTTATATGTTCTCCAGGAACGCTTTTTGCTAATAAACTTTTGATGGAATTGCCTTTTGTTAAATATACGTATTAAAATTCTTAAAGAAACGAGACGTGAATGTTTTATAATATGAATTCTGTAATAGCGCTTTCCAAAATATTCTCGTCATTACGCTTGGATCTTTTTACTTCAAGTGGAGCAGCGAAATTCATCTTGAAAATATATATGAACATCTGAAAATTCGAATAGAAGTGTGTTTGCAACCAAGACATATACGGTTAATATGATTTATGTATTGAAATATTTTTCCTTAATCTACTGTACTTCGTCGGGCTTCTGTTTTTAAACATAAATGTTTTACGCAAACTTTCAATTTCGAATTGCCATATTGATCTAGTACTAGTAATAGATTCAATTCCAAATCAAATCTGTTCCTGGGCTTCAGTCATTTATTGTCTCTATTTATTAATCAAAATATGTTTCGGTGTATTTTTCCACCATCATCAGTTTTTATATGTAGCGTTGTTGCTGCTTTAAGCCTTGGCGTGCATTTCAATGCAAGAACGCTACATCTAAAAACTGATGATGGTGGAAAAATACACCAAAACATATTTTGATTAATAAATAGAGACAATAAATGACTGAAACCCAGGAATAGATTTGATTTGGAATTGAAACACAGTCAGGAAAGTATATACAATAGATTCAATTCCATAACTTCAAGTTAAAAGCGCACGAAGCTAGTTTTTTTCAATACACCTCTGAAATTCCAAAGCACTTACACATTGGTTTTTACTTGATAAATTATGGGTAAGCTAACTTGTCCTTTAACTTTTTATATCCTGCTGCGCCCAAAAACCGTAAATCTCTAGGCCACGTCAATTCTCTATGGGAGGTTTTCACATCGATTTTTTCCTCCGGGCTTAAAAAGGTCTAGTGATAAATTAATGTTTTTTGTGTAAATATTCTCTCCTTCTATGGCTGATTTAACTGTAAAAGAACATTCGCTGCCGAAATTGATACAGTTCACGGAGACCATAATATCCCATCTGACTTGCCCCTCTACGTTTTATATCTTTAAATGGCCTACTCACATTATTGCCGTTTTATGGGAATTATTTGTGATAAAATAAATTCTTCTCGACCTTACACACGCTAGGTTTATAGTGGAAGTTGATGTTAAATGGCAACCATCCAAGTTTTTGGTTAAATAAGTCTGCTAATAAGATAAATAAGAAGCGTTAGATGTAGAACATATCCGATATTAAATGCATAAAATACATACTTCCATAAAAATTCATTGATTTAAAAAAATTTCTTCAAAAATATTTTCTCATATGAAGCCAACTTATTTTGATTAATTTTAATCGCTCACTCGCGAAGGTAAAGCTTATTGAGCTATATTATTCAGATCAATGCTCTAACCTGCTTATCAAACGTTCGCCCTTTCTAGCTGCTTAATGGATTTTCTGCTTCCCCAGACAGACTCATATAGGACATATTAATTAAATAATTCAATTTTCGGTTTTCGCCTAGTTTTGAAGCTTAAAGCGAATAGTAGTGGTGACACTTTAGAAACAGCATTTATCAACTGCTTTCAATAGTTTATAATATTTATTTTTTAAATTGAAAACTCATAATATTCTGAAATGAATGAATGAATGAATCGCGCTCTGAACTGAAGCGTTTAGTTCCCACTTTGAAATTAAACTAATAGCATGCGTTGTATGATTCTCTAGTAGCAAGTTTTGTTCCAACTGCAAATATTTCAGATAACATCTTCAAATCCTTTTTATTGCTGAGACCGTTGGGTCTATTTTAAAAAATTCTTGGCTCTGTTAAAATTAATCTTGATACTGTACATTTACAATACAGTTTTTCTAAGCATCATGAGGTTTCACTATGTTTTATTTCACAATTCGTGATTTAAAATTGAAGGATGCTTTTTTGCTAAAAACGACATCATTAGCCACATCTCGGAAGTTAATTAGCACGTGCTATTATGAATAAATTTAATTCACTGCGATGCTCTAAACGGAAACCTACAGCAAATATCAAACTTATCAATATTTTAGCAAAACTGAAGCTAACCAATTTCGTCTAATAACCGAACTGGATTTTCACGCTAAAAACTAACTTAAACAACCCTTGAGTTTAATCAGTGATGGATTATGAATTCATTAATAAAATCCAATTAACTAATATTTAATTAAATAATGCCTAGTATGTCGGCAATATTGTCTCGCTTGACATAATCAAGACTCGAAAATTGAATTATTCAATTAATATTTCCTGTATGAGAGTTTGTCGGTTCAAGGAGGCAGAAAATCCATTAACTGGTGAGAATAGGAGAATATCTATTTGATATGGAGGTATCAACAGCTATCAAAAGCTCAATCCGATAATAGTATTTACGATTAAATGAATTAATATTTAGATTAATGATATTGGGAATCGGTGATGGAGTTGAACAATTGTTTTGTCTCGTTGCGCTCTTATGGTGAGTGGTACTCATTAAGTCTTAAAGTAAATAATTTTTGCAGATAATTTTTTTGGATGTGCATTTTTCCAATTATTATTTTGTCGTGGCTATCATTACAAAATTTAATTTTGCTAACATACACGAGGAGACTTTGACAAAAAGCACTACATTTTTGTGGACAAAAATTGAAGAAATTTTCCGAGTTTAGTTAGTGCTGATTGGCTCAGCTAAATGTTCAGACAATTCCAATCTTTCCAAAGTTGAACTCTAGTTTTGAATATTTTTGCTGTGCGTGTTGCTGAATTTCGTTCTACGTAATTAACTGGGAGACTCCAGGCATCTGAAGTAGAACGTGTATTTTGTTCATGCGTTTGGTGCTCCAATTTCTTGTGTCAGAACATTAAACAGTTCAATTGTTTTAACAAAATTAAACAAAAAATACCGTTAAACTGTATGCTACAATAAAATAGAGAAAATTTTGAAAACGAATTATTTTACCAAAACGAGTTAAACACAAAGAAATTTGCGGAAAAACCATAGAAAATGTCACAATGTTTTAAGCCAGAAAAAAACAATTTTGAGTTATTACGTTACGTAAACGTCAGTTAAGCGAATTAGCGGGAGAGACAAAAAAAACCAACATTTAAACAGACAACGTATGTAAACTATTTTATTCGTTCATCTGTTTGCATTTGCTCCCACGTTTACTAGATTTTTTGGATTAATATGTGCATGAACGTATATTTTTGTCTAATCTGAGGCTAAGGGTGAAAAGTATTACAGAATTTATATGAGTATGTTTGATTCTCTTTTAAATTATTGCTTAATAACCCACCAGACTGCTAATATTGTATGCTCCTGATGAAAAATATTTCCGTTCAAAACAGTTTGCGAGAAAAAACGCTCCAAATTGATTAAAGGGCAAACATCTTGCTTTTCTTAGGATTGGCTAATTACTGAACGTGCAAACTCCTCCACGGATAAGGAAGAAATATTACAAGGCAATACATTTCACATCGGAGTACAATATATTTCAAACGCTACTTGAAGAAAAACCTCTGCAATTTTGTAGATGTTATAATGTTATTAGCAGGAAATATTCAATGGTCATGTGCACTATTAACAATTTATTGGCTGTTAACCAATAAAATGATTCTCTGATTCAGATATTTCACATAAAAGTACAACTTTATGCATGCGCGACATTGTTATACAATTTATGTTTAGACTAGAATCCAAAACAAAAAGACTTAGAACTGACAATGTTATCTTCCTGTTTGTCGATAAAGATCTACCTGCATGCACGACTGCGGTTTCTAATTTTTACCAAAAGTTTAGTGAAACTAAACTGAAAACTGGGTTTAGTGAAACTTTACATTTTTGATGCAAACAATAAATCAGAGGTCGATAAACCGTCTTCCATTTCTTACAAGAATTGTTATGTTGTTACATAAGTTTAGTTATAGTTGCACTGTTTAACATCCATTTTTTCATGACATGAATCACTTGAAAATGGGTTTGAAATATTTTTGTATTCATATTACTTAGATATGAAAACAGGGTTGTATACAAATGCTTTCCACAACATAAAAATCCCAGGCCACAGGCCCAGCTCACTTGTCAGCAATAGTACAATGATAACTGGAGGACTAAAAAGCTAAACAAAATCAACTATTGGCATTATAGCAATTTGGGTTATATTTAGGATGCTTATTAATATAGGATTAGGTGCATCAACAAATAAAAAAATTAAAAAATATATCTATCAATCTTGCTAAAATCCATAAATATCAAGCTGAGGTTAATACTTTCAAGTATATTTGAGCCTGAATTTATTACAATTTTAGTTTACATATTACATATAAGCAAGAGGTGTATTTTGCGTTTGCAATAAAAGCAATAATTACCATAATGTAGCAACTTTGACAAAAAAAACATTTGGTGACAAATTCAGTCATAAATTAGGGACCGTTTTCCTGTATGGAATGGTATCATCATATAATGCAGAAGTAATTTGGCATATGTTATCTTTAATTATGCATACACAAGAGCCATTTAATGTCCAATTTACCTAACAAGATCTATCACAAGTCTATGTAAAGTTAGAAGGTTTTCAAAATTATTAAAAGCATTGATTGATGACTATGGTCTGTAATTTATCATGCTTATAAATCTTCGGATAGGTTTTGATGGAAAGTTTAATTTGATACGTAGGTGAGTCGACTGACTTGCTAAAATCTCCTGCAGGCAGACGTTTCGCCAGAATAAATTGATGACTAAATTTTTGAAATCCGAATGAAGCCTATCAGAAGAATCAAATGTGTTTAAAGACCATATAATTTATTTTCGGAAATAAAATAAAATTTTTGGAAAAAAAATACACACCTTGAAGATTCAAGATACGTGTGATACTCGAGTGCTCGACTTCAATTTCAATTCTACTGTTTGATGTAATTACTAGTCAACTCATTTAGAGTTAATGAGAAAATTAATCAAAATTTTTATTTTCTAAAATCTTCACCTGCGAATTAACTGGCTTAAAAATAACATAATAAGCAGATGTTTGAAATATTTTCGAAAATAAAGACTTTACACGCCTCTGTTACCGACACTAAACTGCGGCATGTCACGCCACAGCTTTTCGTTTCATAAAGAAAAATTGTTATCACTGACACAAGACTCGCTTCTTGACAGACTTTTAGAACATTTTACGTGCTTATTACTCATATTTAGACATACTATTGAACCCCAATCAAGGAAGAGATACATGTGTCCAACTAAATCAAGGTGCGCATTTTTACAAGGAATTTATTTAGGTGTTTCCTTCGGTAATATTAACATTAGCTTTACTGCTTTTTAGCTCCAATTTAAATGTCGTGTATAGTACAATTTAAATGTGGTGTATAGACAGTGATACGTCGTTCAGTTGCAAGAAAAGTAAGCTTTGATAAGTTATATCTTATTTAATAAATTATTTAATACCAATTCTTCATAAATCAATAGTGTTTAAGAGCGTAACAATCAGAGATGAGTAGAAATTAGTTATTCTAACAATACCCACAACTATTTCAAAGCCGTCGAGTGAGCTCGAAAGGACCTACCAATATTTAAGCCTTCCGAACCCATAGCAACGGTCCAGTCTAATAAAGTTAAAATGAAATGGTAATTTGTCAGGCTTTTTTTCAATGGCGCTTGCCCACAAAAATGCAACAAGACCAAAATCGAACTAGCAACAAAATCGACGATTCAAACTAGATTTACATTTTAAACTCTGCGAAACTCTCGTGACGGAATTTCGACTATCTATTGGAATTTTGCCTAAAATTCAATTGTTAATGCCGTAAGCCTTTAATTGACAAAAAATTACAAATGAAAAAGTAAATTAACTTTTAATTTTAGCAACCTGGTTTTACTAAAAAGCGCGGAGCCATTGTGACTAAGGATATAATGACTCTTGACTGGTAATGTACCAATAAATTGATCAACATTAAATGGAATTCATGGAAGCAACGAACTATTCCAATTATTCATAATGAAGCAAAATTATTTGATGTTCATATTTAATGGTATTTATGTTTGATATTAGCCAATAGGAGGATCCTAAATAGGGCTGTAACAGATAATGATAATTCAATTAATAAATCTATCAGAATATGAATAATGCCCCATAAAGTTGATCAATATTTTTGCATCGGATCAGCAACATTATTCCTAGTATTAAGTTAGATAATATTGTTTATTAGCGTTTGACATTTGATCCCAATATTTCATATACCTCATTTTCCAATTAGAATAATTACAATCGGTATGTATGACAATTATACGGCAAAATTTTGTAATTTGTCGAAATTGAAATGTTAAATCAATGAACCGCACCCGAACATTACTGACGAAATAAATTTAATATTCTCGTTACACTAAGTCTTATTTAGTTACAATATTATAAATGTACATACTAACATCGGCAGACAAATAAAAAACCTTCAGAGATTTTATGAAAGTTCCTAAATGAAAGAAGATTGCAAAACAGTGCGAACCTCGCATTAAATCTATTCTTTGAGGAAAAACGATTTCGTTCTTTGTACTTTTAGATGTCGCCTGCAGGTATAAACTTTAAATAACAAGAAAAGATAATATCCGTTTCATTTCTAATTCGGTTTTGTTTTCGCTTCGCTAATTGAATCGAGAAAGGATAATAAAAGGACGGTTAATTGGATTTAACAGTATACAAATTGGTGTAGTTTTAATCGTGAAAAGCTTAACCATTCAATTTAACGACGCAAGTTTGTAGGAAGTAATCGTATTACTTACCCGAGTATTATTCAGACTCCAGTTGTCCACTATTAAAGCTGAGCCCTATGTTTGTGTTGAAAAAATCATAAAAGCGGCATCTAAGCTTTAGAGCCTTAAGATTGAAAACTAATTTATTCTCAACTGCTTTCCATTTTCGCATATTTCTGCCGCTTAACGCATTTTGGTGCAATTTCATATTATTCATGTTTTTTCGGATTAAATTGAAACCGTCATTTTCTTTGCCAGGCGCAGCCTTCAAACTTAACGATCCTTGGAATAATTCCTGAGTCTGTAACAAGGCAGCAAGAATTCACCTGGGACGTTCCAGCTTACAATAGAGCCCCATTACGTAGGGGGAAAGATACCGCCCCTACAGTATAACTAGCTAATTTTGTAAGCCATTTAATTCCTCATAGGGACAATATTGCCACTTCATGGCTTGTTGTGAAAGTTAAGGAAATAATTCCGAAACGTGACTTGTTACTTCGGCAGATGTAAAGCTGATTGGAGTATTGCAAAGAGCTGGTGCAACTGAATGTATTAAGGTTTTATGAAATAACACCATCATGTTTAGGGCAACGTTTAAGCTTCGTTGAAGCTGAAGATTTCCTTTAGTTAAAGAACGATCTGAATGAAACATGCAAAATCGGTCAGCAAAAGCTAAGAGCAAACAGTATTACATTTTTCTTTCAAAAAATGTTTCTTTTTAATCGATTCATTAAAATATTTTAGTTAAACCTACTAATTTTCTCTTAGCACCCAAGTAATAAAATGTAATTTTTGCGTTCTTCATGTTTACCTTGAACAGTTCCAAGCGAATAATATTGCAATCAAATATTGAACTAGTTTTTCAAATTAAATTGTAAACATACGAAGATTTACATTTCTGTAATGAAAAATATTGATGATCACTACAATAGAATTATTTTAGTTTTATACATATACTTTAAAAGCCTTCATTAACTTACATACTACTCCATGCTTACTAACAGCATCGTTAGAATAGCGAAATAAAAATTGGTGTCAAGAGAGTCCATTCTTTCCAATAAATGCATTTTTTTTTCTAGTAAAAGTCTGTTTATTATATTGAATGCCCATTCAGGAGTCCTGAATTTGAATTTGAATCTTTGAGGCCCTTGGAGTGCTGACACTAAAAATCACAGAATTACCGAAAAATGCAACAAACCTTATTGACTGGGGGACATTTTTTCCCAAAATCCCCATAAACAGTGTTCTCAAGGCTTAAAAATCATCACTTCATGTGTTTCAACTTTCTACCTTACGACCACTACAGAAACAGGAACCATTTTTTGGTCGTTCGTTTTATAAGAATAATTTACAGAAAGGACAAACTATATCCTACTAGAGAGTTGTATAACAAAGAAATTAGCGACATATCATTGCTATACATACATTCAGCATGTTCATTTACCCATAAGAACAAAAATACTCAAACATATGTAAAACATAACCACAAGACTATAATATATATCTAGAAATATCTAACAACGTTCTTGCTCTACCTAAAAAAAATAATCGAAGAATTCATCTTAAGTTTCTTAATTATGTAGCCCCAAAATTGTATTATTTATTTCGAAGTATAATAAGATCAATAAATAACTTCAATTTGTTTAATAAAAAATCCAGAGAATATATTACTATACACAGGAACATATTTGTTCAGATATTTTCTGAAAAGTTCAGTTCTCGGGAAAATGTTTTAAGTTGCTAGTTTTGCTAGTTTTAGGTAAGAATATACATGTATGGTATGCTATGTGGATTTCTGTTAAACCAGGACAGAAAATGGAAATATGATTACTGATATAAAAAAAAATTGTAACCTCAAGAGTACATACAGGTACAAAGTATCTAGGTACTCAACAAATAATTTTTACATTATATGAATTGTAAATTGACAAATAATTTTCTGTTTACATATATATTTTTAATAAATTTTGAATTTGAATTTGAATTTGCATTTGAATTTGTAGGTGTATTTTCACATGGTTAAATCTGTACGGATGGGAACAAGTAAACGTTTCCCTGATAAGGAAATACTTTTATCTCTTAATCTGTTTTTGTATTTGCACAAGACCTAATTTTTCAATTATTAGCAGGATTTTTTTAAACTATAATAAGATTATTAAAACTAGTCTCTTCTAAAAATCACAGAGTCATTAATAGTGTTGAAATTGGATTCGCTCAATAGCCTTTGTGATAACTGTGGTGGATGAGCTCGAGTGTTAATAATAATTTGCAAATTATACTTACAGTTCTTTATTTTTTTATGTTCAACTAATGCATTGCGGTTGTTAATGTAAATCTTTGTAGAGCTTTATTTATGTTCTGAGATTCAACCACAACATCAATTATACCGGCTTCAATAGAAAGACAAACCACAACATCAATTACACCTAGCTTCAAAACTGAAAATATATAAAGCCAGGGAAAGTCGAAAATTGATGGTAAAACCGACTCTTTAAAAATGGAATTGGAGTGCAATCCTAGTGCATAGGATTCCTTCGCGAATGCTACTGTAAAGTATTTTCATTACAAATTTACCTGCGCTACTCTCCAACTAGATTTTGTCACTGTATTAATCAGTAAGTTGAAATGTGCATATTTTGAATCCCATTAATGAGAAATGGTACTTAAATCAGCTGATTAGCGCAAAATGCATAACAGTAAATGAACTGGCACAATACGCAGATGGAATGAGCTACAGTTCAATGAATTAAACTGGACCTGCAAGTTTAGGCCGCAATTGGAAATTAATGCTGTAGTGGTAACAATCACTGAATAATTTACAGATGTTACCATCAAAATGTCGATGGTTTAAAATTCAAAATGATACTGTTGTCGATTGATGACTACTTGTGCTGTAGTGCATTTCTATTTGAATTGATCAGATTGGACGATACTGGAATGTATACATCCATATTTTGTATAGTACAGTGCATCGTGCATGAACAAGTAGTACGTACCTAGATCGTGTTGCCTGCATAATAGATTTGGAAACAATTTTACTGGGCTGTTTCTGTTGGCAAAATCATGGAATAAATCGAATTCATATGGTTGTCTATTAGTTGCGATTTCCCAAAACTTCGTTTACTTTGCAGAAAGCCAGTGTAGAACATGCACGTGAATTCCATACATTTCCATTCGACGTTAGTCGGATTATTGACTTAACAAAATATGATTTCTGGCTCTTTATGGCTGTATGATTCCGGGCCTACACGATTTGCACATTACGACTTTATTGGAAACCATACATTCCAGCTCGGAAAGTTAATTTTAGAACCATTAATTGGATGAAATACGGCAGAGTATAGAAACGACTTCTATTAGAATTTATTAAATTTCCGTTCAGATCTCATAGGTATTTGTTGCCACAAACCATATGTTGGCAAGCGAACCATATGATAATTCAATAGTTGAAAAGCCCCTGATATCTAGATGGGAAGTAAGCTAAAGCTGTTTTATTTAGCATGTCTCCTTATTTTCCCTTCGTATACCTCTTGAATAAAACATACACAATTTCGTAGGCACCCCGGTTCTATTAATCTGTCGTAAACTTCACCCCCGTTAATAAGACAAATCTATTATTCATAAAGTTTTCTAATTTGTCTTCGACGGTGGGGCGTTTTCGTTGAACGGCAGCTCAGCTTTTGTGGTACAATGATAATGATACCTTAGGCCTTATAAAGTCATAGTCCCGAGATGTGATATATGATGATAATAGTTACGCTTTATCTAAACTACAATCTTTTTTGCAAGTATGAAAGACAAATAAGAGAAAATTCATTTTTGGGTCCTGTTTAAAAGCGCAATGAACCGAAAGAAAGCCAGTAGAACTCACACCACAGCTGTATCACAGAATAGATAAGATGTCGGACAAAAATAGTCACAAATTTGCAGGACATACACTTTTTTAGGATTAATTGAGCGCGGTGGAACGACGAATGTATAGAGAAACTTCTCTCAATTGTTGTTTGTTTATATAAATTAGGTTTAACGGAGATCTTAAACAGCGACTTGCTTTTTGAACACCAATTACACAATTTGCCTCCTTAGGTGTCGGTCTTCTAAAATATTTTAAAACGAAAATTGCACCGATTAATTGACAAAGGAAGGGAACAACTGATAAGTATTGTTGGGCGAATGCTAAAAACAAGCAGCAGCGCTAAGGCTATCAGCGAGATGACTACTGAAAGCCCGAGACACCTGAGATTTAGAATGGGTACGTTAGATAATAGAGCGAGAATATTCGAGTGTTGCCATTTAGTTAGCCAACGGAACCTTGCTTGCGATCAAAATAACTTGCAGAAAAAGAATGCTCGAGAATTCAAATAATTAAACTGAAAATTCACTGTGCCCCTCTTCTATAGTCTTGAAAGTTACACCAAAAGTCCCACAGTAACGTGGATTCAGTGTAAGCAGCGGGCTCACGAAAAATGAGATCGTAAACAATGTTTTAAAGATTTGTCTTATTTTAATTGCGATAGCGATAACGAAAGCAATATAATATGTAGAGTATTTACTTTTATAGAGCCAGGCCGTTTTGATTTGAATATTAATATTTTTCCTTTGAAATATTTCGTTAACATGAAGATTTTGTCAGTTCATCGAAAATTATAAAGTATCAAAATTTGTTACATTTGTTCCTCGTGTGTGTTACAACTGTATCATGACGGATCGTTTGAAACACCATGCATCAACTGTTTGTTCCTATTAAATTGTTTCTAAATTATAAAAAATCGATTATACGTATAATCGTTATTAGAAAGTAAGATCAGAGAGGAGTGCCTAAACTACGAAGCATTTTACTTACCCCGATATTTTTTCAAAAATCACCTTTAAAAATATTTCAAGTAAAAAGTGTTACTTTTGTTCCCAGTCTTCTGCTGAATTTGAACACCTAAGTTGAAAAATTTTGAGAAAACAACTCATGTCAGTTGCGTGGAAAATATATGCAAATATAGCAATAAAAATTGATAACAATGCCAATGATGCAAGAACTAAATGTAATCGTTATACGATAAATATGTTGATTTAAAAATACATAAAATAAATAATTATTAATATCGTAATGGACATTAAGTCAACATTACATTTTATTCGAGAAACTGTAGTGCAAGTACAGAGCATACTTTGCTTAAAGGCTTAAACGACATTTGCTTACTTTTGCATATTCGACTCGTCTCTAAAATATTTACTTAATTTTTTCTAATTTCAAAATGATGCAGTTTTCGAGCTACAGAACCTACTACAACTGCAATTGAAGGACTTCAAAGTTTCAATCAAAATTTGTCATAAAACAACGTTCGGACTTGGTTAGCATAAATATAGCATCTCAAAACACGATTAATTAGCTACAATTTGAGATCTATTGAAATGGCAAATTCAAGTTGATACTGTTTTAACATTTGTTGCTGTTTAATTTGTGCACCTTTGGTAATTCTATTTATATTTCATCGGGCGATCCTGCATGTTTTCCTCTAAATGCAGTATTAACAGCGAATTAACATTTGCGCATGTAGTATTGAATACTTTGTAGAGCAATGCTGCATTATTCTTTTGTTACAAGGAAAATTACAATTTTGTCTGATTGTGTTGTTATTGTGCAATGTTTTGGTGGAGTTTGCAAGATCGATAGATAGTTGGTCATTTATTTTTATGTTTCTTGCTCCTTAGGAATAATTAATATTTCATATTTATTATGGTTTTATTTGTTTTCAATTTTCTCTACTATTTCAAATGAGTTTGGATGTAATTAATAATTTCATATCAAAATTTGGTTTGATTCAGTCATTTTTTTATGTGTTCTTCTAAAATTAGCCATGCGGTTTGTTTTTCAAACTTATTTAGGATGTCAATAAGTGGTTGAGGTCTATCTACTGGCGATCTCATATCCACAAATCACCAAACATTGTGAAAATGTATCAATTTCTTGTATCATCTCTCAACATAATCTAAAAATGTGTAAAACTTGACCCTGCTGTAAAACTTGAAATAAATTAATGTTTTAACAAAGTTCCTCCATATGTGCCACTCTACAATAAATTACCTCATTCCTGCACTCATTTCACCGCTTTGATTTTATCGGATAGGCTGTTGTCTAGACGCTGGCCGGAAACGTCTTAGCCATGAGATCGCCACCAGCTTATCGTCAATTGACACTCAAAAAAGTGTAAAACCCTTCTAAATCTCTTGCCTCGAACTAAAGCCGGTTAAATGAAAATCTTCGTCTCTTTTGTTCAACTTGTCCTCTCGTTATCGCAGCAAGTGTCCAAAAAAGATTACAAAGTTCTTTGGAGGACGACAATTAATATTGAGTTCGAAGGAGTTTAGTTTCCGCATTGCTTCCGAAAGGTATTACTTCATTACAGTTATCGGATTTATTAAAAGAAAACATGCTCTAAGCAGATACAAGAAGTTTTTCTGTGAGAACCAGATTATCCAAATAATAAATGAAACGTAGATCGTATCGTTAGGAAGGATTTGTCTCAAATAATATTTTAGTAGGTTCTTAAGCAACATCCATGCAATTATTTCCACTTTTCTAACGGCTTCTTCGGCGAGTTAATGACAATTAACAATTTGCTTCTGATTCTAGATGGTAGGTTAATTTTCCACATCCTTTATTCCAAGCTTGATAAACAAAGGGAGAAAAAACGACGCGAAAACATGAAACGGGCGGGGTAATGATTTAATTTCAACATTTTGGAGAGGATCCATAGCCATTCATATTAATTGTATGGACTTGAATAGCCTATTACAGGCTTCCATTGTTATGTTTACCCTCAGTTCTAAGCTAATGACTACGACTTAAGGTTTGAGCTGACTCCACTTACGTAGAAAATATTGGAAACCCGCCCAATATTTCCGGATAAATAATATCCAATTTTCTATTTTCACGAAATGGCTCAACTCGACAAGAAGTGCTAGTATTTATTTTAAAAGAAGTTACAGCCAAAACCGATGAACCTTGATGTAAGCTAACTTTAGTGGGACAATAAAGTTTTTATTGTCGCAATACGGCGTGCATATCTTTTTATTTCCTGCGTCAAACGGTGACTTTTATGGCAAATATAAAAACTGTATGGCGCACAGATGGAGAAATCGACAATTTTCGCAATTTTCACGGATGATTCAATTCCAGCGAAATTCTTTCGTATACGTAATTTAAGATTAACTAATCTTTTATTGATACAATAACCAAAAATGCTCAGAATTAAACATTGCGCAAAACCAATCTGTATACAAATATAAAATCGTAAAGCTTGAAGAAAATAACCATAAGATTACCTAACTTTGAACACATGAAATCGATCTACAAATTATTATTAATATGTCATCGGTTTCTAGACTAGCTTAGCATTTTAGGCTTAATTGTGCCAATAGTTTTCATGCATAAACAGTAGCAGTCAATAACAGTACAAACATTTTCTTCCCGAGATGTGGATGAATGTTATTAGTCTGTCAAATAAAACAACATATTAGTAATTATTTCCAGAATAAACAATACCAAATATAAATTGCCCGCGCAAATTGCAGAAACATGTTTTGCGTTTAATTTTAAATATAGAACTGCTGTACATACTTTGATTGCAAAAAATACTTTAAGCTCGATTAGTTGTTTACGGTCTCCCAATACTACGAAACTAACTTTCATAGCAATATGTAGAAATTTTATTTGTTAAAAATAGCGAATCTGTTTAGTTAATTGGTTTGTTCAAAACATGAAATAGATTAAATTTACAAAACATAAATAACAAAATTTACCGTAGACCAAGCTGCAGCTATAAGGCATAAAATAAAAAACATATTTTTTGGGAACATTGACATTAAAAAAAATATAAGATGAGCGATTCACGATATATGAAAGGCATTGTTTCATTTTTTATGGCGAGTCATAAAAATTGTTTGACGACACAAGCCTCAAATGTGCGAAACGAATTTACGGCCTCAATCCGAGCAGACCCATATAAGAATTTCATTGCCAAACTTTAGGCTTTGTTTACACTTAAATCAATCGTCACTTTATTTGAAATCGGAGTAGAGACTTTTATGACCCCCAAAGAGAAAAGTTTCCGGTTTAGATATTTTTTACTTTATTCCTGCACATAAAGGGATGAATTCTCCACTGGCCGATATATTGGCTTTTCGACGAAATTTGTCCCCATGTTCAGACACGTTATGAATGTTGCAAGTGGCCGGCTGGATTACTTTAAAATACTATATTTTACAAAAATATTCAAAATATACAAGTACTAAAACCTGGTAGCAAGTTCATAACATTCAAATTGTAATAACGAAATTCTAAAAAAATAATGAAAAACCATTGGAACTTTTGAATACAAGGCTATTCTAAACAAGCGTGATTCTTCTGGCCTTATTTAGATTTGCATGGCAAGTATGAGGTTAAAATGAATATGCATTTTGCGCTTTTTTTCAAGAACTTAAGAGCTAAAAATCTAGTTTAATTTTGTTGAGCCAGAGTAATCAGAGTAATGCAGCAGGTTATGTAAAAATATTTAATTTGCATTTAAATGCTGTTATAACTTACCAAGCGATCAAATATTAAGACAATCCAGAGCCTGCAGATCATTAACTAAAACCAAAAAATATGTGTCAAAAATCGGCATTATTCGAACAAATAAAACATATTGCATGCACAAGTTCCAATTCCAATCAGCCCTAAATCGACACAAAGCAACTAAAACAACAAATTACAAAGGACAATAAGAAACTTTACGATGCATTTAAATAAATGAAGTCTTTTTGCGTAGTTCATCAATGAGGCAGTTTGTGTTCCAGTTCCGCATAAATTTGAACTCGAACTTAACGAATTTAAAGTTTCGAAGCAGCAAAAATTATGCGCAAAACTTTAGCTCATTTAGCTACAAAACAAACATTATTTATACGAAAACAATTAGATAAAAAAAACTGTGCTAATATGAATAAATTGAATCTTAACTCCGCTAAAAGTAGCTTAAATTCTTTAATAACCAGCCCGTCTCGAACTGGATGTATGCCGAATGACGTAAAAATTGCATCTGAGATGAGAAATTGTTATTGCATAGCATCTACTTGAGGAGCCTCATATCGTGTTTCCATATCCGCTGGAGAAATTAATTTATGCTCGTGTACCGTCACCTTCACATTACATCGTGCAACAATATATCCGGAATGAAACTCACTGCAAGATCCAGGAAAACATATTTTTAATAAACTGCCGCATTTTCATTATCGTTTTACAAAATTTTCTGATACAACTATAGCAAAAGTTAATTATATTTTTGCCTGCAGTTAGCCGTAAACTTTGTTACAGATATTTGAAGCTCTAAATTTTTCAACGACAACAACTTTCAACTCCATTTGAATCTTTAATTCCTCAGCAATGATTAATATGTTCGTTCACAGTAGCAAATGAAACGATCGGCTTGTTTAAGTGATAAAAAATTATGGCACGAACAATAAATCAACGTTAGCTGCAGAAAGATCAACTATGAAATCTTAACTGGCCCTATTATCTGGGCTTAAATTCGGATAAATGGGAACCTTTGTCTCTATTGTGACGGTCGCCTTCTTATTCCAGCTAAGTGTTTAACAAAGATTAGAGGGTTTCCTTGATGGAACTAATTAATAGTCCCCGCTAAGGAATTTCGTTCGGCTATAGCATAAATCAGCTTTTAATTATTTAGTGGGGCCTTCTATCTTCTGTATTTAGGCATACAAATTGATGAGAAATATTTCAGTAGACTTAGCCTAAATCCAATATCAAGGTTCAAAGCCTGTTAGTTTAGGCAACTTTTTTCAAACTGAACTGTTTGATTATTTCTCACTCATTAGATAAAATTCTTTCGACTATTACGATTTTGCAAAAAGCCCGCTTTCCTCCGTCAATACACTAGTAAACTAAATAAATAATCCCAAAAGCTCCATTGAAAGGAAACATTTTTCGTCTTTGCGTAAGTTTGCCTGTTTGCCTTACCTTAACGTCCAAAGTAGATTAAGGACTTTCTTGACTGATGCAGCAGCTATTTAGCTGCAGGCTGCCTTTTAGAGAGAGTTTTAAAAGTTAGAATTCGGGTAACTGCTGATCGAAAATTAAATTTCAGTGGCAAGAAAATATATATTAGTGTTTACCGAACTATGATATTTTACTGCAATTAATTAGACAGGGTTTTCCAATTAACTTGAATTGCTCTGTTGCCCACTCTCGTGAGTTCCACTTAAGGATCGTCAGCTTTAAAATATTGCATTATTTTTTTTAACATACTTAATCAAGTCCGGCTAATTAAGTTCGAGTGTCCTGTCTTTGTACTTGCTTGTTGTAAATTTAATTTAAACTTAATTTGCTTTGAAAGGAAAGCATTCGGTACTTTAGCAAAAAGGGAGGAATGTCGAACTTTCCAACAAGGTGAAAATTATATTGAATTTTGTATGACTAAAGTTAAAGAGGAGTGGAAATTTAATCTAAGTAATTAGACCATCTCTTCGTTTAGCATCTTTCATAATTGCTATTGAAGTTTGACTTTTGGAATATAACATATAGATACATCAATCTACTGGGTATCTGAGAAGCCAATTAAAGCCACAAACTAAATTTTAAAAACAGTAATGAACATAAAGTAGAAACATTAAAAACAAAGTGTGATTCGGTATCCAAGAGACCCAAACTCATAAAACCCTAATGGATCAAACTATTATACGTTCAAAAGGAAAGGCGAAATTTGGAAGATTCCTTAAGTCAAAGTTAGTAAGATTCTTAACTAAAGTACCTTAGTTTAAGGGCATTTTACATTACGCGATATAAATGTGTATGTATTGTGACAAAAGGCCACCTGTTAGCAACAAAACTTCACCTAAGTCCTTGCAACCAGTGCAACTTTGAAGGCCCTCCATAGGCCAAAGGTAAACATCATGCATTATTAAAGCTGTCTGAAGTGGCTCAAAGTTTGCAAGCCAAAAGGAATAGCTAATTTGTGCAAATATAGATAAGGCTGGCTGTTAACCAACTGCTTTTAAATCAAGAGAAAAGGGTACATTTTTTATATAGAGTAAAAATACTGGTTCAGAATAATACTTCTTATTTACAATTTATATAGTACTTTAACTGTGTATTTTTACTAGTGATATGTGAATATTGTTACATTTATAGGTAGCAATGAAATAAATAATTCATTAAACTCTTTCAAGAGGCTCTCTAAGTCCGATGTACCGACATGCTGTGCGTTTTAAAAATTGAACAAAAATTTAAAATAAAAAAATAAATAAACTATGAATCTTCCAATAAATTAATTGATAACAATGAACTATAAAGTATGTTTATTTATCATTTATTTATTTTTGATAAATTTTGTTTTGCCTCAATTAAAGAAATCTACTAAGTACCTATATTACAGACCAGTCATAATACAATATAAAACATGCGTTAGTTTGGGTTAGTTTCCGTTCGGTTGAATCAGTTTATAGGTTTTCACCAAAAATCCGATCCGCGAAAAAGAAATATATGCGTTTGTGGTCACATTTTTTATTGTCTTCGTGTTAAAAGAGATGCTCGAATAATTTGGACATTTTTTTTTCGAAAGGAAGTTTGCTGGCGGAAAAAGCAGCAGCAAAAGCAAAAAACATTTCAAAGCCCTAGCTGTTATTTATTTAATAAAAAGTTTCAGAACTACTTCAGAACTTATGAGCCATGGTTTGTTTGTTCTTTAATTTTAATATATTATGATACATTCTGTACGTTATTTTTTAATTTAATAACTTACTTAAACTTAATTTTACCTTCTACAAAGGGTCACTTTTTGATGTTCTGATGAATTCGAATTCTTCCTAAAATTTTCAACTGTGCAACAGTTGTAGATTGCCTAGGATCAGGTATCTAACCGATATGGCGATCAGCCACATTAACAAAATCATACAAAAATACGAAAGTGAAACAAACAAGTGAGCAAGAAAATTTACCAGAAATGCAGCACTTGGAACAGACTGACTTCTTACAAACTTCACCTCAAACAGACGGAGAATTAAATCAAATGCTTTTTGGAAGACGAGGTACAAAATCAACACGCTAGATAAACCGAAACGGACTGAAATGTTGTCATTTTACAGCAGCAAATTTGTCGACATGGACTCAAGAAAATAAGAAATCTCTGACACCGAATGGCTCCTGGGCAAAGCAGATTTTAAGGAAGATCTGCGAATTGGAAAAGGAACTTTCAAATGTCCTAGAGGGATTCAGGCTGACGTTACATCAAGGTAAATGCATATATAATGGCTTTTTATTGCCGCTCTTACACAAAAGAAGCATATACATATAACACTTATAACTAATAAAAAAAAAGTAGCAATGTACCGAATGAAAAAATTTAAACAGAAATATTTGAATATACCGTGTTCTACAGGCAATTGTATTAGGTGTTAAACTCAGTGTCTGTCGTGATTAAATCAAATTATTCCTGATGCTTTATGTGCGTGCGGCATTTATTTTACAGATTTTACATTGTGGCAATTAAGAAAATCACTTAAAATAAATATGCACTGTAAACCAGGCAGAAGGGGGATTTTCAGGATGTGGATTAATTTTGCTGTTAATTTTTATAAGTTTCTTATTTTTTGGGTGAACACACAAGTTAGTGATTCCTAAATCACAAGTTTTCCATGTAGAAAGGCCATCTCGCTACTGTAAACGATTTTCGCAAAATATTAAAGACTAAAATGGTGTAATATTCTATCCTCAATAAGCGCCATAATTATCGATGTGCTTCTACCAGCAGCACATGTTTATCAAGCCAAATGAAAGGCGCCTGCCAAAGAGGATATACTGCTTTGCAATTTTTGCAACTCAAAAGTGAATTCGGCGTTACAAAGGGTCTTTAACTGTTTTTCTGCCAATTATTTACGTGCCCGATTCGCTGTGATTTGCCTGTCGAATGCTGAAGGGTGGGAAATGTTATCTAATGTGCAAATTAAAAGGTGCTGTTTTGTCTCGCTAAATCGCTCTTTTACTCCTCTAATCAATGTTCCGTTTATAGAGCTGGACTAAATTCTGGTGTATTTTTTGGTGTGGTCCATTTTAATAAGCCGCTACCATAGGAAATGTGGTATTTCCTCAAATTGAATAAATTAAATTTAAAGCAATTTACGTAGTGTAATTAATTTTCCAATCAAACATGATCAATAAAGGATAGAGTAGACACTATGAATTTAATTAATAATCCGCATATGCACCGAATGCGCAAATGAATCTTGGCGCGCAAAAACATTGACCATCAATTTCCAAAATGCATTGTCCTAAATCCCCGAGTTGCCAGCGGCTGAACTTTAAATACATTGATTAATTTAGGACAAACGCCTTGGCATCATCATTATCCTTATGCAGAACTCATGGCTTAATGTCTTCCACCCAGTTTTGTAAGTAGATCCATTTGTCCGAAGCAAGTTCCCATTGGCCCAAATACTTAAGGGTACTTTGAGCCCGGGCTTTAATTAATTTGATCCCCGAACTTCAGTCGGTTATAGATGAAAAGCTTTCATTTTTTCTTAATTGCCGACGAGAAAGGTTCAACAAGGAAGGCGACGAGTGCATCAATGGTGATATTTATATTTTAATTAATGCCAAACACTTTTAAAAATTTGAAACAAATTGGTTGACTAAATGTAAAAATACGTATGCAAAGTAAGTGATAATTTAAACAGTTTATTCGAGTATTGGATAGTTAACAATATTTCTACCCGACGTTCTGCTCGCAACTGAAGAACGTGTTTTCAAAAGAACCAGTGGAAACTTTACGAACCGTCAAAGATGCTTCTACTGCCAAAGAGCCAAAAGTTTACGAACCGTCAAAGATGCTTCTACTGCCAAAGAGCCAAAAGTTTACAAATAGTCAAGCGAAAATTCGTCAAACGAAATGTTAAAACCTTAATCTGAACTAACATCACGTAAATTAATGTTATAAAACTTACAGTAGACATCAACTAAGCAAATAAAGCGTCTTTCGATTAAAACCGGTCAACTATTCGTGGTTTTACTTTTTACTGCTCTACTTCGTACAAGAACGTGGACCAATTATTCTTTCTATTCTTCTCGAGTACTGTTGTAATGGCATGCTTGTCAGCGTTTCTCTGCTTTATTTGCCAACTACAGCTTTATATCGCGACGAGGTAATTTTTCCCAAAATTAGATTAAACTGAGAAATTGAAATTTGTTGTGTCAAGTGACTGAAGCACATTTTAACTTAATACTAAATCGGTAAGAAGCAATACGTAAGAACTGAAAAGCCCTGAAGTTTAAATGTGAAATTTGAATATTAATATCGATATTAATTTTTACTATATACCTAAGATCACCCTCAATTTTTAGGTCCTGCGTAAAATATGCCACGATAAGCTCCAAGCGCGGTAAAATCGTGTTAAAAAGTCGTTTGAAATAAATCCCGCACTTGCTTAATATAAAAATATTCAGAAGCTCAAGAAATTTCAGAAGTTTCAAACTGGCGGTTAAAAACGAGGAAGAAGAAAATTTATAAATTAATTATTCAAATTTAAATTCCTTCTAAAAAAGGTTTTCACTCTAATCAAATTTTATATGAATTTTAACACAGTTGTCGCCGAGACATTTTTACGGTAGTGTCGGTTGAAATGTTAATTTATTCGGTTTTCACCACCGTTTAATCTGACGAATGGATATTTTCAGGTTTACTTGTTTACTTCAAGGGTTTCATTGAGTGAGGCATAATTTGTATCTTGTTTCAGCTAACGCCTTTAAAGTAGTGGTTTTAAAATCAGCATTTAAAAAGTAATATTTGCAACCTTGTAAATTGCAACAAAGCAATATCTGCGTGAAAGCAGCCAATTTCTATCGGACATTTCCGCAAGTTAACTCAATTCTATCCGTAAAAATCTGACCAGTTTCCTCCAGTTTCAAAACACTTCAACTGTACAAAACGAAACTTGCTCGAAAAACTCATTGTTTTATCAATTTGCTCGGATTTCTAAAGAAAGTTAAATACTTAAACAGTTACTGAACATTTTATATTGCATCGTAATGGGATTTGATAGATCTAAATTTCGAAAGTTTTATAAGAAAAACGTCGTTCTGTATTGAAAATCTCTGCATAAATTGCTAAGTTTCCCAACACCGAACTTTCCGACTTTTCCACCGCACTTATTCGATACTGTTATTGATCAGAATTTATAGCGCGGAAGTTGTCCTGATTATATTACATAAGTTGGATGAAAGCAAAACGAATAGATGAAATCATAAATATCCAGTTAGAGGAAATTTGTTGGAAAGTGGATATTTTTTTGGGACACGCTGATATGGCTTGATGGTTTAGATATATAGCATCTCTTGGTAACGGTTTTGCTAATCCCGTTATTTCCAATTTGGCATTTTCTTATTAAATTTAAGTGTTTGCAATCCAAAATAAACTGAAATTGTTTGCGGAATATAATAAATTTGATTACACCAGGTTGAAGTAATATATGAATGCTTTAGTATCATTTTATATTGACCTAGCTTCATTTTTCATAATAAAATAGCAATGCAAACCAATATTGTTGAATAGGTATCCACATACATAAATAAAATATTTTCAAATAAACGCATTTTAATTAAAAAAATATGGATTTTAGCTGTTGGCGTTTAGTTCTGATCCGGATTACACGGATAAAGTTTTAGAGCCTGATAGATTTCAATCGAGTTTGTGTCGCTAAAATGTTGAACAAAACCCGCGAGTGCAGCATGTTATTCTAGCTCAAATATGTATGTTTTCAGCGGCCATATAAAAAACTATTGCAAACCAAAAGTTAATGAAATTTACTAATGTTTTATATTCACATAAAAACATCATGTTTTAGCTTACTCAAGAAAACTTTTATGCTCCCAATCAAATCGAAATAAGAAACTATATACCTAGAAGAAAACATATCAGTGCTTGATTCCAAAACCCTAGGAACCCAATGCAAAAGACAGTTTTTTTAAGAAACCCTTTATATAAGAATAATAATATGCGTTTCCACCTTTTACAATTATTAAATAAAAACCTGATTCTTAACAAACGATCTTCCTATTCTTTCCAACAAGAGCAAAATCTTCGACAATGTAATTAGGTTTTTAACTTAAAAGCAGGCAGATTTCCTATATTACTACTACTATTTCCAGCCTGTTCCAAAGAAGAACTTTAGGAAAATATTCCATATTAATTTTTGTATTCTCCTCTTAACTAAGGCAACTGTTCCGAGATAGCGCAAACTGTTCCTTTGTTAACATTTCAGGAAAGGGAAGCTAGACTGCGTTTGTTTCTAAGCGGATTTATCGCATTACATTTCACACACAGAGGAAATGGTTATGGATGAGGATTTCTTACCTTCCACACTTGAGGCGTAAAATTGTTATATCTTTGCTCCGCAAGGCAGTAAATATGGGACAAGATTGAGATGTCGGACCTGCTTGGTGCATAAGATGTATGACTTGATTTTTAAATGTTCACATTTCCGTTTAAGAAATAAAAATAAATATGACAAACCTTCAGTGAACTAGAAATGATTGAGAAGGGTATTATTTTTATTACTGTTAAAATTTAACGTTTGTATCAGATTCTAGTTCAAATTGGGCAAATTGCGTTCCAGAAGAGCCTGAAACTTGATAGTTAAAAGTTTCGCGAACTCCCTATGCTGAAGGAGCATACTATCTAAAGATAGCACTCTTCTTTCACTAATGTCAAAATCTGCGTCTTAGCTTTAATATCTACTTTATGATTACATAAGAGCGCTTCAAGTCTTATTGTATATCAACTGCTTTAATCTCATGGAATTGAACCTAAATATTTTATATCAGCTACGGTAGGGGTTCAAGTATTTCAAGGGCGTTCAAGTTTTTGCTTTTATCCACATTGCCGGAACTCGAATTTAAACAGCGACAAAATGAACCGAAATTCCATGAACAATCCATCTAATATCCACTAAAGAAACTCTCAACCAAATACTGACAAAGAAGAAACTTATCGTTTTTATATTAGCTTGAAAATGAATTAATTATTTCTGCGTTACAATGACATTAACAGAACTGCTGTATACGAAATAAATTGAATTTGTGAATGGGCTTAAATTCGATTAAAACTTTAATCTCTTCCAGGAACTTCATGCTGTCGAACTTGATATAAACGAAATAATCTTCCAATCTATGCAGAATAATGGATTATAGTTTTGATATATATTAATGCTAATTTTGCATTTGAACTTTTTAAAATTTGCTGTTGTTTTGTTGGTTTCAGTTTGATGGAATGAGCATAAAATTAGAAAAAAGGTGCAAATTAAATGATAGGAATGAAGATACTTTGTGAATTTTATGTTGCGCTGCAATTTGAACTTTACCTTTCACTTGAAGAACCACCTGAAATAAAATAGATAATAAATAAAATTTATTATTCGCTTGCTATAGTTTTATAAGCACTGACATAATGGGTGTATAACTGTAGCACAAAACACTTTAGAGATTTGCTGTATAGTTTCACTGAAATTGACCTGAATTTTGATTAAAGAAACAAAAATATGGTCTTCAAAGGCCTGTTGCCGAGTTCACAAATTAGCAGATTTTGATAAATGTGCTTTTACCTCTCCGAAATATTTAAAGTATTAATAATACTCATATTTTACGAAGCCTGCTCGTACGCCTGAATGATATAGGCGCAAAGCTAATCCAAACTTTAATATTAACACTTTTATTTTGCATATAAAGGATGTGCTAACCAGTTTTAAACAGAACAGAAATAAACTGCTTTTATCCTCGGGAGAAATCTCTGCTGACATAATTGGAAAAGCAGTTTAATTTTTTATCTTCATCGAGAATCAGAGAAGTATTAATACCAGTTGCTTTAATATGTGAATCTAAAAATGTTTATATTTTAGTTAAATATATTATAAGTCCATATTATTTAGACACTGTCCCCTGGTGAGACGAACTGTTTTTTTTTTTTATTTTTGTATACATAAACTGTCTGAAAATTAATTTTTAGCAGCACTTTGTATGACTAAATATGCGACCTTTATAAAATTGGCATCATGCATCTACATAATTAAAATTGTTGATGAGGTGAAAGGCTCATACTTGTTCCCAAGTATTTATATTAGATGCGGAAGGGTCTTATTTCGGCGTTGGCACATTCTCTCTCTCCGGTGGCAATTTAGGCAAACATAATAGTTGTTCGTTTAAATAGCATGCAATAGACCCCACACAGGTACAAACAGGCCAGGAATTTTTCAACACATTACTGGCTATATGAAAATTCCATGTTTTTTTTTACTATAAAATCAATAAAACTGTTACTCTTTGATCTACTGACCTATTTAACTCTATTCAGTGTTAGGTTAATGCTTTCCAACTCGGCAAGGCTACTCCTATATGGCACTCTCGATTGGTTTATTAATATCCGATTGCTGGATTTAATAGATGCCTCCATTTCGAGCGATAATAAACAAATTTAATTATCAGCTTTCCAGGTTTTGACACAAAATATAGTTTGCTATTGCCTATACCACTTTCGCCCTTTTGTATGGCCCGATATAGCTTGGAAAGCGTGGATAATGTACATTGTGTGACCATGTCCTTTGTTAAAGTTTATTTATGAAAACCGGCAATGGTTGAGGGTTTATGAAAGAAATAGAAACTCGAGTTTCCGTTGTAGGAGATTTGATGAAACAGAAATTAATTTGATATAGTTTATTAAATATATTTACTGATTTAAAATGACAGTGAAAAAACCTTAAACATTTACTGTGGTAGATAAGTTCTATATTGTTGAGGCGGATTCATCTTTTTACAAAAATTGATAAATTCAATATCAAAATT
>NW_026018611.1:8175421-8182414 GCF_020466585.1 Dendroctonus ponderosae
CCAAAAAGAAGTTTGTAAAAAAAATTACTGTGGTATTGGTTCAATTTCGGCAGTTGTAGTTCAAGTGGTTCTCTGACATAAACAACCTTTATTTTAAAAGCACAAAATAGATTCCGTTTGGGAACACTTTCTAAATTGAAACTTGAGACCGTTGGAGAGTTGGTTTTCTTGCAAAGGATTTTTACCAGTTACTATGTTTTTTAAAAAGAAAAAGGCTAATGCAAAATTCATTAATTTTTGCTGATTTCAGCGCAATACGTTGCCCTAAAGCCAACAGTCAGATTTGCAATAAATAACTTTCCACATAGCTAACGAAGCCCGAGTGTCAACGCAACGCTTGCACATTACAGTAAAATAATATGAAAATCAGAGTATGGAAATCAGGTTAATTGCACTGCAGCTATTTGTTTCAAATTTACGCTGATACTTAAATTGGAAGTAAAAAGCTGGGATACTTTTCTAGTAGTTTTTTTTGTTAACTTTTTTATTTAGTGGAGACAAAGGAATAAATATAAATAAATGCATAAATTCAAAGAGAAGATGTTGCGTGTAGTCGCAATCAGATGGGAAACCGTAGCAGAACGATTAACAGAATTAACACGTAAAGTTTAAAGTAAAATGTGAAAGAAAAACGTGGGATAAGGGATATGAGGACAAAGATTGAAGTTGATGACTATTGGCGATTATTGTCTGAAACATAAGTCAATAGCAATAGGTATTGATAAAATGAGTGAAAAAATGTCTCTGACAAAAGCTGGGAGGAAAAGGAAACGTAAAACACTACCATTATCTAAACAAACGGTATACGAAGGACAATATTATTGCATTTACATAACTGCTCATGCAAATTGATTGAATCCACATTTCGTGTAATTTCATGGCAAAGCTGCAAACGAAAATCGAACTTCAATCAATTATTCCAATTTAATGAGCCCACTTCCAATTCGGGAAGATTTATTACAACATTTATAACTCAATAGGGCAAAGGCATCCGAGTTTAATGCTATCAACGACTTAGGACCGTAATACGGTTTGCAATTATCTCCGGAAATTGAGAATCTTATCTTGCTTTATTAAAACGAGACATTATTCAAAATAGGAAGCCTCTCGTGATACCCCAGACCTTCGGCCGGTTTTCTAATCCCCCAGGAGATATGTTTCAATAGACTCAGGGAGACTTTGCTTCGATCAAATACCTTTTCAAATGATTTTCAGGATTCCTCTAGACTGTGTAGACTGATTGAGCTCAGCCACGATTTATCTCGTTTCCATAAAGCATCCAACTTTAAAACTCGTTTACACACCAATAGCATCATAAAGGTGCTACATTTTCCGCGCTATTATCAGATGAATTATTGCAAATAAAGTTGAAATGTGCAACTGAAAGATAAAGTCTGTGGGTGATGGCAAACCTGTTCGAAGAGAAACGTCAGCTATTGGAAATTTGCTGAAAGTTAATCTCAGTTCAAATTAAAGCAAGTAAAATACAAATAGGTCAAAAAACCTAATAAACGAAAAGGCGCAATAGCAACTTGTAAAATGGGAGCCGCCTCGAGGGACTCTTTCAGCTATCAGAAAGCAATGAAAAACTACACAAAGTTAAAAGACATTTAATTTAATTAAAAGACAGAAAATTAGCTGGTTGATGATTTTGAAGTCAACCTATTTATGGCATCCCAAGGAAAACGAGCAGAGAACTTGGCGAAAATATAAGAGATCGAAAACCTTTACTTTAGCAGAGAATATCAACTATTAAGTACATATGAAGCTTGTTTCTTCATTACAAAGAGCAAAATAATTTAGTTTTCCACTGGAAATCTGTCCTCATGGCAACATTTCGATGCTCTCGACAATTTCGGTTTTCATTAGCAAAGCAAACGACAAAAAATCGCTCGTAAAAACTGGAGAAATTGCAAACGACAGGAAAGTCACCAAATGCGAATAGGTACCTGCATACAACGACCGAAAATCCAAACTAATTTCAAAATATCAACGCAAATTTCCATACCAATAGCGTTCGTCGAAATAACGAGTATGGGAAAAGTATAACCGATTTTTGGTTCACTGGCCACATCAAACGAAGAATATTAAATCGAACTACGAACAGAAAGATATGGAGGCCCGAGGTAATACGGATTTTTCTCTACGTATTTGCGAAAAGTTAAAAAAGCTTATGGGTATTTTGTGTGCTTTAGGTCGCGATTAACTTCGAGTTAATTGATTTTAGAGTGCATGTTGATTTTAATTCGAATGTGAACCGGCTGTGTTGGTTAATCGCTTTCATATTACGCGTGCCGGCTTCAATTAAGATATTACTGCTATTAGTAGATAAATTGAAACGTGTACGAAACTGCAGCGCTCCTAATATACATTTGAAACTTCTGAAATAGGACAAATGCGGGTCAGTTTACTTACTTAAAACATGGTGTATTCATTGGCATAATTCAGCCCCATTCAAATACCTTCCAGTTTCTCAAAACACTCCAAACATCATAAACATCAAGAAATACACGAAAATACAATCTTAACGCTATTTGACCGGAATGTCAACATCAGCCCAAAAACACGCCGCTCAATATAGATGAGGCAATAAAAAAAGGCTCGAAGTACTCTCAAACAGTTTTTAAGTGCCTACATGAGATCTCAGCAACTCCCAAAGGAACCTAAGGATATAGAACACTCAAACATAGGCAAATTGAGGAATTTATATTTTGAAAGCGACTTTACATAGAAGCTTCACCTTAAAAGTTTTTGAACCTATTCGATGTTCAGTCTTAAAATTTTATGTCGTGGACATTTGAAAGCGAATATACTGAGTGTCGTGTTGTTTTATTTGAAATTGAGCAATGAAAGCGAGAACGAATTGCCATTTATTGAGTGAACACAAAACCATAAATATTTTGTTACTCAATCGTAGAAGGAACTGGAACAATGATGGCAGAGAACATTGAGTCAATGGATGAAAAGCCACAGTCTAAAAACAAATATGATACGAAAAATAGAGCGATAGCCAACCAAATAAAGCGTGAAATTTAACAGGCAAAGAAAAAAGTGCTAAAGGAACAGTGCGAAGAGATACAGGAGGACGAGAGAAAGCATGCCTGGTTGAACACCCAGAAAGAGATTACAAATTTAAAGATTACAATTTTGAATGACTTACACTCATTCAAAAGAAAAACCGGGAATACTCGAGGATGTAACCGGAAGGGTACTTTTTGATATGGACCAAGAACCAAAGAAATGGCAGACGGAAACAAGAACAAACAAGGATATACTTCTAAAAATGGATAAATAATGTGCGAAAATAAAAGCGAAAGATATATTATAAAAAAATGAGCACCATAAAGGCAGAAAACTTTCCATATCTGATGTTTTATGAATTATGCATGAAAATATACAGGGAAAAGGAGCATAGGCATAAACAGAATTTCATAATTGAGGCATTTGAGGGATTAGTTTAATGTGGCTCATTAGAACTTTTCAGAATCGCGACAAATAAAATAAGAAAAGCAATGATGAAATCCAACCTCCGATTGGAGACGGCACTCAAAGTAGAGGTAAGAACTGGATTTTTTAAATATTACATTTCAATGAAGCCTGATTAACAAATTTATGAAACTTTGATTGTGTGAGAAGTGTTCAAATCAATCAAAGAAAAAGATAAGTGCGTTTGTTTAATCCTCTAGACAATCTTAGTCAGATGTGGCAGTTAAATTCAGCTTATAAAGGACGTCAATGGCGCCACGATAAATACCTTTCAACGGAAGAACGACCAAATCCTTATATCAATATTTCATCAAAACATATGGCAACAGATCGTATATGATGGAATTTTAAATTCTGATTTTGGTTTTCCACAGCTGGAGCATCTCCCAGAAGGGCTGAATGATTTATATAGAGATGCGAGGTCATAAATAGCCCTCCAGAAAATCCTGTTAATATTTTAACCGTTTACCCATTTCGGGATACTTTTTGACCCTCATATATTTTGATTATCGGGTGTAAATTAGGTTATATTGAAGACACTTACCAAAAACATGTTGTAGCTTGAATGAATTTGTGATGAGTACGGTGCGAGGATAAAGAAATATCTGAGATATTCAACAGGACAAATGGTTTGATATGGATAAAAGTGATTTGAGATTTTTAAAAAGCCAGTATACTTGCAATCTGTGTTTGGTTAGGCATAAGGCTTTGAACTGAATATTTAATGCTGATTTGTAATCATGCATTATCGAAGGATTAATAGAGACGCATCTTCAAACCTATGACGGTCGACGAATTTTTACCTGTTTGGTAGTAAATAGTAAATTTGATATCTGATCACAAAGCTTCAAGACGACGCTTCTCTAATTAGAGTGCTCGAATTGTAATAATTTGCTGCTGTTATTAATTAAATTTAATATTAATTAATTATTAAATTAATACCTTCGGATTAATAGTTTTTTAAGCACCAATTTGCATAGCTGCCACTATTAGGCAGTTTTCGATTGTTCATATGACACTTGATTAATTAAAAGGCGAGATTTAACTAGGCAATAAAATAATAAAAATAGAAAATAAAGCTTTTTATTTGATAACAAATAATTTTCGATTGCGGAAATCGCACTGGCGGCTCCTGCATTATTTCCAAGCGAATGGCTTTTAAACAACTTAATCTCTATTGTGCCAGTTTAATGGGTCAAAAGCCCTGATTGGGCCATGTTGGCTGGGCTACACAACACTTCAAACACTGACGCCATTTGTCAAGCTTTATCCTGTAGGATTACGAAAGGAACTTAGTTCATTTTTAGCGAAACAATGCGACCGCTTTTGTTTTGGGTGACGTGGAAATGAAGTTTGATGTGCTCACAACAACGTATGGCCTATTCAGGGTTTTATCTGGTTTGTCCAACCCAAAATGAATAAATATTATTTTTCGTATTCCGGGATATTTACGAGATTCGTGCTTAGGAGCCGTGAAAATATGCTGAGTAAGCGCAGAGATTTACTCACTATGCAGACCAGAATTTCCAAAAAATACGAGCAAAGATTCAAAACTATTTTCTCCAAAACATTAGTAGCACTTAGTACCTGCAAATGTTGAAGTAAACAGATATCACTTAAAACATGTCTTCGAGCATGAAACTTCGCGCTATATAACACCTTATTATCCCAAGTCAAAATTTAATCAGGTGCAACTTGCATAATAAAGTCTTAGAGTTATCTCTCTATGGTGGCAACTCGAAAACTAAGTCTGTGTTGTAAAGTTTTAAATTACATGTTCAGTACAAATTCTGCAAGCGAAACTTTTCCTTTTGTGCTCAACATCGCGTTCGGTTATTAAATTTTGTGTGCAAAAGTCAGATTGTTGCTAGCACTGAAGAATTCATACTGATCATTATTACAGTTCAAACTCTTGGAAATTTATGTGAAATTGCGCTGTTTCCAATTGTAAACTGAACTAGCCAAATTACGTACAACTATTCAACTTTTTTTTAATTACCAGATACAATTTAGCTCCATAAAATTACCAGAATATACGCAGCAGATTCGACTCATGTTCAAAATATTAAAAATTTGCACATATTTTACTTCCATTCATATGAGAAAACAAAAACGTATATATTTTTTCCTTGAGATTGCTTGAGCAAAATCCTCAGATTTTTTTAATAAACCCTCAAAATTAATTATTGATAAAACGAGCCTCCTACGCTATGCTCATTTCAAGCTTTTCCACTAACAAGACAGGGCTAATAAAGTTTCATAGGTAAGTTATCAGAGTGGCTGCATCATACACAATGAAGACACTTTATCCACACATTTCAGCTCATTATTAGTGCGGTGAAATCTCTCCCGAGAATTCTATGGTTCTCTTCTTCGCATAAAATTAACATACTTTTACAACTATAAACAGCAAATGCATTAGTTCCATCAAATAAAATAGATGCGGGACTACTTAGAATGTTTCGAAGAAAGGCACAAAGATACCAAAACGCCCTGTTAAATTCCCGGTTTGATTAAAGCTTTTTCCTATAAGAAAGAAATATCCGAAGTAATAATATTCGGATCTGTTTTCAGACTTTGTCATTCAGATGATCCCTCGGCACCTGCATTTTTTATCGGCTCTTCTTTCGTCCTATCCTGAATATTAACGACTTGCCAATCTGCATAAATTTAGATGATTTTCCATAAATAAAACCATAATGTATGAGTAGCTCGAAAGTATAATTAATGCCCTCCCATTCATTTCAATAATCAGCGTTGGATAAAAACGGAAAGTTTTACAAACAAACATTGACATAGAAGCATCTCAATATAATTAATTTATCTTTGCGATACTAATCCCCTACCTGAATATCAACAATAAATCAAAAGTTTCCCGTAAGAAAGCAAACTCATTTAAACTAACATCCCTCTAATGGCATTATTCGGAAGATTGCTCTTCAAAGGACTTTAAAACACTTTCAATTACAACTTTGCTGTTGAAACAAGATGGGGGAGGCAGAAGTGTTGACTACAGTTTAAATTGGAATCCTGAAGAAGAGACAAATAAACACGCCCCAAATTATTCTAGGGCTTAAATTAGGAGTATCAATTACGCAGTGAAATTTAGAAATTTGCAGACTTTATCTCAAAGAATGCACACTAATTAAACCAGATGGTTAGACAATGTCTTTGCTTTTGAGAAAGTAGCATAAGGAATATTTTACTCTAAAACACACTACTCGTTAACAGTTAACGTGTTCACGAAGAACAAGTGCGAATGAAGAAAATTAATCTAAAAAATTTTCCAGCCCTGAGGGCTTCAGAACAACTGCATTCAATGCAAGATCAATTAGAACAACACAAACTTTTATTGTTTTCAAACTCTACAGGGAATAAGATGATTCATGAGAAATGTATTTTTATTATGAAATAAACTCATGTAATAATTGAAACACTTCAACTAATTTTTTTACAAACTTCTTTTTGGGTAAGTTCTATATTGTTGAGGCGGATTCATTTTTTACA
>NW_026018611.1:8182974-8208610 GCF_020466585.1 Dendroctonus ponderosae
TTACAGCTTGAGCCTAAGTGTGTCGCAGGATACCCCCTAGGTGATAGTTCTTGATTACTTTTTGATAAATAATTCGTTCTTATTGCGAAATAGGAGCACTATTTATAAATCTGTAATAAAAGACGTGAGGAAATTCTGTCTTTTCTAAAGACAAAAATTTTTGAGGCGAAATACCCAAAATAAGGTTTGTAAAAAAATGAATCCGCCTCAACAATTTAGAACTTATCTAGTTCAACTAATGTTTAGCCAAATTTTAATCAAAGTTGAATAACCAAAAGCCTTGATAAAAAACAATTCTCTAAAGTTCAATTGTCTGGAACTTCGTATTTGAATTGGCAAATCTTTTGAAAATTCTCCTTAAACAAGTTTGACAAAGATATTCGAACAAATTGAAGACCTATAACGAGAAAATAAATTCATTAAAATGTACACGAGACATTCTAATAGTATTACCAGAAACGCTGCTCATCAAAGGATCTGAAAATGTCTACAATTGCAATTTACGACCAGAAAAAGAGTTCCAAAACAATCACAAAAGAAACTTTCCAGAAGTATCAGACAGCCCCTAAACACGGAAAGCACCGATTCGAATAAACAGCTTTAATTTATTCGGAAACTTTGAAAATTACAAATATCAATAGGAAAATTTAACTTGGTAAATGAAAAACGTTTTCACATAGCTGAATTGAGGAACTCGTCCTTTGTTGGCAAAATGAGCTTCTATTGAATTGGGAAGCCCATGTTTAAATTTCTGCCAACTGAAATCAATTCTAATACCACGTACTAGCAAATTATTAAACACTTTAAATTAGGATTTGATTAGCCTTTTGGTTGGTCTGTGCAGATAGCAGCTAGTTCTGCATAAAAGTTTATTTGCAATGCAAATAAAATATATGCTAAAACATACATTATAAATTGGTGTAGAGGACATTTTCAATTAAACCATATTAGGCACCCTTTCGAAAACAAAAACAAAAATCTAAACTTTTTATGAACAAAGTTTCGAGCAATTTATAGTCGAACCAACGCAATCAAATAAGCATAAACCGAACATGCCTTAATCTTAAATCTCATAGAACTGTAAATCATTTTCTCGACAGTCTTCTCCGTATACTAACCACCAGCGGTGTAAAGATAAAGCGATTTCACTGTACAATATGCACAGCTTCTAATAATTTAGCCCTGAAACTTTATTAATGCTTTATTGTTGTTGAAGTTAAACTTCCAAAATATCTTCTGAGGACGTTCTGAATCGGAGCTTTAAAATTTAATAGCGTATCACTTAGTGTTTCCTTTGACTAATTGTTTTCGTCATGATTAATGTAATTCACATTAAATACTAATGCAAAATTAGCGACTTTATTTTGAAGTTTGCATTAAACCAGTGCCAAAATGTTGCTGTCGATACTGAATGATTGATCATGTACTGGGTGGCCAGTAATTACTATGTTGATTATGTACATGCAGCTTTCGACCAAATAATATTAATTTAGATAATTATCTGTTCGGTGTTCGTCAACTAAGTTTAATAATTAGTTTGGAAATGATTGAATTAGACAGAATTGACCTTAGCGTTCATCATTTCGCAGTCAAATGGCAGGGTCAAGTAGGCAGGCTCAAGTACGAACATTTATAATAAATGTTTGGCAACAGTTGAAAAATGTTGTAATTACCAAGCTTGTTCATTTTTGGACGAAAATATGCACCAAATTTGGAGATTTTCAAGCCATAATTTTGTAAAAAATGTTCAGAGAATTTATCAAGAACCAGAAAAAATAAAAGAATCGACCAAGGTTGGTAGAAGTGAACAAATAATAATTAATAGTGGTAAAAATGTTGATGAAAAAAAATTACTAGTAGAGATAACAGCATTCAATAGGATAAGTGAGTGTCAACTATAATTTAATATACAGTTCTGCGACTTACGTAATTATTAACATTTTATAATTTGAGCTTTAAAAAATTAAACAATTTTCCGAAAACCTGCAGCTTTAAATATCGAATTAAATCTTGGATCTCTGACATAATTTGAGGAAAAGTTTTAAGACATTGTGAGATTGGCTGCCTTTTTAGATATAATTTAGCAAATTACATGTATTTAAAACCAGATAAGTGTACGCCGCAGATATTTAGTTTGTTGAAATTTTAATCTACTGTCATTCTAAGCGCATGTCGCTGCTGATATTTTTCCGAGTTTTCAAGGAGCAAAAGAGTAAAATCGATGACAAAATAAGGGTGTGAACATTGAGATTTATGAATGTGACAACTGTAAAAAGTGTACAAATAAAAAGCAGGAAATACCCATGTATAGAGACTGATAATAAAGAAGAATTTCAACGAAGTAAGAGTGTCAAACKAAATACAAATAGTCGCAAGAATCGACGAAGAAAGTTGGTAAYMCAAATAACAAATTAATTCTAAGATATTTTGTTATTAGCAAATTAAGATGTTGACTATATTGAGAAACAGAAGGGACATTTTTAAATAATCCAGATTTCCCAATTTTGTAAAAAATTGCAAAATTTCGACTCTCGAAAGATCTAAAACGTTTGGAATAAAAACATTTAAATAAAAGGTAGCCTTTTAATCAATTAAAGAAAACTTTCACAATAATTATGAAAACGAAACTAAATTAGGAATCAAATAAATGAACAAAGTCCAAGTAAAAACAAATTAGTAAACTATTAAGGGTCATGTACGTACGACAAACCTACGAACCCATTACATAATTTAAACGATMATTTTTTAATTAATTGCAACATATTAAACCCATTTTTCGAGTGAGATYAGTGAATAAATTTCTCGCTCGAYGATAARTTCTTAATTAAATGAATTAAAATAATTTTGTTGTCGCTGCAAAGGTAAACCGGATAATGATTATTARACCCAACATTAATCARCCGGTGTGACAGCAAAACAGGGAAATATTGCCCGTTGAATAACTTACTCGCTAACTACCAATTTCTGGTGACTAAATTTATGCTCTGAAAGACATTTTTTTCACATGTTTTCAGTTACATTTCGATCTAATTTTTGACTAATAATTTATTGCATGAAACAAAAACATTCCTATAGATTAAGCAGTTATTTCAATAGCTATGYGGTGAATTAATTTTTACCGTTCATTCACAATACTCCGCCTTTCTACCATTCGTCATTCATTACTCTCCTTCAAAAAGTCTGAAATCTTTGATTTTCGATTTCAAGTTTGTTTTGTCAGATGGGGCGCACTGGAAAACTTCAATCCAGAAATTTTAAATTAAACTCCAAAATCGAACTTCCTTAATTAAAATATTTTAGATAATTTTTGTTTGTCGGTATTGCACTCGAACGGTTGCGAAAAAATTAATTGAAAAAGTTTTTCGAGAGGAATCCTCGCTTATCCTGAGTTCGGCATTTGGCAAATGATGATCCAACGTTTAACTAAATCCGCTCTTAAAATGATGTGAAGATTTTTTCATCTAAATTTGAGCAGTGTTTCCGATTACATTATTATTCATTATTGTTGCATTAAAATAAATTCCTTCTATAAGCAGCGTAGATAAATTATTATGTGATTTAATTCGCTGGGGTTTCAGCTATTAGGTACTTTAGGAAACTTTATATGAACACAATTTGAAATCTGGAATTCGGTAAGCTCATATCGGGCTGAACTAATTTCTTAGAAACATATCAGCTTTAAGCTGAAAATCCCGAGGAGCTTTCAGCGGACTAAATGACATCTGAATTTTTTGAACTAAAACTTCTAGAAGCTAGCGAGAGTCATCATCCTGGAAAGTTGAGTTCAGGCATTAAGAAAATTCGTATTTTTCGATGTAGGCCAAATTGTTGTTCGCTAAAGTAATTAATCATTTAGCCGGGCTATTTCTAAATTAACTAATTTGATATCGGGGCACGAAATTGAGTTTCAGATTAATTAAATAATATTCCATCATTAGAATCGATCACTAGCTGTTAACTATCGGATGGAGTCAACTATTGCATTATTTAATGCAGATAATATAATGTGTTTTAGCTGAAGTTTTAAATTAATTTGGAGTAATTAATTAGGCAAGTTTGTCAAACAGAATTCAGTTATTGAGTTTATGAGGGTAACTGGACTTGGACTGTAAGTTAAAACTTAAATGTAAAAATATTAATTTTTTAATACCTTTAGGTAATTTAATTAACGGACCAAAATGATGTTTCCCCTTTTGGTGGGGACGCTTTAAATATTGAAGTATAATTATTAGAAAAAGATCAAAACAGTTAAGACATTGTTTCGAATGAAGACAGGTTCGACATTGTGCCAATGCTGCTTGAGAAATTTAACAACCACTGAGCCTTTGAGATAATGTATCCACATCTATTACTCCGCTCAAGCTCAATTGCAATAATTTCAAAGATAATATTGAAACGCTTCGATAGATTAACCGATCCACTATCTTACAGAATAGGGTGAGCCATTATGAATCCATCGAAGCATAATTCACCTCGTCTCTTAAGGCGAATTGATTTAAAGCCCGACCGTGTCCTGTTCCTGATTCCGATTTCATAATTCAAAATGAATTGGACATTTAAATGGAATAGTGAATTTACCAATGGGCCATTTGCAATGGATTATAACCGAATTTTCGTTTTAGTAACTAATAAAGAAAGAAAAATGGATGACTGGAAAGCGTTTTTCCAACTAATGCCTGAGCACCTTTCACATCCAACCTTAAGGCCATGAAAATATTATTGCACATAATGGGTTGTCATCACACAATTTAGAGCCTCAATTGAAGTATTCAAAATCAGACACTCAATAAAGAAAATCCTATTGATATTTGTGTGAAACCCGGTTGAAATAGAGAGGTGTCCGCACCAGCTGCAAAACACAATAAAACCCTATAAATTTGGGATTACTGGCCACATTACCCTCTGCACAAGGGAAATATCGGTTTGGAATGGTCAGAAGTCAGGATATATTCGGTAGCAAATACTGCAGAATGTGGTCGAGCAGATAGAGGAAAGTGTTTGAATCTAATTAAAATGAGGTCTCTAACTTGGATTTATTCGATACATGCGGTCGTGGATATACGGAACTAGATGTCAACTAGACTAGGTAATATTAATTAATCAAAATTTCCAGGGCTTTATTTCAGCTGAAGCTGGAGCTGTTTTCTCCATTTGAAATACATCTCACCCGGACAGGTGTGTTTAGTTTTAAAACATTCTTTATTCAAATTTAGTCTTTTGAATCTTAAGAAATCAACTGCTTTATGGCATTTATCAAATTATTTTTAATGCCTTTTTCAAGAAAATTTAATTTTCAGGATTTTAACTTGGACATATCCAGAGATACAATCTGGAAATGTTCGTGCATCTTAAATCACTACAATCCGTCTAGTTTTTAATTAACTGAGCTCAAGCAAATTGTAGTTTCCATAAGCCTGCAAGTAAAATTGATTGAGAAGCTCTCTACGCCAATGAAGCGCAAAGTTAATATTTTCTAGACCGGCTGATTAGTAACAGTTCTTACTACTGACTTACTTACTATTGGACTAACACTACTGAGAATAAATTCAATGTAAAAATTTAAAACGAGGTCAGCTAGTAAACATTCCAGCCAGTAAGAGCTCTATGTCTGAGGATCTAGACCAGAACATTAAAGAAAATGCAAAGCAAAAAGACTAATCACTAAAAACAATTAAAGAAATACAGGAAATCTATATGTAAAATTAGTATTGCGATAAAAATCAAATGCCTATTAACTCGTAATGTGTAATTTTCTGGGGTAAATTTTTTATACAGCTCTAGAAAAAGTGGCTTTTTTTCCTTCAGCTACTGCCATCATAAAGTGCTTTATTTTCGCATCGCCTATAAACTTGTTAAGGCATATAGCAAAATTGCCTTTGCTCTAATTCAGCCATTTCGTTTTACCTAAATTGCGCTGTCGTATTTTTTCAGTAGCCCGCAAACCACATCGGTTAACTACGTGAGCGGAAAGAGCTATGCGAAAGTTAAAACTTTAAATGGGTCACTTTGTATCATAAAATAAGAAATTTCGTGGCTTTCTCTGAACCATTTAGATGTGAGATACGAATGCAACTTAAAATTTCGCATGTGCCTCTGTGAAACATTTATTACATATGAGAGTGTAGAAAATTTGCTACTAGTGCTTAGTGCATATTTAAGTAGAATGGATTTTTACGTTCTGGGGCTTTAACTACTAATTCTAAATTAACTTATGTCAGTGCATTGAATTATTTATTTAAATTTAATAAAGTGTGAGAGGAAGATGTTATTTTTCCATTACTTGTAATGTTTAACGCAATTTTCAAGTTACAAAGATAATGCATTGTAATGCTATTGTAACTTGAAAATTGATAATTTAAAAGCCTTTTGAAAATAGTTTAATTATTATTTAATCCGAATCACAAGATGGTGCTCTATGCGCTCTTTTGGACACCCGACCAAGCCTCCTCGGTCCCCTTAGACTGGTAAAACAAAGGGGCGCCTTAAATGGAGATTTCGATGCGTTTAGTGCAGCCCCACTTTGCTATTGAGTAGCGCAGTATCGGTTGTTTGTCGGTATAAACATTGAATTGTAAGCAACTTTTCAGCAATTTTTCAGATTTATTTCGTCGGATTTTACCGTTATTTCTACAATGTTTCAGGGATTAGCTATTTGGTCCAATGGAGAATGCTGCGCTAATAAAAAACGTTTGTTATGCTACCCTAAGTTGATTCGATTTATTTTCTAACTGATTAACTGAAATTATTTCAATTCTATGCAGATTTGTTCCAAACAATTGCGCAAAAACTGGCGACCTGTGGATCAGTGTTGATCGAAAACTTTTGGGATATAGAAATACAGATCTGTGAGAAATCACTTTTTATCTTGTGCAGTTAAAAATGTTTGTTGTGCAATAGCCGTCAAATTATAATTATTTTACTATTTTCATATGATTTGTCTACGTATTCATTAATTTTCTAATAAATTCTAAATTAGCAAATGGACAACACTCCATTAAATAACGGTTCATAGCCTATAAAAATGGAAAATTTTAACTTTCTTTTAGGTTTATCACTCGTATCCTAATATAAAACAAGAACTGTTTTTGCTACTTCCAATTTATTTTTTTTCCTTTTTAACAGTGTAACATTAAAGGAGCTTATTTACATTTTTTCAACTTATTGCCCACCGGACAAAGTTAGAAAAATGATTTCAGTAGCACAATATGATTCGGTATCAAACGTAGAGTGTCTTTGTTTGGCCATAAAAGTCAAACTTGTTAATTAACACATTTGGGATCGATTATTGAAGGAACTAGACAACCGAGAGTTAAAACAGAAATAAAAACTAACACATTATTAAGTTATCAATCACTTTCCTAGAGCACTAATAAATGTGGTAACAAAATCACTTAAGCATTGTGTAGTGCGACTGTTGTAGAAACTGCAACGAACATTTTCCACACGATATCTTTTAGACTGGCTCAAGGTTCGGATATAATTGGAGCAACTCATAACTGTCGAAAATATAAAAGGCCTGAAGAATTTAATATAACCACTCCTTTAAAGGAAACCAATTTTGGCGTCTGCTGCGGAATAGGATTCCAAACAAACAACCATATACGCCTGACGCGAATGTACAAGTTTTCAAAGGAAACGTTTCCTAAACGCCTTTCCAATAATCGTTCCCCATTTTGTCTACACAACTTGAAGGTTTAATCTGCCCAGTGGCTATGAAAAATTTCGACTTTCTTTTCAAAGCCACACGACGTATTCTACTTATTGACCTGTGTGGTAGGCAGCAAGTTGAAGCGGCCGGAAGTCGAGATGAGTTCTTTGTGCACACGCGATTTTTTTGCAATATTCCAACGGTGCATGAAATGTAAAAGTTTTGTAATGAAAACATGAGCAGTTGAGTCAGAGTCATCGAACTCCTAACAAAGCAAGTTACAGTTTATTTTATTTCCGCTAATTCTCAGTCGGTTTTTTGAACTTTTAAATAAAAAATCAGGTCAACTATCGTCTTTTAACTAATTTTCGTGTTTTTTCGAAACATGAGCGTTTCAATAACACAGTTACTCTTTTCCAGAACACTTTTTAAATTTAGACAACACAGATAAACTTTCCAGGGCTTTTAAAATCAAAACCTTAGTACTGCTTGATAAATTTAACGGCAAATCCCATAAAAAGCAGACTTTATGTAACGAGACGTATGCTTTAAGTATTATAAATGAGTGGCCTACATTACAGCCGTCCTTGATACGGTATATTCGCACAGGTCATACCTCCTTCATATTTCTGCTTTATCTAAATCTTTCCTGGGCTAAGTCAGTAGAAGTGAGCACCCATTATAGCTGAGCCATAAATCGTTTAGAAACGGTTCACACATATATTTTATTCAAAGAACTGGGACAACTTGTAAAGTCACGAATATGCTGAATTAAATCAATGTTTCGATGTAAAGTTGTCGATGCTGTTGAGGTACTCTCAATTGTACATAAATGGTAATTTGTATTTTTTTTAATTTCCATTACAATTTGACTACTTTCTTTTAATCATTTGTGATGGTTTGTTTATCGAAATTTGTCACATGCAGTTGCAAAAGTGTATTTTCTATGAAAATAATGGTTCTAAAACTCGCCCCGATTAAAAGCCTCGCCTGCCTGACAGCAACACACCTGCAAATAGAAAACAAAGTTTTCATTAAACAGAAAACAAAATTACATGAGATATTTGTAAGCACGCCTGCAACTGTTCCATAAATAATGCAATTGGAAGCTGTTTTCATTCAAAATCACTTTCATATTGTAGATCGATTACCAACTAATTGTCAATGAACTAACACGAGTTTTTAAGCGACACAAAATTTGTTAATACCAATAGAAAACCTGCATTTTAATTCCAATTTAAATGTTTTCAGGTCTGATTCGTTTTGAAGAGTACATACTTTTAAAGGCTTTTTTACAAGGCTATGCGATTACTTTTATGGCAGGTCATAAGAGTGTCAACTATTCATAGAAAGCAGCTTAGGAAACTGTATGCCTCCCCATCGGCAAAAATCTAATTATTCTCGATATTCGATATTCTCGCTTTCTAAAGTTACTAAAACCCTCATCTCTAAATTAGGAAAGTTTTTATTGATTCGGGCACATGTTAGGCGAAGTTACATCACATTTTACTGCAATTATAGGGCTACAATTATTGAACTAAAATATTTTATACAATTTTATGTGCAGTTAACTCCCTGAATTCGCTCATAGATGAATTTAGAGCATAATACCAGATGAAACGAACGATTTTAAAGCGAATAATATGAATGTCAGTAACACTATAAGAAAAAGCAAGCACTGAAACCAATCTATTAAATGCTATGGTTGCAAAAATAAAAAACCATTCAAAACATAAAAGAAAAAAAAAGTGAACAAAAGTTTGAGCATTACAAGTTTAGTATTTTAGTAGTAACTCGAGGTCTCCTCATTGATTATCTATGAATAGTAAAGCCCAATTTCTGCGAAAAATGGCTGGGAACTGATCATAACGCTGGAAGTGGTAATGTAAAAACCAATAAAGTTTTTTGATTCATTTAAAAAAAACTATGTACGCATGAGAGATATCAGAGCTCTAGATTTAGAGGGCATCTTTTAAAATTGTAGAGGGAATTGGAAAAATTAGATCACTAAAAAAAATGAATATGAAAATCAAAAAAACAGTTAGAACTCTCATGAATAGATTTCCAAATTGAGGCTCAATTTGAAAATTTTTCCTTCCTAAATTTCTAATTACTCAATTTTCTATTATTTTGTTTTTCTGGTTTTTCGTATTATTAATCACGCTTGTTATCAAAATGTGTACGCCTTAAAATTATAAAATATTAGCCATCTGTTGCTAGTTGCCATAACTCAATTTATCGCAAGCTTGGAAATCCGAAAATCAAATCGTGGTTAAATCTGAAAAAGATTCGATGAAACTTTATGACCGGTGGTCAAATTAAACTTTTGCCAAGCATTCTGGAAAGTGGTCATCCGAAATGGAATTTAAAGGCAATTACGTTAAAGGTTTGTAGAAATACTCTAAGGATGTAGGTTTTGTAACTCGAGTACTTCTTTCAAAGCAACTAACGTTAAAAAATCAAATAAAGTGTGTGAAGCAAGTTGCCACAATATTTTCAATTCAATTAACGAACTCTATAATTTAAACTTCTGTGTAGAAACATACTATTTTCTTTATACCTTCTAAACCATTCGCCCACTGAAAACAATCAGTCACAAAAAGAGTAACTGAAATAAAAGTATTTTACAAGCATCAAGGAAATGTGTATTGGTATAAAAGTTGGAAAAACAATTGGGCAAATTTAGCGTCTCAAGTGTTACAATGCGTATGCTCTAACAGCAAAAGATGTAAAAGCCTACATATTTAGGTCCTTAAGCGATACATTTCATCAATCGTGAGATGTCCAAAAGTATAGTTGGATTTTAATAAAGAAAATGTTTGGTAACTCTACCATTAAAAGGCAATTTTAAAATAGCTTTGGATGCGAAAGCTTCAAGACATATGCAACAAACCGATCTTGATATATTACTGGTATAATACATATTTATAAAGCAATGTTCAGATAAACCCAAGTGGCTTCCTTACACAAAATATAACGACAAAAAAACTCATTAGTTCACTAGGAAAATGGAACGTGTTTTTACCGTGAAGTTTCTAATCCTTTCTGTGGATCGCGGTCTCAAAACAAAACACTTTAGGATATTAATGCGAATTCGAAGATTAATGAACTGATAATCTCCTACAAGTTCGGATTAGCAGTACAGTTTGGGTGACAGTTAAGTTAACTCCTTGATTAAAATCGCGCCACCGCAATTCCATATCCGTGAGTTCACTAACAACATGGATTAATTAACCGGCCGTTTGTTATTAGTTTGTGATAATTATGTAAACTATATAACTTTGTTTATCCTCGACAAAGAGTTAATTATCAAATTATGCCTCGTTTGAAGGTGGAAACACTATCGATGGCATTCCACATTCGTAAAGAGCCTTAATATAAAACTAGTGCCAAATTTATTTTTAGAAATATACCTCTATAGGCCCCAAGCAACAAATCGAAATGTTTGAAAGTCCGTAAACGTCGATCATGCTTTTTTAAATAACACAAGAGCCTCTTAAGATTTGAAGCCGAACTACTTTTACATACCAAAGAGATTCGGCTCTCAATGTGATGAAAAATTCAGTTCGAGATATAGAGGGCCTTTTTTTCGTAAAGTGGCTAAAATTTGATCGATTTGGAGCAATTGCCAAAACACTCCTTTTCCATCAGATAAAAAGTGTTTTTCAGTAGACGGATAAAATTGTTTCGATAACAGGTTTCACCTTTTTACCTCGAATATTAGCAGATAAACTATGAACTGAGTTATTTCAATAAGCATCAGTTACAAAAATGGGAAATTTTAGCTGTCCAACTCGATACCGAACAGTTTTCGAGGTATTATCGGAATCGGTGCAATCAAAATCGGATTATGTCGGCAACAATTCTATGAACAATACTGCCGTAAATTTGATCCTTTGTGAAAAGTAAAGCAAATGGAAAGCGATGCGGTTAATGTTTCTTTTGTTTTCCGCCAAAGCGTCCGATCCAATCCGCGATAATTCAGAGATTAGTTGTGAAAAACGTTCAGATTTTGAATAATTTCAGAAACGAATTATTTATATTCAGAATATATATTATTCAGAAATGAATAATATCAGCGGCCTTTTTCAGCTGATTTCAGAACTGAATATGTTTTAGCGTTATGCAGATATGCGTAATTTATTCAACTTTGTAACTGAGTATCTTGAATTTAATTTATTTGGTTTTTCAGGAAAGTGTATGTTATTGTTTGAAAATAGCTAAGTAATCGGCTAAACGTACTAGATACACAATGTCCCATCGCTTGGATGTTATTTGTCAACAAACAATTCGATTCTCAAAAGCAAACAAGTCAATATCTCATGAAATCCGATCAAATGGAAACCTTTAGCCGATTGACATGCTCGATCCATTTTAATACATTTTGTCTGTACAAAATGGGGAGCCTCTTAAAATGCTAATAATTCCGTCAGTGTATCTGCCCGGAGGGAGACAAAAGTCTGTCCTATGAAGAAATAAACATCGCCATTGCAATAAATACCAGTTAGGGTTGAAAGAAAAGTGCCTAGTTGGGAGACTCAAAGGTAGCAAGAACGAGCGGAAGGAAAAGAAATAATTGTGGAAGACTTGTTCCAGGGGACACGATTTATTTTTTAAAGATTCATGGAACTATTTGTCCTCCTAATAATTTAGAGAACGGCCGGGATAGAAAGGTTAATCTTCTATTCAATCTTGTTAGAAAATGGGTCTGCGATTTTTTTATTCTGGCTTTTCCGTTTCGAAATTTACTACATAAAATATCGGAAATCGAAAGGGGCATTTGTTTGCATTCAGTATGTTTGAAAGCTTTATTTAATAGTTTATTCAGACCTAATTATTGCAAATGGAAATTTTGAGTATGTATTTGTTGTTAGTGGCGTGCAATAACATTTCCCCAGTTGCCAACATGAATATTTTCTTAGCTCAGAAATATCATAAGATTAAATGTAAACATAAGATCAGATGTAGAACACCTATAAGAACATAATTTGCCTCAAGCGTTCAGCGAGCAATAAATCGCTAGTAAAGTTTCGTTAAAGTTATCACAAGAAGTACAAAAAATCTGAAGGAATTAATACAAGTTGTGGATGAAAACGGGGACAGACTTTAGCGGCCATCGCCTAAAACTGATGAAGTTTTCCAGCGTTTAGACCTCTTCTTTTTCTTCTTTGTCATCTCTGTCTGCCCCATCGTACGATATCTTGTGTCCCACATAGTTGTTCCATCTGTTCGGGACTCTTTTTCTTAATGTTTTACCTGTTATTGATCTTGATCTTTTGATTTCTGTTATTCTGAGTAATTTTTTTGAATCGGCTGTTTCAGCTCTCGTTAAGGTAGAATATGTTAATAATGGCCATGACTTTATATATGCGTATTTTCCCGTCCAGCCTCATATCTTTATTCCTCATAAGCTGCTTTATTAGCCTGCTTTCAAACACATTGTTTAAGATGTCCGTAGATTGATATATAAATTCCCAGATACTAAAACTTGTTCGATTATTTCTTCGTTAATTACGATTTTTCTCGTCTGGGTTCCCTTGCTAGTATGAGTCATTTGGTCTTAGATGTTGATATCTGCATATTGTAGGTTTCTGCCGTTGTTTTAAAGGTATGCTTCAAGTGCTGCAGATTATGTTCATTATCCGAGATCAGAATCGGGTCGTCCGCATAACAAAGAAAGTTTATCTGCCCATCCGCGTCTTACCTTCTCTGCTTCTCCTATAATTGTGTATATTAATAAATTGAATAATAGTGGACTTAGGCTATCCCCCTGATCTGTTCCAGATTTAATGTCTACTTCCGATGTTCTTTCATCCTCGAGTTTAATTTAAGTTTCGGTGTCTCTGTTGATGTTTCTTATTATCTCTACTAAAGTGCTGGGCTGGTTTTCTTATTTAAGTAATTTTAGCACTTCTCCTAATCCCACGTAATCAAGGGCTTTAGTCAGATACACAAAGCATGTGTAAGCAGGATAGTTATATTCAATTGATTTCTCAGCAGTTTATCTGACTATGAAAGTTGCAACTTTTGTTAACCTATTTTGTCGGACGCCTTGTTGTTCTTCACTTATTGTACATTCTTTAGTGATCTTATTGGCGACTATCTTCGTTAGCAATTTTAGTGTTGTTTTAAGCAAGGTCATCGTAGGATAGTTGCTGGGATTATCCTTATTTCCTTTTTTGTATGCTTGGTATCTAATTTTTTTTTGCAAAAATGCAGTAACTCATCTTCAATTATTATTTCTCGTCCATATTTTAGGAGCTCATTGGGTATGCTATACGGTCTTGGGGGTTTTCCCTTTTCTTAATTTTCCTTTGGTGTTCCTAAGTTCTTCGCTTGTAATTTGTATGATTTTTTCGTGTCTTCTTCTTCTGTCTCTCCTTCTTCGCCGTCTACTGCGTGGTTATTCCCTTTATTCTGGAGTTCTTCGATGTAAGCTGTCCATTTTTCTGCTTATATTTTATTGAAGTTGTTATATTTATTAATAGGTTGTTTTGTTCCTTTAAGTATATAAGAATTGTCTTCCATCTCTTTGGTAAATCGTGTCCAATATTATTTTTCTTATCCTAGAGGCTACATGATTTCTTGTATTTATGTATTTCTCATAATTGTTAGGCGTCTTATTACTACAATATTGTAGATATGCGTTTCGATTTTCGTCCGCTAAATCTCTTATTTCGTTAGTAAACCTACCTTGTTATTAACCAAAACTTCGATACTTTTGATGCATTTAAGTTAATTTTCCTGACTCCTATACTTTTCCTATTTTTCGGCCTGTAAAACGTTCAATTCTACTTTTTGTCCAGAGCTCGTTTACATTTGCCTCTTTTTTTAGCGTCTAAACCGTAGTAACAAAAACTTCATTCTGATATTTTGCACGTAAAGGCACTTAAACAACCGGAAAATTGTTTTTTTTTTGTACATATTTACTCTCACTTTTCGACGAATCACTATAGTATAGACTTCCAGGTAAATAATTACCTTAAGCTATTTTAAACGTATTTTCATACATGCAAAGTTATTTGCTGTGGATAATGTTGTTTTTTCCGGGAGTTTCCTTCATGTTTGTAATTGTTGTTATGAAAATTCCAAATGCATCCCAACTTTGTTATTGTTGAACTGAGAACAAGTAATAAAACAATCTAAAATGGAAACATTTGTGTTTAAAGACATACGCCGGTGAAACGTGAAAGTACAACTTTATTAAAGTCAACGGAAAATCGGTGTTTCACTAACGCATCTGGTATTTGCCGACATTTTCCTGGTTCATAACATTAATATGAAGCATTTTTCTGAATTTTCTTTTATAGCAATTTTAAAAAGCCACCCTTTATGATCGGGACACATTCGCGTTTGCGTTGCTAAATTACACGAATGTAAAATGTAAATGTAAATTCTCTGCCAAAACATGAGACAACATTCCGAAACAGTTCACCTTCCGGACATTGTCAGATCCCAACCTTTCCTTCTTTGCAATAAAACTTCTAGACAACGGGAAGGGTTTTTAAATACACGTTCCATTCCTTGCTTATATATCAAGAATTGTTCGGATGTCACGAGTGGCTTTAAGGCTGATTTTTTTGCAAAGAACAGGATCTAAACCGAAAGAAAAGGGTAGCTCTATGTGGGTCGTAAGGACGGGTTTTCTGAATGATTTCGGGAATTGGAGGGCTTTCTCTGGAAGTGGTATTTAGAGACAAATGAACACTTCAATATTGAATAAACTCGCATTTTATGGAAGTGGGCGAAAACAGCTAGTAAACGACAACAGCAAATATTAATGAGTTCTGTTGAATTTAATTCCCAATTCTCAAAATAAATTGGTTACTTGCAATTGACTGTGATAATTAGTGCCATTTTAGCAAAACATTACCAATAAATATTTCTGTTTCAATGTGTAGATTCGAGAGTTAATAGATAGCGTTTCTGTATTTTACTGACAGAATATTGAAAAAAAACAGCGAAAATATTATTTTCTCTTGGTCGTCATTGATTTTTGTACGCTAACCTTTTTCCTACAGAAATGTCTTACGTAAGACTAGTTGACGGAAAGTTAATGGAAAACTCAGAAATATTTAACAATAAATTAATTGAGTGAAGGAAATTATTGTTCTGAAAAAAATGGCTCAAAGATTTTGTTATCGAAAACGGCTCATCTCTCATACGAATTTATCTCATATTACATTTATCGATTAGGTTTTCCAATCTTCTGGATTTTCGTCATTAAAAGCGAAGCTTTCAGATATAAATCGTCGACCTCGATATGGCAATGGCACTGAAGCAGAATTTTGTTTTTACCGATCGCTCTGGATAAGCAACATCAGCTAATCATTGTTACTTTCTTTTCCTGACGACACGTGAAAAGTAATTACGGATAACTGATGGCAGAGCACAAAGAAGATAAGCCGAAATAAGCGGTATCTTAGGGTTTCTAATTTCTTGGCAGCCATCACAACGTAACATATGATGTTTTCGGAGTTCAGATTGCTTTTCATAATGGCTTTGTTTCAAGAAGTACAAGATAAAAGGAAATGTTTTATTAGGTTGAAACCCTGCGAATACATTGGGACTACAGAAGCAGAAAATAAACTAATGTGGAAATTTAATTAAGATTAAATTTCCACATTAGTTTATTTTATGAGATTAATAACTAGTCGACAATCACAAGACTGCAATAAGTTTTTCTTTCAATATGTTCATTTTATGAAAACAATTAAAAATACAATTCAAGATGAATGAAAAGAATCGGAAAAGTTAACAGATAACACAAGAAACAAAAATAGATTAACCAACATAACATGAGAATATTTCAAAATACTAATCATTGCTGGTGCATTTAATCCAGTTGACAAATCTACAGTGTCTTAGCGAAATTATTTAATGACCGGTTTCTATCACATTCCATAAGCGTATTTTCTATAAAGCGATCGGGCCTCGACCTCCAAACTATTTTAATAATTTAAAGAGGAATTTGAAGCCATTAAAGTTACCTGCATAGTTTCTTAATCCAAGCTTGGAATAAATGATCATTTTCGAGACCGGCAAATTTGTCAGCCATTTCAATGCAACAAATCGAAATTGCAACTAAATTTCATGATTTTGAAATGACGCGATTTAAAGGTTTTTTTCAAAAGGTTTTCGGTCAAATTCTCCATTTGTTGTTTAAGTTAATTAAATGTTTTGCAATTTTGTATTTAGTTTATTTCCTTTGCATGTTGGGACTAAACTGTTTTATTTATTAACTTTTTTATGCTCTAAGCCAATTGTGACAGCAAACATTTGAGCTCAGTGTTGCAAACCTTAACACTTTCTTTTCCTTGCATTTAATATGCTAAGAAGACTTCGTTCTAAGTAAAATTCCTCAGCTGGCTGAAAATACATTTTTAAGGGTCTTTCAAGCGGAAAAAACTGACAAACTTTTCAGAAACGAGAAATGGGTTGGATGATTCAATTATTCCATCAGAAATTTAAACGACTTTATATAACCGTAATTAATCCACTTTGTTGTGGTAAATAAACACAGGAACCTAAATTTAGTATTCCGCAAGTGTGGCAAATTTTCCGAAAAATCTTCGTCCGTTATTTTAGCATTTCTTTCTGCTTACGTGACAAAGATAACAATACAGTAGTTTTCAATTAAGTCGTCGGTTGGAGTATTTTTTCTTTTCCGTTGTGACCTATTTCGTTGTCGCTTTTGAAATATAAATCTTCCTCTCCTTTTATCACATAAAATATTAACGGCGTGCTTCTACAGAGGAAAAAAATTGAAACGCTTCCCTTCGTGGTTATAATCAATTTGCCTGCTCCATGGTCGTATTTAAATCACTGATTGTGTTTTCCAGACCGCTAGTTTACTCATTTCGTTTTTATACAGTCCCTAGGCCCTTCGAAAAAGAAGAGATTTATTTTTTTTTTGCTCAAAGCATGGAATAATCAAATGAATCGGTGTGTATAACAAAGCCGAAGCATTTGCATAAAGTTTTGATCTCAGCTTCACCTTACTTGACTTACAAATGAACCCATTCGTGCTCTGAGTAATAAATATAAACCTGGATCTGCCTAAGAAGGTTCTGAGAGTTCACAAAAAAAAATAAGTAAGGCTCTTCATGTACAGAAAACTCAAAGCAAAATATTTACGACAATTAGAGGAAAAGGAAACAGTAGGTAGCCCCAGCTTCAGCAATTAAAAGTGGCGCTTTGATGGGTAAAATAAACCACAAAATTTACGTATTTTGTTGGTACTGTCGATCACCCCTAGAAACTCTACAATTTAAAATTGTTTTCCTTCAAGTGAAAATAAAACTGTTTATTTCCTTGCCTTAAAAAGGCAATTAATCTTACAACACCAAATTACTAAATTATGTGCTTCTTTACTGCAGGTATTCTCTTTAAAACAAAAAGACAAATAGCTGGATAAGCTATAATAGAATGTTTAATCTAAAGTTAGCGAAAATCCGAAGATTAAGCGCACAGAGTTTCTCAGGCAGCAAAACAAACAAATCGTCCAACAATAAGGAGTGTAATGCGAAAACCTTGTTCGGGGATGTTTATGTTTGCACCAAGACCTTAGCGAAACCAGAGGCGTGGAGAACAAATAAATTTGCTGCCATTTTGGTACGTTGCGTATATCATTTTTAGAAGAAGGATATCTGGAATTTGTCTTTGTAGCTTATAGTAAATATTCAAATAGAGTGCGCCAATAATTTATCATAAAATATGCAACATTAGGTTGGAGGAAATGAGGGCAATATATTTTAACGAAGAACAACAAACCAACAGGAAATGCACAATGATGACAAACTAGCAGAGGTGGTTTGGCTATATTCCTAGCTTTTTTGTTAAGTCGCAAATTTGTTTTTAGAAGTTTACAACTGAGGCTTATAGAGGCTTTCAAGCAATCATTTCTAATTATGTTTTGCATATTTTCGAGACTAAATTCTATGTGATTTTATAGTGCTAAACAACAATAATAGTAAATATTTTGAAAATTTACTTTTTTGAAAAATTTAATATTCAAATGACGAGAAAAAGACGGCCGGCCGATTCTTGAAAAAAAGTTCAACTTTGAGAAAATTATCGGACAACATAAAAGGACCAAACGAAGAGTTTGCGAAAAAATCGTTAGAATTTCAATAGCGTATTAATTAACTCTAAATTAATAAATGATTTCATATTTCGCATGTGATTATTTTATTATCTCTATGCCCCTAAAAGCATTTATTCCCATGCAAAATAAATTTTCCTGTTATAAATTGTTGAAAATCAGCTTCCTTTTTTTGAATCAGCAAGTATAAAAATAGACACAAAATAGTGAACATAGACAAGAATGAAAAATTTTCAAATTTGTGTAAAATGTGGTTCAAGAAGTGTTCCTCAATGGGAAGTGATAAAACTGAGAATAAAAGCTGGACTGTTTTAGCATCAGCAGCTTATCGGGTCATTACAGCTGCTAAGTTCCGTTCAATTGTTAATAGCTATTAGACCTTTAACTCTATACTTTTCTGAAAAGCTAATAGTTTTAAGTCGACCATACGATGAAAGACGTGAAGCGCACTTAACAAACAATATTTTGAATGCTTGAATGATTAAGAACATAGAAGCAGATTGTTTTACGCTTTCTTTCAACCGAAAAGTGGAAACTCAGATTTGTTTCTGAAACGACGTCGACCAACTCAAGAGCTTAATCAACTTTCTTGTAATTACATGAAAATATATCAAATTCTAGTTCCTGTAAGCCCTAAGTATATATTAATTTAACCCAACAAAAGAAATTCAAGAACAGTAAAATAATTTTACCTGAAACATCTGTTTCGAGAAGTAGCTAGTTTTTGCCTAAATTTGTCCTCAGTTAATTAAATTGTTTTGATAGTCACAGCTCTTCCTAAGCCACCAACGAAAGGAAATAGCTTTAGCCGAACATAAGCAAAAAGTTTACGGTTTATGTGTGGTAAACTAGTCTAACTCGTAGTTTCAGAGATGTTTTTCTAAGAAGACGGACTTTGGCTTAAAGAAAAGAATTCTCTTTGTGTATCTTTAGGAAAGTTTTCCCGTGGGATTTTGGCGGTTCAAAAGTTTTCATAAGACGTGGAATGTTTACCGAATTTAACAAGAAACCATTTAGATTTTAGGAAAACCTACGTCCCTAGATGGGAACCAAATGATTTATTCATAGGAGAAGAGTTTAGCGCGCTTGTTGTAAAAATACATGAAAAAAATATCAAAAAGTGACCATTTTTATATTGCTAAAACCAGAATTGGGCTCTGTGAGCTCAATAAACATTAATCGAAGCCAATATAAAAAATACGTGCACTTTAAAAGATGTGAAAAAATTGCTTCTTAACGCTCAGTTAATCTATCTCGGGATCAGTCTGTTGTGAGGAAAAACAGAGCGAGTCGAGCATGAAAAAGTTTAAAATATTAAACGGAATGATTAAATTTAGTAGAAAAACATACGTCAAGTGACATAAATAACGACCTTAGCAAAGCAAATTGTTTCGTTTCGAAGCGAAAGAAGACAAATAGAGCAAAAAATCAAGTAGCTAAGTAGGCCACGAAGTCAGTTTTCGCAAAGAAAGCCTTATAAATCAATCAGTGATAACAGTTCACAATACTTCCTTAATTTGAAATATTCAAATGATAACATTGAAAGGAATATTTTTACTGTGAAAGAGTCTATTAAATTTTCCTTTGCCTTTACGGAATCAAAATTGAAGTAAGATTGTTAAATGAGTCGCTAATCGGGATTATTGTATCGGATTTAAATGGATTTGCAAACATGCCGCAACTTATACACTTTTTTGATGTTTAAAAATTTGGATTAAATGAAAAACTTGAACTGGAACTACAGCTATCATGATATGATATTTAAGCTGTGCTTAAACCATGCAGCAAGCAAAAGCTTGACTCAGGAGTTTAGACATGAGGCAACATTTATATAAAAAGAAGCAATTCGACTTTTAGCATTTGATACTTTTATCTGCCATTATTGTCCTTTTATTATCTAAAAGATGCAAATACAATACCCATGAAAAGTTCGATATATCTGCAAACGATTTGGAGACGCAGTTTACAGAAAACTTTGCCGACTTTTCTCGAAAGAGTTGGAATACTCGCTTTACTTTCCGGCTCTGCTTTTAGCTGAAATTTTGAGTCCCCAAACGCTATTTCGTCTAATGCGATGTAAAAAGTCTGGGAATAAAAAAATTATATAAGTATTACGCAAAACACATGCACCAGCTGTCTGACCTACGGTAATATCTGAAGAGTCTAAACAACTTTAACTGCAGAAGAATTTATTTTAGGACCCACGCAAAAACTCCTACAAATAGAGACGCCACAAAGAAACTATCAGTAGGGAGGTCAGGGGTCATCTGCAAGACGTGAATCTAAAACCGTTTTTGAGAGTGTAACGTCCATAAGGGTCGCATAATGCCAGAGTCGAACAGCATGTGATAAATCGCGTTCATGTTTTCAACTCGATTATTTCTTTGAGCATCGAGTCACAAAGAGATTGTCGGTATAATCGTTAAAGTTAGCCAGAAAACCTCCGATCCAAGTGGGTTTTATTGACGAAAAACTGGAGAAAGAACAAAGCAATTTACTCCAGGCATTCGGCTACTTTATAGTGATGATATGGAACTGAACTAGTTTGAAGGATTTTCGATGTTATGTATAGGGTGGTTTTTAAGATGACTCTTTCCAGTCAACAGCAAGGAAAGCTCAAAAATTGCAAAAAAAAAGAAACGTCGGTTTCATTAATCACTTTTTTCAAATATCATTATTAATGAGCCAGGCCTTGACCAAATCTCTAAAACCATTTGAGCTACAGTGCTGGTCACCGGTTAGAGCTTTTAAAAAGCAGTTTTCCAACTTGGAAAATGTTGGCATTAGTCTTTACACAAAAGGCTAAATTTGAAAATTATTGTGTGAGACATTTAGTTAGAGACGGCACGTTTTTGCTGATGTCTTGCATTATATCAACAAATTGGGCCAGCGCGCTCATTTATACATCACTAGATAGAGCATTAAATAGCCCATTTATCCAGTAAACCATTACTTGCGCAATGTGGACCATTTTCATACAAAAGTCTTTAAAGTTTCCTCAAACAACTGAACATGAGTGTTTTTATAAACATATCTCAAAAATAATTTGTCTTAGAGCGCTCCTTTTTCTACTACTGAAGAGAGGAGTTAAAAATACACTTGCCAAGTAAAAAACTTCACTTAGGAAAAATCTGATGGGAACCGTGTTGAATCAGGTTAAAAACACCCTGTACATAAAGTCAATAAAGCACTGAAAGCTAACGTATGCGTGTATATGCATCAGTTGTGAAAAACTATTAAAATAACAGAGAAATATATATTAATTTTATATAAACATATATTTGTGAGATATGAACACACCTTGAAAATAAAGCATCAAGCCTGATATCCAGGCAAATATTTATCTCAGTTCCTCCTAACATTTTAGTCTAAGTACATTGTTAAGTAAAATTAATAAATCATAAAAACCATTACATCGGTGCGCTTTTAAGGCTCCGCTGCACTATAAATTATCTTCTAATTATTTGATTCGGTGAGAGATTAACATAAATCAGAACTTTAGCTTTTATTTCGCAAACTATAACTCTAAGTTTGCATGTACCCGAAAATATTGGATCTTTCGCGCGTCACTGTTCACCAGATTATTTCGAAATGAAAAAAGAGCCTCATAATCACGAAAAGCCTCCGGAATTATTTGGCAAGCAGAAAAATAGAGTCCGAGTAGACTCCTGGGGTCGACAGTATATTCATCATGAGAAAGAGAAGATTGAAAAGAAAATTGTGGAACGTATATTTATATAAGGATCGTTTACTGTATGTAATTTATCAAATCCTTCCGAAGGAATTTCGGGAAGTTTGCCTCCAAGAACTTCATTTTGAATATAATTTATATCGCATCAAAAGGAAAAGGACCTTTTCAATGATCGGACTTTGGTAATTCCGACTCAGCAGCTGAACAACTTTAGCGACTAGCTTTGCAATTTAATAAAGCCAAACTACAAAGTTATAAATAAACCGTTTTAAAAGATTATGCCGTTCTGGTGACTTGCTTCCCAAAACGTTGAAATTGTTGCCGTTTATTTTTTATCTGGCCATAAATATTAAGAGAATAAAAACACCTATTAGATACCAACTTAGTATGAAAATCTCCACTAAAAAAGCCATTCAAAAACGAAGCCGATTAAATGTAGTTTAAATGACTGCTTCTCTACTTACAATCGTGACGCTGAATTTCATGGATTTATTACGTGCATCACATTTGAACAATGACTTACATCAATAACCAAGCTGCTCAACTTTTTTTGGTGTTCAAACTTGTAAAGTAATATTGGTAAAACTAAAATCTAAAGTGTTGTAAAACTTGTTCGGTAAACCGAGCAATTTTCCTATTATTTTTCCACCGCAGTAATTTAAGTTTCGATAATATGAAAACCTCTTAAACTCGTACAGCGTTCTGGAAAAGTTGGAACAGCCCGGATTATAGGAGGATGAATCTTGTTCGTACGGAAGGATATTTGATATTAGTTCAAGAAAGCATAAAAAATATATCGTTTTCACATGAAACTTCTTGTAGAATATGAATATGAAACTTCGGCACATCATCGGCACCACGAAAATATATCGATTTAGTTTCAAATTTAGAATATCGTGATTTTTCCTTTAGAGAGCGAATATATCATCACACTTAAAGTGGATTCAACGACCTTCTTAATGTATAACTATATATGATCCAGATAAAGAAGCACAAACTAGGCATATGAGCTTTACCAATAAAAAAGAACTGACTCAAATCACGAAAACTTTATTTAAAATACAGTCGAAATGAGCAAAACGAAAGAAATGCTCAATGAGTTGATCTACCGGTACAGCACAGATGTGCAACCACTAATTGAAATTTGGAAAAACACCAAAGAAAATACAATGCTTTAAGTAACAACCAACCTTGACGAAAAATAAAACATTGGACGAAGTCTTCTCAGATATCGAACATGAACTCAACGGTACCTCAAAGTATCAAGACTTTTTAAAGCCACAAAGGAGCTAGTTAATTAATTGGTATTCTCGATCACTCCTGATCAGTGGCAAGCGCACAACAAATGAAAATAACCAAATATTTAAACCACCAAAAGCTGAGCACATTAGCAGTTTATTGACTGAGGGAGCAAACAAGTCGAACAAGAAAATTGTCCCGTTGACATACTTTGAAAATTGATGGATCAACCTCAGTTTCCTATTTGATTTAAATTGTCTTATTTGTTTAGTTAGTATAAAGTACAGATTCGAGATCAAATATTTACCGGCCTCCGCCCTCCATATGCCGATGATTGATTGCTCGTATAAAAATTAAAGTAGAATAACAGACGTGGTTAGTTGAGCGGTTAAAAGTCCAATATCATGTGGCCCACTGTTATTCTGAACTTGTGCTGGGTAATTGAAAGTTGTTGCTTAATGCAATCTGAAGTAGCGTTAGAAGCAAACTCCTTAACAAGAGATTATAGACTTTACCTGGAAAATGTAAAAATGCCTAAGCACTTTACCACATATAGTGTCATAATTACACACAATTCACCATCCTGTTATGAAGGTTTGGCAGCGTTTTCTCGTGCAAAAGGTTGCAAGAAGCTCATCTTCAGCGAAGAAGAAATTAATGCGTTTTCCAAATTTGTTGACATAATGAGCATCGTTTTAATTGGATCAGTGGAACAATTTCACTTCATATTGGACACTTTTGTGGGCTCAAGCTACTTCAATAATAGAGGAGCATACAAATTTACAATTTGCGAAAAAGTGTTCGACCCGGCAACAATTGAACAACTATCGCGTGCAATTTGGAACAGAAAGATATTAAATTTTGTCCTGTTATATCACAATGTTACTTTGAAACTGGCCATATTTGATCCATTTAGGAATAAAACCGAAGTTCTGGAAGCCAGAAACTTTACAAAGGAAGTCGAGGAATTTCCAGATAAACTTGTTGACACTAATGGCTACCCGATAAGAATCATGACGTGTTCAGCTACAACTGCTGTAGAGTCCCGTTACAATTTCGATGTGAATTTTCTGGATGCGTTTCAGAAATTTACGAATTCAACGATAATTTTAAACGATCAACCACTTGATAATATGTTCACTGAGAAGGTTTTTACCTTAATATCAAATTTCGAGGATGATTTGTGCCACATAACTCAACCATTTAACAATGATGAAATATCTGAAGCTATAAAACAAAATGTAACATGTACGCAGCCACATATGCTCAATAACATTATAGCGCTAGTCCCAACACCTCATGTTCTTCCAACTAGTTTCTCGCAGATAATGAGCTGTTTTACCATAACATTGTGTGTCATAATTATTGTTTTGGTAGCATTGTGTGATAAGTGTTTGCAGATATATCATTCTCCAACCAAATTGAAGTTATTTGAATTTTTTGCAACTGGACTAAGAACATCAGTGCCGTCTTTTATCAAAAATAAGTCCATAATAAGATCCTTCTGGTTCATAGCCTGTGTATTTTTTTGGGCTGTAATGGACGTTGAATGCCTACAAATTATACTAATTCCACGATATTCCCAAAAAATAACGACCATTGACCAACTGAAACATTCGGGGATTGAAGTATTCGATTACGGTTATAAAATAGTTGGATTAAATTCAACAACTGTAGCACTAAGCAAACTTAAGCCAATGATACTGCAGAACGAAGGTAACGCTACATTTATAGGCTCTTTTAAGACTCTCAATTTGTATTTAAAATTGCTAAATAATAAGAAGAAAATTGTAAAATATGAGATGCTGGAACAGGATGTGCAACCACGGTATGGCTGCTATGCAATTAAAAAAAAGACTCCATATTTTGACAAGTTTGAGCAGGTTGCCCAAAGAATTCGCGAGATGGGAATTCAGTTCATTATTCCCGAAAGATATAAAGTGGGAATTGAAGT